>NC_090265.1:1326595213-1326920213 GCF_040414725.1 Anabrus simplex | reverse complement strand
TATGAAGACTTTTATAAAAAAGTAGCAAAACACGTAATAGGTCTAAGTTTAGAATTACCTTCAATGCACTAATGCCGTTTCTCCATTCTCCTCGTCATTGCCACTATCATAGGTCAAGAAGTCTTCCTCGTGGACAGAATTATCTTGGTTTGCTTTGACAAGACAAAAATCCAAAAGGGTATCAGGTCTAAGAGAAAAATTCGCACTCGCACATTTTCTTCGCTAAGCATAGAACCATGGACATGTTTTGGGGCTTAGAAGACGAGAAAGCTGTTCTCCTCTTAGTTGCTTCTTACGACATGCAAGGGGTACGTACTGTATAATGCATCTACCCTCAGGGGAGATAAACAGTTTCGATAAATCGAAGGAAAAGCATGGAAAAGGTCGATAATTGTGAGAAATGAGAGACATTCTAGACGTTGCAAATACGTAGGTCGAGTCATAAGTCATGGTAACTATGTTATTTCTCGCGAACAGGAGACAACACGGAAAATCTAAGATATGCATTTGGAAACGTACGGTATGTACTTGCGTATGATGCCACTAGATGGTGTATGGAAAAAACAGTGTGGGTTTAAGCATGCCCTCAAGTTCAGTGTGTGAGTGAGAGCGTCACAAAATGGAAGTCAACAAGCAGGAGCAACGCTCGTATATTAAAATAGCAGTTCTCCACGGCAGAAATGCACGCCAATGCCATGCAGAGCTGCAGAAAGCATTAGGTGTGCATGCCATGCCCTATAGAACCGTGGCGACAGCTCACACAGCAGCCATCGTCCAGCGTCGCTTACAACGGTGGGGATGGCAGGTTCTTCCGTACCCGCCGTATTCGCCTGATCTGAGCCTATGTGACTATGATCTAATCCCCAAAGTCGAAAAGCCATTATGCGGACAACAGTTTGCTAACAAAGAGGACATCATAACAGGAATTCGGAGAGAGGTGTCACACGTTAGCTATACACATGCAGCGAATGGTATTCAGCGCCTGCCCCACCGCTGACAGCGCACAGTGAAGACTTTGGGTGATTATTTCGAAGGTCTGTAACTAGTGGAGACCTGTCCTTTGTACGTAGTCTTGTGTATTTGCTGTCTATACCATAATAAAACAATGTTTACCAATAGGCTGCGTTCTTTCACTTTTCCTCCTGAAGTCAGAATTTGTCTTCAGGCACTATGCATAAGTACATGCCCTATATTTCCAAATTCATATCTTCGATTTTCCGTGTTGTCTCATGTTCGCGAGAAAAAAATTGTTGCTATGACATGACTCGACCCTCGTATTAATATTAATATAATTATTTTTATTATTAGCATCCCTGCAGTGTAGAGGTAGCGCGACTGTCTCTTATTCCACGTCCTAGGGTTCGTTTTCCGACCAATTCAAGGATTTTAATTCCGGACTGAGGAGTAGAACGGGGCTCACTTGTTAACAGTTTTATCAAGCTCTTAAGTTAGCTACAGAAAGAAAGCGCACGGTGAGAAGATGACGCTATCGACCTAGTATACATAGACCGACATTGGTTGCCATGGTTACAGTGGTGTCGGGATTGATGACGCTAACTCCAGCCCAAAAACATATCCGTGTTATTATTATTATTTCTTAAACATTTCTTCAATTGGTCCAGGTTTTAGGACACAGTGGGGAGTCGGAATATCGGCCCGCTGAAATTCTTAATGGATACTGATTTTTTTTTTTTTTTTTTACAATTTGCTTTACGTTGCACCTACACAGATACGCCGTATGGCGACGATGGGAAAAGAGGAAACCACGGAAAACCATCTTCAGGGCTGCCGACAGTGGGGTTCGAACCCACTATATCTCGGATGCATGCCCACAGCACCCCTAACCGCACGGCCACTCGCCCAGTTTAGACTAATTATCTGCTTATTGCGATGTTACATTTTCTCCGTCCTGTTGTAAGGCACCGAATCTTGGACACTTTCTGCTAACTCCAAGAAAAGAATAATATATTTTGTCACGTGATACATAGTGATAAATATTGTTTCCTTCAAGTCATCTTGCAAGGTAAGTTTCATAGACGGAAAGGACCTCGACGAAGAAGATTATATTGGTTACGTAATGTCTGCTGGTGGTGTGATGGCAACAGTCCCTCTCTTTTCCAAACTGCGGGTAATAAATACAAAATCCTAATGAAGACAACCAACATCCGATGAGGATATGCACCCGAAGTGAAGGAAGGAGGGAGTTCTTTACCGTAATATGCTGGATGTGAACGACGTGGAGGTGTTCCTTTTCAACGCTCTCAGATGTCACTGACCTCAGCTGATACCGAACGTATTATATCGAGAACTGCAGGACTGGGGACAATTACGTAACTCGCTAAGAATAATAAATAAATTTTACGTTGGAGACTACAATTATTATTACTTTCTTTATACAGATATTCAATGCTGCTAAATAGTTTCTGGGTCTTGTTGCAACGTAGTTTCTCGAAACATTTTGCGTCCCATAAGGGGAGAATATTGAAGTTTCTCTAAATTATAACACAGCACTGTCCTCTGTCGTTCGAACGAAATATTGTATAGTTCTTCGTTCCGCCCGTTTGAGATCTCCCTTAATGTGTCACTCTCGAGTTAGACAACTGTGCAAATTGTATAGTTGTTATAAAATGGGGGCGTTACCAATTACTTACGCACAATTCTTTTAACTGTAGTCGGTAGGATATCTGTCCTTATGTAATCTCTTTCGTTTATAGAGGTTATTATAAGGTGTCTGCCTGCTGTCATTTCTTGATGGATACAGTACTTTTGCATCCATCTCTTGGCACAGGCCAGAGCAAAGTGTAGCTTCCACTGAAGTCCCAGTCAACATCCATGGCTGTGACAATATGGAAGCTGCTGGGGTATGGGTGGTGCTGATTAATGACATTCAGAGCACAACCAGTGTGTCTGAGTGTCATAAAAGGTGTTGCTCATAGGGTTAGTTGTGCTACAACAGCACTGTCTGGCCCAGTGAGGAAAAAACATATCAGATGTAAGGCTTTTCAGGCGTTTGCTCTATTAACCAGCGTTTCGTCTTAGGTCTGACACTAGACTCGTCAGAGTGGGATGTGTCAGACCCTACCCACTGACGCTGGGTGTATGCAGGCGAACTTATCAGAAGCCTATATAAGAGGCACAGTCTGATAACTGCATACGGGAGATAAATCTCCACAATGGAATTATTGCCCGCCTAGCAATTCCGAATAGAAAATTCTATATTCCCATGGAGGGAACTAGATATTTTTCACCAATAGAGCATGTCAAAAACATATCAGATGTAAGGCTTTTCAGGCGTTTGCTCCATTAACCAGCGTTTCGTCTTAGGTCTGACACTAGACTCGTCAGAGTGGGATGTGTCAAACCCTACCCACTGACGCTGGGTGTATGCAGGTGAACTTATCAGAAACCTGAAAACGCCTGAAAAGCCTTACATCTGATATGTTTTTGACATGCTCTATTGGTGAAAAATATCTAGTTCTCTCCATGGGAATTTAGAGTTTTCCATCCAGTGAGGAAAGCAATGGCAAACTGTCTCACTCCTCATCTTGCCTAGTACGCCTCATTTTGGTACTGCCATTGGTTTTTGTGGTTTCCCTGTAACTGCATAGTCTTTGGTGATGCTATTTGAGGATCCAACCAGTCTCTGGGCTGATGACCTAACAGACAGACGTTATAAGGTGTGATCAAAAGGTTTTCGTTTGAGGGCGTTGCTGCAACGGACATGCAACGTAGCGCAACTCCGATGCGGGTAAATAATCACGGACATGTAGGCAAAGGGATTAGTGTGGCAGTTGTGTCGTGCCGAGGTGTGTGCGTTAAATTCAGCCAAATGGTGACGTTATTACCAAATGCAACCAAACAGGAGCTACGTGCTTTTATCCTGTTTCTGGCTGCCGAAGGACAAACACCGGTGGGCATCCATCAGAGAATAAACTGTGTATGGGGCAGCATGTCTGTCGAAAACTACCGTTGTGGTCAGTGCCGGATTAAGGTGTTTGGGGGCCCTGGGCTATTTAAAAATGTGGGCTCCTTCTTCGTAACATCACGTAAGACTAGCATACTGAAGTCATTATAGAACTACTTCCACTTAAATTGATGTATGATGAATGGAAGTGTTGAAATAGACTACAATTTTTCTCTATTTTTCATGTTATTATTTCACAATGCCAAAACATATTTTACATTTGTCTCATCATCACTATCAAATCGACATACAAAACATAACTTACGTTTATTGGCACCACTGGGATATTTTCTATCCATTTTACAAGAACATTACAGTTGTAACTTACGAATGGTTCAATAATCAGAGATGAACTGGAAGTTCTCTTCCTGATGCAAATATATAGTATAGCATGCGCATTCCATCGTGCTTCCCCTGTCCCCTCCCGCTCACTTCCTAGACCTCTTCTCCCTTCCCCCTCTACCCGTACCCGCAAGCTGCCAGATTTAAATTTTCGTCAACGATAACCTTTACAATAATTACAGTGCGTAAGTAGCGAGGATTCGTGTCTCCGGACGGTAATGGATTCTAGCAGTGATGAAATATTAACGCCGACAAGAAGGAAGGAAGAGTGCGTGTTCGATATTTTGCGAGCGTAAATATTCGTATACATCCACGGAGGTGGAGCAGCAGGCCTTTTTATACAATTTTAGGTTCGGCCAAGGGTCGGGGCCCCTTGGCACATGGGGCCCGGGGTTGCAGCCCCTTTAGCTCCCCCGTTAATCCGGCCCTGGTTGTGGTATGGTGCACCAAGTTCCGGGTCGCGTTTCGGCACAAGACGCCGGTCGATGTGGCAGGCCATTACGGACAAGAAGTGGGTGGTGGATGAGGCCTATAGTCCTGATCTCTTCCTATGCGATTATCACGCCTTCGCTCCCCTCAAAAAGGCCCTGAAGGGTTGACAATTTCTGTGGGAGGAGGATGTGGAGCAGGCGGTTACGGACTTCTTCACGCAGCATACGGTGTTGTACCACACGGGGATCTTCAACCTGGTGGGTCGGTGGGATGAGTGCCTCATTGCTCACGGAGATTTTGCCTCATTGGCATCCCGATTCAGGGCTGTACGGCCGTCGAACGGAAACGTTTTGATCGCCCCTTGTATACCTGTACTTAAATGAAGTCCCAAAGTTAATTTTTAAAGGAAGTAGGCAAATTAAAAATTATGTAAGTACTAATGCATCTTGGAGCAAAACAAACGTAAATCCTACAAAATGGTTCTAAGTATTTCACGGATCTAAAAGTGTAAGTCCATGCACGTTGTTTGATCTCTAAACAAACAATCAAATAATCTAAACAGACTTTCAACGTATTAGGTCGTTAAGTACAGAACAAAAATGGCCAGCCGGACACCAGTGGGATCCGAACCCACAACCTCCCGATTTCGCGTCGGTTGCTCTACCAATTGAGCTATGGTGGCCTAGGGCCATCTTTGTTCTGTTTGAAAGGATCTGAGCTACAGGTCTGGCACTGCTGCTAGCACACTGTACATAGAGTGCGTTTAAGTCGCCCGTTGTGGGGCATGTCAATGAATGTTGAATTTTCACGACCGCATTGTAATCGAAACAGACTTTCAACGCATTAGGTCAAGTGCTTGTTGCAGGACACAAAGTGCATATCTTGCTCGTGTGCCATTGTTGACAAGTTATTATTAGTGATTCTTTTAATGACTGGAGCTGTAAAGTATACTACTTATAAACCATTAATTAAGTAGAGGGAAGATGTTAGTAGCCTTAGTTGTGAAAGGAAATGAGCCTACGCGAAAGGATGAAGTAACTGGCAGCAGGAAATCCAGCCCTGCTTCTTTTCTAACAGAACTGAAGGTATCGTATATTTAAACCTCTATTGATCAATATTCTCAAAAGTACTACAACATCGCTATCGTGATTTTCGTGGTATAAAATATATTGTGATGGATTTTTAATGCCTTGGATCCATTATAGGCAAAGGGAATGAGGCTATTCAAGAACGAGAAGTATCTTACAGCAGAGAATCCAGCCCTGCGCCTTCTCTGACAAAACTGCAGGTATATGTTTACAGTTTATAAATGATCAATGGTTTACTAATCAAGTGGGCAGTCATTTTTACTCTAAAATATACTGCAATAGCCACACATTTGTTAGTTTTGTATCACTGTAGGTCACAAGTGCTCGTCTTTTCAGGCCAAGGAGCCATTCTGGAAGGATATGATAGGTAGCCGCGAGGATGATTAGAATTTAGATGACCTGCTTGTAATTTAGATGCTACCATGACACATCATGAAGCAACTTTGGAGAAATATGATGAACCTGATGACAAAGACGATGCTCGCATGTCCCGGACAATTCAATGTCAAGTGAAGAAGACATTAGTAGCAATGACTTCAGTGCTGAAAATACTCCACCTCTAACTTGTGAAAAGAAAGAATGGTAGCCTATACGTTCTTCCAGCATCGTTAGTTCCTTTCAGCGAATTATTCAGAAGGGGAGGCTCAGTATATTGGTAAGGAAACTGAATGTGTGGGTAGGAAACGTATTGGGAATAAAAAGACATGGAAAAGGAATGTACGCAAACAAGACTAAGTGGAGAAAAGTACATCATCTGTCTGGGGAAGAATATGAAGGCAAGGTTCTTCTCCCTTGCAAAACAGCCGGTACATATGCCATAGAATATTCCTCAACTGAGACAAAGCACCAAAAGAATCAGCTGGTTTGAATGTAAAGATTAATGACACTTCTTCAGTGATGTGTCAGCTATTGTCAAGTAAACAGGTTGAATGATATAATTCGGAAGCTGTTCATTAGTTTTGCTAGAAGTGTGAAATAAATAATACATTTCTGAAAAACAGGTAACAGTAAATTAAATTATTTGTGAAACACTGCTTCAGAACTGCTAACGCTTGTGAGAAATTAATCACTGGTATCTGATGCTACGGAGAGCAGCTTCAACCATTTTATTTCCTCGGGAACCCATAATTAAAATACAAATCTTCCTGAAAACGCATAAATGCGACGTAAAACAAGTAGAAAAAACCCGCATAAGTCAACATATACTATGGTCGCCTGACGAGAAATCGTGTGAATGCGCATGTGCCCTCCTCAAGTCTCAAGGCCTGACAATAAACATCTGCTCCGTCTGCGGTGACTCTTGCTGCCGTGCAGGTAGAGCAATTGTACTTTAGTTACACATTTACTGTACGTGCTGCATAACGAACACTTGCATAAGGAATATGCATTGATTCAGAGAGCTCGCGTTGCCTGTTACGACTCATGTTTGTAGCTAAGAGCGTATTATCTGTTACTCCTGTCGTACCTACAAGCTGCCGCGACTTCCCTTCAGACGCAAATAGTACCTCCCTCGTCCACTATTTACAACATGAACTGAACACAGCCAGTTACAATGTATGCCGATAGTTGAAAAACGCACCCATTATCAACAGTGTAATGAAAACCTAGGCTGAACCAATAACAGCGCCAACCCCAGACAACTGGACAAAATGACTGGAATGAATATGTGGAAGAAGAACTGAAGTCTTAAAGGAGGTAGATGAATATTATTGCTTGAGTGGTAGAACAACCAATGATGGCAGAATTTAAAAAAACTAAACCCAACAGCACTACAGCCCTTGGAGGGCCTTGGCCTACCAGGCGACCGCTGCTCAGCCCGAAGGCCTGCAGATTACGAGATTGCAGAACTAAGATGGACATAAAATGCGGACTAGCACAACCGATGAAGCTAGAGGAATGAATCAAACACGTTCAAAATCTCCGGCCAGGAGTCGAACCCAGGATTCTAAGAACAGTTTAAACCGAACTCGATAGCTGCAGTCGCTTAAGTGCGGCCAGTATCCAGTATTCGGGAGATAGTAGGTTCGAACCCCACTGTCGGCAGCCCTGAAAATGGTTTTCCGTGGTTTCCCATTTTCACACCAGGCAAATGCTGGGGCTGGACCTTAATTAAGGCCACGGCCGCTTCCTTCCCACTCCTAGCCCTTTCCTGTCCCATCGTCGCCATAAGACCTATCTGGGTCGGTGCGACGTAAAACAACTAGCAAAAAAAAAAAAAAAAAAGACAGTTTAAGACTATATTTCCTAAAAACATATTTCTTGCATCACCTGACTTTATTCGATTGCATTCCACTACTTTTGTTTTGTATCTAATTATTTTAATCTTGTATTCCTCCAAGATTGTACTCGTAGGCTTATCTTTCAGCAGCTTCTCCGGATCTTCTGCAAACTCAGGTAAAATACCAATATCTTTGGAAAATCTTACTGTTTTGATTTGAATTGCGATTTCTTATCCATTTTCTTTGATTTCCTTTACAAAATTGATCTCATAAAAACTTCGCTGAAAAGTAATTTTATTTACTTGCTTTCGGATGAGGCTTGTTCTCTATCACCTCGCCGCTTTCGCCCTTCCTTAGTGGGAGGTTTTCATAAAATGGCCGCTACTCTGGAGATAGAGTCTGGCACCAATGTACTGAGCAAATAATTAGAGCATCGTACTTTTCTTTTGACGCAGATTGGACAGATATGTACGCTACAAAAGTTTGATGTTTGATATTTTATTCTGTAAACATTGAATTGGAACTAGGACAAATTGCAACCCTGACTCACTTCATTCTGGACAGCTGCTTCTTCCTCGATTCTTATCACTGCAGACTGACCTTTCGTAGATTATAGATAACCCTTCTTTCTCGGTATTTGATCCCGATTGCGTTCAGAATATCAAATAGGTTGGTCCATTATAGATCTGATTTGGCATCCTCAGGGTTAAGTGCGACAACTCCGTGTCACTGACTTCCGGAATGTTAACGAATTTCTAAGGAACAAAATTTCAACACCCTTGTGCGTGTTAAAACTGTCCGTAGTTAGAAAGGACGCTAAAGGTATAACGGTTCATGCAGGATGCTTTTAGTCCCAGGCACAAAATGTCTCCGCGCTGGCCAAACCCTCACCCTCCAATACTTTTGCTTTGTGCGGCTGTCCCATTCACTTAGAAAGAAAGACATTTTCGTGTAGCCAGATTGTTGTTCTAATAGTGTTAGTACAGCTTTCAAATCACCACGATTAGCCTCTTGCGTTACTCATACTTTTCTTTTTGCTAGTTGTTTTACGTCCACCGACACAGATATGTCTTACGGCGACGATGGGACAGGAAAGGGCTAGGAGTGGGAAGGAAGCGACCGTGGCCTTAATTACGGTACAGCCCCAGCATTTGCCTGGTGTGAAAATGGGAAACCACGGAAAACCATTTTCAGGGCTGCCGACAGTGGGGTTCGAACCTACTATCTCCCGAATACTGGATACTGGCCGCACTTAAGCGACTGCGGCTATCGAGCTCGGTGTTACTCATACTAATAGCGTAGCTAAGTTCAGCCGATGGGAGGAGGAGGTTGTAGTTACAAAATGACAGGTGTTTGTGTAGTGCGCGCTTGCCTGACTTGTCATTATAAGGACACTGACACAAGTGAATTATGTTGACATTCAAATTGCAGTACACTACAATATCTTACATTAAAATATAGAAGAAGAACAATACGATCAAGGTCAACAGTTTTACAGCGAATGGCAGTTTTTACAATCTAACATACAATATTCGAGGCTTCTCAGAAAATAGATTCAACAGATCTATTGGTTCTACAATTATGTCTCTGAATGTTTATTGTTAGTTTCTGTTTTTTGTAAAAATTCCATGGGCGGGGGGATGGTTCTAACTCCCCTTAATTACCCCCTCCCCCCTCCCGGCTACGTCCCTGGCTCATACCTTCATGTTTTCGAATGTCTTCTTCGATCGAAAGAGTTATTTTCCTCCGAGTCTGCATATTGATGTGTTCCTCGTAACAGAATATTCTTATTTTTAAGCTAGCAATAAAGTAGCTTTGTAATTTCCTTAGGCAAATTCAGACTTTTTTCCCTAGTGGTTCTACGTTCCGCTGACACGTGGAAGATTTTCGGTGTTGAAAAGATAGGAAAGGGGTAGGATTGGGAAGCAAACGGTCGTACCTTAATTGAAGTATAGCCCCAATATATGCCTGGTGTAAAATTGGGAAACCACGGACAACCACTTTCAGGGCTGCTGACATAGGGATTCGAACCTACCATCTCCAGAATACAAGTTCATAGCCAAGTGACCCGAGCCACGCAGCCAACTCGCTCCGAGGGAACCGTTGTGGTGTAAAGTCGTCTTCTGGCTTGTGGACATCGTCATTATCGTCTTCGGAGATTTCTCCACTTTCAGTACCATCTTCCACGAGAAATAATAATAATAATAATAATAATAATAATAATAATAATAATAATAATAATAATAATAATAATAACAATAATAATAATAATAATAATAATAATAATAATAATAATAATAATAATAATAATACATTTATTCGTTTGAAATAAAAAAATAAAAAATGAGAGTTCGAGAGTTCACAATTTTAGAACGTCTTCTATTTCGACTTCTTCTTTCACTGGACGTTGGGGATCACAAATTAGAATCTCTTTGCGCCAAAGATTACAGTATATGGAGACGTACAGAGGTTATTCTCATTGATGTCCGATATTAGGCCTATATGTTTTTGAGGCAACATATTTATCTTCTTCCTGCACTTCTTTTAACTGAAGAGTTATTGAAGCTTTCCTTGCCTAGGACTCCTCATTATATGTCCTAAATAATATGCATTTCTGTGCTTAATTACCTGGATTAATTCTCCCAGTTTCCCCTTTCTTTCCAAGATGTCAACAATCCGTACTCAATCACACCAGGAACTCTTTCACTAGGCGACGATGTGTCCACATCTCAAATACTTCTCGTTTTTAGTTATTGAAGATTTCGGCGTCTTGATCTCCACACTATACATACATTATTAACACGGGTTATCTTTACTTTCAAATTTATTTGACGTGAATTTAAAACATTTAAAGATTTATACAAATATTTCGAGCCATTTCAATTCTACTTTTATTATCTTTAGTGGACTTCCAGTCCATTTTTGTGACAGTGGTCTTTTATTTATCTGAGCATGTTCATGAAGCAAGCCTGAACGAGATTCAGCTTGTACTACAGCAATAGCAAGTGAGCGGCTATAAAACCAACTTGTCTACCCTGAGAAGGTATAGCATAATGCCCTTTGTCCCCATTGAGGGGTTGGAAGAGGGTGACTGACGCAAAATATTCTCACCCGGTGATAGGGGTTCACAAAGCACAGATCTTGGTCTTTACTGACAAGTGGGGTAAGTTAAGAAAAATGAGAACAGAAACACAAACCACTGGCACAGAATATTCAAAGTGAATAAATGAACGAGAAATAGAGTAAGGAACATTGGAAGGATAATAATGAGACATACGGAAGGAAAACTTTGTTGTAAACGATACATAGAATTTACGGCAGTTCAGTAAGTTGCGCAGTAGGAACTTTATTTCACCGTCTATCAGGGCATATTTAATGTTTTACCATTTATCATGTACGTTTATCTTTCATTTATAGGCTTATTGGTGGTATTATTAATTTGTTGACCACCATCTAAAATTAAAGGCTATTTGAGGTGAAATATGCTATTTTAAATTATTCAGTCGTTCTGACTTCATTACTGTAAAAGAAATAAAAGAGGAATTTGGGAAGGGAATCACAATCTACGGAGAGTAAATAATAACTTTCATATTTGCCGATGATACTATTATTTTATCTGAGTCTGCAGAAGTTGTGGAAAGATTGCTGAATGGTATGGACACATTCATGCAGAAGGAGTACAAGACAAAGATGAATAAATCCAAAACAAAAGCAATGGAGTTCAGTCGAACGAATTCGGGTGATGCAGGAAATATTACATTAAGAAATGAAGTCCTTTGTCCCCATTGAGGGGTTGGAAGAGGGTGACTGACGCAAAATATTCTCACCCGGTGATAGGGGTTCACAAAGCACAGATCTTGGTCTTTACTGAGAAGTGGGGTAAGAAGTTAAGAAAATTGAGAACAGAAACACAAACCACTGGCACAGAATATTCATAGTGAATAAATGAACGAGATATGGAATAAGGAAGATGGAACATCCTTTAAGGAAGTAGATGGATATTGTTACTTGGGTACTAGAATGACTAACGTCGGCAGAAGTAAGTTGAAAAGTGGTACGAGGGTTGGAACTGCGTTCACTCAGCCTCGGGGCTTTGATGTCCACCTTAACCATCGTCGAAGTGATTTTCTGTGGTTTCCCACTTCTCCTCCAAGCAAATGCCGGGATGGTACCTACCTTAAGGCCACGGCCGATTCCTTCCCTCTTCCCTCTCTATCCCTTCCAAACTTCCCCTCCCTCCACAAGGACCGTGTTCAGCATAGCAGATAAGGCGGTATGGCCGAGGTACTGGTCCTCCTTCCCAGTTACATCCCCCGACCCAAAGTCTCACGCTCCAGGACACTGCCTCTGAGGCGGTAGAGGTGGGATCCGTCGCTGAGACCGAGGGAAACCAACCCTGAAGAGTAAACGGATTAAGAAAGAAAGAAAGAAAGAAAGAAAGAAAGAAAGAAAGAAAGAAAGAAAGAAAGAAAGAAAAAGTGACCTGGCAACAGAATTGGAATTCTACTGGAACGCATATTCCAGATGAGTGAATCTAATTTTGTCGAGTGACACGTAGTGCTCCACCGGAGATATTTAACATGCCAGTAACAATGACATGGTGTGCCAAGACGTTTGACTGTCCTTCAAACATCGATTTCCTCTGTGGGCGTCGAACCCGCAAACTTGTGATCAGGAGTCGAAAACTGTTGCACTGCTCCACCGAGGCAGCTTGCGGTCTCATTAAGAAATCACGACAATAGTTCAATTTTAGCGCGGAATTGTAGTTCTCGGGAGACCCATACGGGGCCTTGTTTTTAATAGTGTTTCACTTGCTTATTGTGTTTGTAACTCATAACGACTTATTCACTCTTCACTGTTGTGCTGTCCCTCTATGCTGGTTTTTCTCTAATGTTTTCGACTCGCGAACCCCCTATTAATACACACCGTATTTAACAACCTAAAATTAACCTAAAGTTGCTGTAGTTACGATAAAGGCCTATCTAAATATTCTCGATTCCGATGGCTCGGGGGCCGTCTTCATCATTAGAATGCATCATAGGCCCCATTCTCACAGACGTGCAGATCGCCCATACGGCGTCAACTCGATTGACCTACACCAGGCCTCTTCGGAGGCCACACGCCATTATCCCATTACAAATATTACAAAATAGTCTTCGTACCAATATATAAGTGACACAAAGGATAACAAATCGCCAACTCGGCCGGGACTCGAACCCGTGGCTACCTGGACCAAAGGCCAGCAATTTTACAATTTAGCCATGGAGCCGGACTGTACAGTAATTAGATGTGTCTCTGAGATTAAATACATTGCTTTTTCAAAAGGGGCGACATTTTGGTGTAGTTTCCAATATTTTGAAATTCGCAACGTTTTAGAATAATTGGCCAAACTCAACACAATCCGGCAAAAAATATGCATTTAGAAGAAAATGCACGTACATCTATAAACAAAACGAACCCCATGGCACTACAGACCTGATGGACCTTGGCCTACCAAGCGACTGCTGCTCAGCCCGAAAGCCTGCATGGTCAGACCGGGTTCGCCCTCTCAGATAACTCTTCAATTGAAATCACGTAGACTGAGTGGCCGTCAAATCAGCCCTCAGATCCAGGTTAAAATGCCTGTCCTGGCCGGGAATCGAGCCCGGGTCCTACGGACGAGAGGCTGGCACATTACCCACAGACCAGGGGCCGGCATATATTCATGCATACAGTACATCTTCTTTATAGACTTATGCCTTTCAGCATTCAGGCCCGTATTCACGAACGTGAGTTACTTTTGCTGTTATTTAAATTTCTAAAACCGGGAGAGTTGGCCTTGCGGTTAGGGGCCCGCAGCTGTTAGCTCACATCCGGGAGATAGTGGGTTCGAACCGCACTGTCGCCAGTCCTGAAGATGGTTTTCCGTGGTTTCCTAATTCCACACCAGGCACATGCTGGGACTGTACCTTAATTAAGGCCACGGCCGCTTCCTTCCCATTCCTAGGCCTTTCCTGTCATCGTCGCCATAAGACCTATCTGTGTCGGTGCAACGTAAAGAAAAGAAAGATTTCTATAACTCGGATAATGTAATTATCTCGGATAAAGCTCACTTCTATATTCACCACAGAATTTATTATCTCGGTTCACCAAAACTTACTGTTCATTTCAATCTAAATTTGAACATTAAAATGTTCATACTGACACACGGAAAACAATGACAATGACTACTTTTATCGAAATGTAAACAAGTTTTTAATTCTATTCGGGGTCTGCAAATAATTTATCATAAATTACGTCAGCTATTGACCAGAAACCAAAAACAGAAGCCTGATATGACTTTCCAAGAGAAGGAATTGTTACTGAATTTAGTGCAGCAAGCATTAGTGAATAAGAAAACGTATTATGGCCTACACATCGTACATTTCAATCAAAAATTAAGGCGGTATTCCCTAGTTCTTCATTAAAAAATCATCCAGCCGTGTCTGGCTCCATGGCTAAATGGTTAGCACGCTGGCCTTTGGTCACAGGGGACCCGGGTTCGATTCCCGGCAGCGACAGGAATTTGAACCATCATTGGTTAATTTCGCAGGCACGGGGGCTGTGTGTGTGTGTGTTGTATTCATCATCGTTTCATCCTCATCACGACGCGCAGATCGCCTACGGGAGTCAAATCAAAAGACCTGCACCTGGCGAGCCAAACATGTCCTCGGACACATCGGCACTAAAAGCCATACGTCATTTCATTTCATTTACCGGGCGAGTTGCCCGTGCGGTTAAGGGCGCGTAGCTGTGCGCTTGCATCCGGGAGATAGTGAGTTCGAGCCCCACTGTCGGCAGCCCTGAAAGTGGTTTACCGTGGTTTCCCATTTTTACACCGGGCAAATGCTGGTAGGATCTACCTTTGTCGGTGAGACATAAAGCAAATAAGTTAGTAAAAAAATGGGAGAGATATAAGCTATAATCGAGAATTCATCTTAAGCCTACCTTTCCAGGTTATGTTCAATCATGGATAACACTGACAGTGTCGAAGTTTATATAACCCAAAACGTGCTTCAAAATCAGTGTCATCATAGTCTTCAAAGTGTGTAGCGCGTTCTTTTTTTCTCACCTAGGACGTTTTATTGCATAATCTTGGTCATATTCCTCTTTGCTGTGATTTTCTCTTTCAGTTAAATATGTCAAGCTTCTACGAACTGCCATCTTGAAAGGCTATTATCTTAGATTTTCTGTTTTACCGGCCAACCTTTCTCCGGTAAAATTTTAAACCGAGATAATACCCCTTATGCGAAATATTGTTGTTGGTGAATACAAATGCCGCCTCTGTGGTGTAGTGGCTAGTGTGATTAGCTGCCACCCTCAGAGGCCCGGGTTCGATTCACGACTCTCGCCAGGAAATTTGTAAAGTGGTACGGAGGGTGGAACGGGGTCCACTCAGCCTCGGGAGGTCAACTGATTAGAGGGGGTTTCGACTCCCTTCTCAGCCATCCTTGAAGTGGTTTTCCGTGGTTTCCCACTTCTCCTCCAGGCAAATGCCGGAATGGTACCTAACTTAAGGCCACGGCAGCTTCCTTCCTTCTTCCTTGTCTATCCTTTTCAAACTTCCCATCCCCCACCAGGCCCTTGTTCAACTTAGCAAGTGAGGCCGCCTGAGCGAGGTGCTGGTCATCCGCCCCAGTTGTATCCCCCAACCCAGAGTCTGAAGCTCGAGGATACTGCCCTTGAGGCGGTAGAGATGGGATCCCTCTCTGAGTCCGAGGGGAAAACCGACCCTGGAGGGTAAACCGATGAAGAAGAAGGAGAAGAAAATAATACCCCTTATGCGAAATAATACAAATGTAAATGTTATCTCGGTTTTCTTAGCTTTAAACCGAGATAAAAGCTTTCGCTGGCTTTGGTTGAAACCGGCCTAAGTCGTCAAATCTCTATGAATGAAGTAAGCACATCCACAAAACTCTATTTGCAACTAGTTCTGTAACCTCATTTAGTTCCACAATTCTTATAAATACATCGAACAACCGAGTCTAACAATCGTCCGCCTGGTCTATGCCCGAGTCTGTTATTCTCCTAGGTAACCTATCCTCCTCCACTCGTCTCACATGACCGCACTACCGAAGCGGTTTATCCATCGAGTTTATTCATAAGTTTCCTTATTCCCAGAACCCTCTGCCGTTGTTTGCCACTTGTTTCTGCCAGCAGTCATTCTCGCTACCGTCATACCCGATACTTCCAACTTATGAATAAGGTATTCTGAGTCCACCCAGCTCTTACTCTCCTACAGAAGTAAGTGTTCAAAGGAAAATTAATCGATTTTTTTAGAGCAGATGCTTACGTTCTAAGTGACATTTCATCGTGGTCATTAAACTTTTGACTGATACTGTATGTTTTCCTGCAATCGAACAAAATTCACTCTGCAGCGGCCTCCCCATCATGGTCGACTAGGTGGTCAGGCCTGATTTAGGGTGTGTAGAATATTACTATTACTGCTGTATACACAGAGCCCCTAAGGAACCTTTTCTGTGTTCAGACCTGACTTGTATTGTCCTGATGAAAAGTGTAAGACGTGCATACAAATCGTTCTTTATAGTAGTGTAGTTTTGTTCATCCCTGCCCTGCAGTGTTCACAAGTAAAGCAGTCACTTACCTGAAGACCCTCTTGTTCCGCTGGACTGGTTTCTCTGTTTATGAGGTTATGTGCTTGTACAACGCTTCAATACATTTGCCTGTAAATAACGTGAGATCAGTCCTTATTGGACGCGGGCAAGTCACAACAAAAGTTCATAAAACTCCGGCTTAAAAAGAGACTTCGAATAAACAGCGGCAATTAATATGAAGTTGACAAACGTGTGAGTGCAGCTCCTTGGTTTTACAGGACCAGTCACGGTCTAGGCTTCCCGTTGATCGCGTAAGGCTAATATATAAATCATGAGGCCTTAGCTGCTCGACACAGGTAGCAATTAATGCTATGTCTACTGGCTGGCTTCATGCAACTTTCAGCACTCCTTAACCCTGCAATATTCTTTTCATATCCTCGTATTTAATTCACCCTGCAGGCTCGGTGGACCACGCACTTGTCCAGAAATAGCACCTCAAGATTAATCATCATAAATGGACTGCGTAGTTAAGTTACATAGGCGCTCATGCAAGGTTGTACAATCGAATCCCGGCGCAGTCGGTCGACATTTATGACTGTTCATTGTTCAAATGTGCCTCATGTCAATAAATTTACTGGCACATGAAAGAACCTTTTCTCAGGGAAATTCGTTCTATTAACAATAATAATGTTATTGGTTTAACACCCCATTGAATACTTACTCTTTTGGAGGTGCATAGGCGCCGAGATTTTGGACCTTGTAAGAGTTCTTGTACACTACGGTAAGTCTACCTTCATAATGCGGGTGTATTTGAGCACCATCAATCACCACTGGTCTAAGCTGGGATCGGAACCAACTTGGTCACAGAAAACCTGAACAATCAGCCCAGTGGGCTATTATTATTATTATTATTATTATTATTATTATTATTATTATTATTATTATTATTATTATTATTATTATTGTTGTTGTTGTTGTTGTTGTTGTTGTTATTATGACTTGTGAGGTATGGCTATGAAGTTGTGTACGTCTATCGTTATTATTATTATTATTATTATTATTATTATTATTATTATTATTATTATTATTATTATTATTATTACCATCATCATCTGCGTAGTTATATACGCACTTTGTTTGGTATAAATCGTGGCCGTATTATTTATTATTTGTGCGTTTTTTGATTTGTCTTGTGTAACAGAACTTGTGAGTTTATGTCACGATACGACTTTATTTTGATGTAAGAACAAGTAATTAACAGTATATAATTTATTATTACCTGTACATATCTATATAAATAAAATTGTAGGGGGTCCGCTGTCTGTAATTTCTTTGGTTTTGCCAATTTTTCAGATATTTATCCGTTTTAGGTCAACTCAAGACCGAATCGGTGGTTTTTACGTTTCGTGTCTGTTTGTTTGTCTGTTTGTCTGTTTGTCTGTTTGTCTGTCTGTTTGTTTGTCTGTTCCAACATCACGTCGAAACGGCTGGATAGATTTCAACCAAACTTCATATTTAGAGCATACCCATCCCGGGGAAGGTTTCGATATGCATATCATTTTAAAATCTTTGAATAGACGGGGGGTTTATAGGAAAACCAAAATGGTTTTTCCACCATCACGTCGAAACGGCTGGATAGATCTCGACCAAACTTAATATTTAGAGTATACTCATCCCGGGGAAGGTTTTGATATGCATACCATTTTAAAATCTTTGAATATACGGGGGGTTTATAGGAAAACCCGAGTGATTTTTCCACCATCACGTCGAAACGGCTAGATAGATCTCAACCAAACTTCATATTTAGAGTATACTCATCCCGGGGAAGGTTCGACATGCATATCATTTTAAAATCTTTGAATAGACGGGGGGTTTATAGGAAAATCAGAATGGTTTTTCCACCATCACGTCGAAACGGCTGGATAGATCTCAACCAAACTGCATATTTAGAGTATACTCATCCCGGGGAAGGTTTCGATATGTATATCATTTTAAAATCTTTGAATATACGGGGGGTTTATAGGAAAACCAGAATGGTTTTTCCACCATCACGTCGAAACGGCTAGATAGATCTCAACCAAACTTCATATTTAGAGTATACTCATCCCGGGGAAGGTTTCGATATGCATATCATTTTAAAATCTTTGAAAAGACGGGGGGTTTATAGGAAAACCAGAATGGTTTTCCTCCATTGTCTCTTATACTATTGATTTTCTGTAAACTTCGTTCACCGTACGGGAAACGTCTCTTCATTATAAACAACTTTCGTTATGTTCATAATTTACCTTACTCTTCACATGACGGAGAAATTTACAATTGTCCGCTGGTATCATGCTCTGCATTGAGTGACAGACAGACCGACAACGAACCTACAGGTTACCATGGCAAAGTTTCTGACTGCATGCCAGCAGGGAAGTAACGTATTGCCATTTTTCTCATCATGCTTTTAAATTCGTGGTTGTTCCTTGGGTAGAAGACAAGATAGGCGTCAATCGGCCTACCTGCGGGATATTGGCGGAATATCGTTGGTTGTTATAACCGCCCTCGAATAGATTAAGTAATAACACCATTAGTCATCTTATTATTATTTGTTTACCTAGGAATCACTGGACCTAAATTTCTCCTCTGTCACCGCTTTATTATATCCATAACTCACACTAGCATAATTTATTGAGGGGCATTTGATTTTCCAATACATTCACTTGGCATTTACATATTTGTCGTTATCCGGCTGTCCTCAGTTATAATACCATTTCTATTAGTTTCAACTTTCTTAACTGTATTATTTTCTTCCTTAATTACGCCGTATGTACGCGAGTGCTACAAACTACTGGATGTATTTCCACCAAGACTCATATTTAGAATACGCCTGTCCTTGACAGGTTTTAGGGCAAATATTGTTTCTAAATCCCTGAACTGACTGGGGGTTTATACGAAACAGAAACTGGATTTTGCACTTCCACAAAATATACACAACCAACGTTAATTTAAATCTACCTGCCTTGGTAGAAATTAATTTCTAAACCTTTTTTCTCATGTGCATCATTTCGATACGAGGATTAATAAGGGAGATATCATTAACGGACCGTTTTTCTGTACAAGTCCCATCGGACTTAACTCACGACCGGGTGCGTGTAAAGCGTATTCCTTACAACTGGAAAACTACTGAAGACATTCGAACCAAAATTTATATTTAGCATCCACCTGTCCAAAGGTAGGTATTAAACGTAAATAACATTTCATGTTCCGGAATGGACTGGCGGTTTATAGGGAACCGAAATGGTGATTTTACTCTTCCACAATATATACAGAACAAGACCAACCTGACTGGAAATCGACCAAACGTGATGGAATTCCACCTCTAAACAATTTTTTCATGTGCATTTTTTCGTCAGGAGGATTAATAAGGGAGATACCATGAATGGTCAGTTTTGCAGGTTAAGTCCAGCGGACATAGCCACAAAGGTGTTTTACATGGAGCAGATTCCTTATTTATATAAATCAAATCGTAACGACTGTGTGCCACTACACTGACTATTTTGGCGAAATTTTCGTACAGCTTTCCATTAACCTGAATCCGCCCAGCGTGCCATATATGGCACGGCAAACTACACAGTCTTCTTGGACTCTTATTATTGAAACCGCGCGCACCGTATCCAACGCTAAAAGCTACAAATTTATTCTCAAAAAATTCAATCTTGGGCGGATCCAGGTTAAAGGGGTAATAATGACCATCTGCACAATTTTTTGTTTAGTTTCCTGAAAGTCCTAATTTTTAACCGCCTTGCCCAAAATCCAGATTGCGGCATAATCTGCCAGAAGAAAAAAAGAAGATAATTGAAATTTGACAAAATTATACGTTTTAGCCTGTAACGAACGGAAAACATCCTAGATTATTACATTTTTCACTTTTTATCCCCGAAGAATATCAAAATATGCAGGCAATTTTAATGATGGTGCAGACCTTCGGAAATTCCTATCACATAACAGATTGCACAATCTCCGTTCAATTTGGAATGATCTACAACCTTGGTCTTATGACTTTTTGCCATATCTGTATCCCTTTTACACTTGATTTTTCTCTATTAATCGATGTTAAGTCAGTTTGGAATTTTCACAAGCATAATTCATACTTTCGATTACTTACATGAAATACAGAATCTTCAAACTCTTCACGAAAATTGGCCCACCCAGTAGCCATATGTGAGCCAAATGCTATGTATGTAGCTGTCACATAATTATCCGAAAAGTAATGTAATGTGAGATAATCTTACAAAAACGTTACCCTGTTCCACGTTTCTAACTCAGTCTGACCCTAGAATAGATGACATATCATAGGACCAGCCATTTAGGGCACTAAATCCGGCGTGTCTTATAGTATAATTCTTTGTCGATATGACGTACGTTTAGTAGCAGTTAATCTGTAAATCAAGGTCTTCAATATTGTAACCACGCATATACTTTCGTATGTCGATCTATATATATTCACTGATGTCGATTTGTAGCGATCGAGAAAGGGTGGGTCTGCTAATGTAATCAGTACCTCCCACACCGACTTTGACTGGCTGTATAAAAGGGCCCTTCTCCATTTCCTGTGTAACTGTCATTAGTAAGGAAGGTCTACAATTGTAATGAATAGTTCGCTTCTCGATTTGACTTGCAGAAGGCAAGTGAACATGCAGTTTTGTGTAAAACTTCCCTACCCGATTGTGTTTGGCAGAAGGCAAGGTTGCCCGCCATTATAAACAAATGTCCTCATCTAAAATGTGACTAGCATTAGACATAGTGGCCTGCTATTTTGATGGAAACTCACCAACTTGGTGTGACTGGCAGTAAGCTGGCTGGCAGTAGGAAAATCGGCCTGACATTATAATGATAACGGCACAACTCAATTTTGAATGGTGGTAGGGAATTTGCCTGCCATTATAATAAAATCTCCTCGGCTGTAATCTGTTTGGGAGTAGGAAATGGGGCCTGCCATTGTAACGAACACTCCCAACTTGATTGTGACCGCGCAGTAGGCAATGGGGCCTCCAATTATAATGTAAACTTCCCAACTCGATTGTGAATGGCAGTAGGCAAGTGAGCCTGCCGTTATATCACAAATCCGTAACAAACACTTTACATTGGAAACAACGTATGGGGACATCCCCATGCTCTTTCTCGCATAACGCTAAGAGAGATGCAATTTTAAAACAATCTTATTTACTGCATACACTGTTTACTTCGATATTCGAATACAATGTTGAACGCCGTAGCGAAGCACGGGTACATTTGCTAGTGATGTATAAATCCAATGTAATTTTGTGCAACACAGAGTAGTAGTCTAGCACATCGCACCTTTCCCACTCAAATTTTACAGAATGTTCTATCCATTTGTACACAGGTTATTGGAGACTCGAGAAATACGAGAAAGCATGTTGTGTCATACTTTTCGAGAAGCCTGGCCAGGCAAGGTATATAAAAGGGCAGAGTTGAGTTGAGTTGAGTTGTTACCGATAGTCGTTAGTCAAATTACTAATTCCGTTGGTAATTCCGTTGAAGTGGTTATGTTATGTTGGTACTAAATGTTCAGTAGTTGGTTGATATGCTAATGTGCAAGTCGAGTTCAAGTTGGTGGTTCATTAATGTGTGTGTATAATGTGCATATAATTTGTAAATAGAACAGTGTACATAGTTGACAGCATCTTGTGCCTGCTTCTTTGTGAACACGGCACCCTTCAACTTAGTGACCATTTGAAATGTTGCCTTTGTTGCAGGAACCAAGGTGTAGTCCCTTTTCCTACGTCTACTAAAAATCCATGTTGATAACCTCCACCTTCCTTATTTACGTGCCGGCCCCGTGGTGTAGGGGTAGCGTGCCTGCCTCTCGCCCGGAGGCCCCGGGTTCGATTCCCGGCCAGGTAGTGGATTTTTCTCTCGACCTAAGGGCTGGTTCGAGTTTCACTCAGCCTAAGTGATTAGAATTGAGGAGCTATCTGACGGTGGGATGGCGGCCCCTGTCTCGAAAGTCCAGAATAACGGCCGAGACGATGCGTCGTGCTGACCACACGACCCCTCGTAATCTGCAGGCCTTCGGGCTGAGCAGCGGTCGCTGGGCAGGCCAAGGCTCTTCCCTTATTTACAGATACACACATGATGCTTTCAATACTAGCCTGTCCTACTCTAACAACTTATTAAAACAACACTGAAAAAGAAACATCATAAGCTTAAATAATCTCTATTTACAAAAATTGAAAATCACGTACCTTATTTTCTAATTGATCTAACTTTCATACCGCAAATGCACGATTCAAAAATGAACACAATAAATAAGTTGGGATTATGGCATTAATATTCTTTTCATCGACTTGCCAACGATCAGGCCTTAAACATTTTTTACGATCTTATCATCCATTAAGAGGCAAGTACATCTCTCATTCCTGATTAACATCCTTCAAATGAAAAATTCAACTTGTAAACTTCCATATTATGGCGGTACTAAACAGTGGTAATTACCACCTCGACCCAAATGAAATTTACTATTTTTTTCACCTTGCAATTCTACTGTAGGTAATTAGGCAATATTGTTTATAACGCACAACAGTATTCCCTGCATTCTGGGATACTTACGTTCTAATTAAACATTATACTCTCTTATAACAATTGCCGCGTGCATGCGGCTAAATACTACACTTCGCTCCACTTATTTACACTGACTGACAGAGCAAATGCAACACCAAGAAGGAGTGGTCAGAACTTCATGCCAATTGCAGGGTAGACTGACGTCACTGGGGTATGCTCATGATGTGAAATGCGCCGCTGTGCTGCGCACGTAGCGAACGATAAATGGGACACGGCGTTGGCGAATGGCCCACTTCGTACCGTGATTTCTCAGCCGACAGTCATTGTAGAACGTGTTGTCGTGTGCCACAGGACACGTGTATAGCTAAGAATGCCAGGCCGCCGTCAACGGAGGCGTTTCCAGCAGACAGACGACTTTACGAGGGGTATGGTGATCGGGCTGAGAAGGGCAGGTTGGTCGCTTCGTCAAATCGCAGCCGATACCCATAGGGATGTGCCCACGGTGCAGCGCCTGTGGCGAAGATGGTTGGCGCAGGGACATGTGGCACGTGCGAGGGGTCCAGGCGCAGCCCGAGTGACGTCAGCACGCGAGGATCGGCGCATCCGCCGCCAAGCGGTGGCAGCCCCGCACGCCACGTCAACCGCCATTCTTCAGCATGTGCAAGACACCCTGGCTGTTCCAATATCGACCAGAACAATTTCCCGTCGATTGGTTGAAGGAGGCCTGCACTCCCGGCGTCCGCTCAGAAGACTACCATTGACTCCACAGCATAGACGTGCACGCCTGGCATGGTGCCGGGCTAGAGCGACTTGGATGAGGGAATGGCGGAACGTCGTGTTCTCCGATGAGTCACGCTTCTGTTCTGTCAGTGATAGTCACCGCAGACGAGTGTGGCGTCGGCGTGGAGAAAGGTCAAATCCGGCAGTAACTGTGGAGCGCCCTACCGCTAGACAACGCGGCATCATGGTTTGGGGCGCTATTGCGTATGATTCCGCGTCACCTCTAGTGCGTATTCAAGGCACGTTAAATGCCCACCGCTACGTGCAGCATGTGCTGCGGCCGGTGGCACTCCCGTACCTTCAGGGGCTGCCCAATGCTCTGTTTGAGCAGGATAATGCCCGCCCACACACTGCTCGCATCTCCCAACAGGCTCTACGAGGTGTACAGATGCTTCCGTGGCCAGCGTACTCTCCGGATCTCTCACCAATCGAACACGTGTGGGATCTCATTGGACGCCGTTTGCAAACTCTGCCCCAGCCTCGTACGGACGACCAACTGTGGCAAATGGTTGACAGAGAATGGAGAACCATCCCTCAGGAAACCATCCGCACTCTTATTGACTCTGTACCTCGACGTGTTTCTGCGTGCATCGCCGCTCGCGGTGGTCCTACATCCTACTGAGTCGATGCCGTGCGCATTGTGTAACCTGCATATCGGATTGAAATAAATATCAATTATTCGTCCGTGCCGTCTCTGTTTTTTCCCCAACTTTCATCCCTTTCGAACCACTCCTTCTTGGTGTTGCATTTGCTCTGTCAGTCAGTGTATATAAGTAAGCACTCAATTCTGGGTTCTTGACTTATTTCCGTCACACATTTCCCTTTATTCATTATTCCTTATAGTCTGCATATTTACCAAATGCTTCAATTATTCAAGAGTCATCGTCGCTTTGGACTCTTATTCCTAGAGCTAAATTATTTAACTTCATCATGTGCATCTTTCTAGCCTAGTTACTTATTCGTATTCGTTCCTCAATCATATCACATGATTTCCTTGTCTCTCTTATGTGGGAATTCACTACTTCATTTAACTATTATCGGGATATGGTATCATCTCACGTGCTCATTTTTCTTATCTTTTCCGGATCGTACCACATTTAATTTTTTCTGGTGTTTGTACCGTTTGCAATCTTCGCATCGAAGTTTCATTTATAAAATAGCTGTATTTGCCTGTAACAATAAAAAAATTGCCTATCAGGAGAGTTTTAATTTTTTATCTCCGCTCTATTCAAATCATAAAATTTATTCCACGTTTTCATTATCTGGGCCTTTTGATTATTAGTCTACGTGTTTATTCTGTCTTATATTCATGACAAGAATTACTATTATTACCGCCTTTTAGCTACCACATGCTATCACTTATGCTCACCTGATAATTACAGAGAGATTGTTAGTACCGTAATCAACGCTAGTTCGTCGACATTATTATTATTATTATTATTATTATTATTATTATTATTATTATTATTATTATTCAACAATTATCAGTGGTTATTTTTATCGTGCACCCTATGTAACCTCAGATAGTTTCACCTCATCCGTCATATTATCCTTGAAATAATTCTTCAACACTATTTATAGGCATCTAACTAGTAACTACCTCCTTAAATTGCCGATTTATTTATCCGAATTCACACCTACTTTATCTCTGAATTACGTATTTTTATGAATTTAGCTTTAGGTGACAATAGTTAACACAAGATTGCGAACACGAGATTGATAAAGTAAATTATTTGAACTTCGATCGATTACATTAAATTATTTTAATTTCTGATATTTATTATTCTTTGTTATTGCCGGCACGTGATCTCTCCCACATTACACATAAAAGAAAAGAGTATCCCTCTACTGGAGGATCCTACATTGTTTACATTAAAATTCAGAGAACAACTTCGCTCCGGAAGTTATGTTTACAAAATTACTAATTCAACATTTCATGTGTGCACTTACTTTGTTTTTCTGGATAGTCGCCGGCGTTCCATTTCTCCCGACAGATCTCAAATATAGCCGCCTCACTCCATGACTATTTCCTCAAAAGACCCAGTTGATGGGTGATTAACCCCAAGATAATCCAACATATTGGTACCTTAAGAACACACCAATCGCACGAATTTTCTTCTTTCTTATACCACTTTAACAATTAAAATATTGACCACTTACACATTAATACCAGACTTGTTCCTCTGTCTCTTTAACCTTAACTATCGCATCCTCCTAGCCTGCTGGATCTCGCGTAGACAGCTGGATAAGCCATTAGCGAAGTATTGTACTATCTGATTCTGGGTCAAGGCTGCCAGTACTTTCCCCTTTTTTGTTTGTACACATACCCCTTTGGTAGGTCGTTGGCCTTTCATTAATCGGATGTGTTGACCAAATGAAATGTTTCCGTGCCTTCACAGGTATCGTCCTCCTCACGGTCGCTCCTAGCTAATACAAGTACTTTCTTATTACTACTGTTTCTTGCATATCGCAAGAAATATAAACGTTGTGTCCACATTGTCTCTAATTTACTATTGGCCTACTTTACATTCCTGTAGCTCCTATTATTCTTATTCAATGACATAGTTTATAAAGTGAATGTGCAAAGTCAGGTGAACTTCTCTCCAACTAGCTCTGGTCTATAATAAATATTTACCATTGCATCTTACTTCTCTGTTTCTGTCCTGCAATCTCGACTGGTAATTATTGCTTCATGATAGTTAAATAATTCACTTCTCCATTCTATAACTGATAATATTCTGACCACTTGTCATTTAAAATCTTTATCCGTCTACACTAACACTGAGTGAACAGTGAGAGATTGACTCATTCATGGCCGAACACGACTGATCAAGACTACTATCAAAGAAGATTGGAGGTTGTTGTTTTGCTACCGACCTTCCTTTTTCGAATCCTGCTGTTTTCTGCACGAAAAACAGAGCGCATCGGAGATGAATCTCCCATGTCCGTAGTTTAATTAATAAAATATTAGGTCCGCTGACTATTACTAGGCTTCCCTGGTTACATACCTAATCGTTCAGTTTCAAATCATTCACTTGGTTTGGGATGAATTAAATTTTAGAGCGGATGAATGGTGTCTAGGTACCCTTCAGTAACGCCTCTTGGTTCACACGACACTACCGGATGTAATGACCTTCACAATTAATTGTTTCACTTATAATTGTTCACTTAAGTTATCTCGAAAATTAATTTCAATTATTTGACGCGAGGAGCTCTAGCTTTCACCTGTTATTTGTAACTGTAACACAAAATAACTGACAATATTTGCCCTCCATGTTTGACGCTTTAGAATTTCCAGACTTCTGATTGGCTGGTTTGCTTCTAAATTTCACTTGGGTTGAACCATTACATGAAAAGAAGGGAAGTCAGGTATCATCTATCCTTGTTTTCGCATCCCGTTTCCTTGTTTATCCAGTGTCCTTGGTGCTTTGTTGTACGAACTTTGTTTCTCACGGGAAAGTTCGTAAAGGTGGGGCTCTGGCAGTGCCCAACATTTTATTGGACCTGGTTTACAACACTTTTGTCAAAACAGTTCGTGCCTTAGAGTACTTCCAATGACTAAAGATTATCGGCGGGTGAACTAGAGCTTCGAAACGAAATGGATGTTCTAAATCTCATGTGTAGGTTGAATTCATATATTTGAAATAATGTAATGAAATGAATTACCATGTTATATTCGCGTTATGGGTGCAGTATGTATGTATGCATTTATTATTATTATTATTATTATTATTATTATTATTATTATTATTATTATTATTATTATTATTATTACAATAAAACACTGTTTCATCGATCTAACTTAATTCAGGATGACCCAATTAGTACACATACAATTGTATTCGTGAATGTATGACATTTCCCTAATTAGTGGCTATTTACAAAGACTCTGCCCTCCTCACAGCAGGTAAGTCGATTCACTGATGTTATATGGACGGGCGATCATCTGACTAACAGGCCTCACTTCGCTTCGCACGCTCAGTCCCTTCACACAACAGCTGCACGCAGACAGGTTCGAACACAGTCTGTTGGCAATCAATATGCACAACGACTGTTCCTTGGCTCGACTCCAGATGAGTCTGGTAACTCACACAATCAACTCAGTCAACTCAATTAACTCACAGTTAACGTGAATGCTCCACACAGTGAACACTGACCAGTATATAGCGGTCACATAATAGCATCAACTCAGCATTGCTAATCGGTACTACAGTACTTCTCACAACAACGATAACTGACACTACTCCAGCTGTACTCACACCAACTGTTCCACACACTGACTAAACGTCGGTACACATACAGTAGTCCGCTGGTACTCCAACTCAGTACTTCAAGGCAGTACACACAGAGTGCTCCAACAACACTCCATTACGATGATACAGTACTCCAGTGGGTCACACACCACATTAACCCAACGACAGCCAGTACTACTGCTGTCCAACTCCCACTTACTCCCTGTCTGTTCCCCGGCGATGAAGTTCCAAACTTTTCGTGGTGCGGGTGGCATGAGAACATTCTGGTTACGCTTTGCAGATGATCCACGAGAAATAAGACGAAGAGAACGAAAGATGGGAGAGGCCTTCACTATGCCGTGCGGCTGAGAGCACGGTGTTAGAGCCCCAATGGGCCTTGGCCTTCTACGCGACCGCTGCTCAGCCCGAAGGCCTGCAGATTAAGAGGTGGAGAGTGGTAAACGCAACGGATCTTCTCGGGCGTTTTTCTTGTCCTTCTAGACTGGAGCCGCCACTTCACCGTCAGATACCTCCTCAATTGTCCTCACGTAGGCTGAGCGTAACTCGAAACAACCAATAGAAAGATATAAAAATTCCTGACCTGGTCCGAAATCTAATCTAGAAACTCCGGGTAAGAGGCAGGCACTCTACGGCATATCGCAATAACACACGCTTGTTTTCGGCGGCATGGGATGGGAAAGACCAAAGCGAGAAACACGAGAAACCAGACAATTAATTCTTCAGATCTATCGACGGTGAGATTCGAGAATGTCCCGAATGCAAATGTACAGCTAACCGACTCGTAGCAGGCAGCCAACTCACTCGGATCATGGGAGTAGGGGATGAGGATGAAGGAATCAAAATTAACTTCAGGTATGGCAAGAATGGGACTGTAACTATTGAAACCCATTTACTTTAAAAGGTTCGGGCGTGATAGCCGAGTGGCATTGTCATTGGTTTCTCTAAGGCGACAGCGGTTCGAATCTCAGTCAGTTCATGAGGGATTTTGGAAATGAAAATGCATGTCTCTATTGCTCGGATTCCCTATAAAACTGAAGGATCCATGACTATGATTTCGTAAAACTACAAGCTTGCTTACTCGCTTGCTTGGTCTTTCACTGGTTGTTTTTACAAGGTTGAGTGCACTGTGTTCGAAGCTTCGTAACTGGATGCAAACCACCGAGAATCGAACTCGAACCAACCTTATAAATCTCTCCTTCTTCTCCTTTTATTCTTTATTCAAGTACAAGATTGTGTCGAAATAAATACCGAATTAAATAGCTGGAGTGGATTGTTAGACCTTTTACCTTAACTTCATCCAGAGTCAATGTGAAGAAAAAAAATATTTCGCTCAAATAAGAACGTGAACACACAGCGAGTTGTTTCGTCCAGTTTAGTAGACCTTTAATTTCCCGCCCCCCACTTTCAATAAGAAATCTTGTAATATTTCCTATCATATGCTGAATTAACCTCAGTGTCACGTGCCACTTCCTTACAGGTGAACCAAGGATGACATCCTGAAGCATACTTGCAGCCATTCATGACTGGATTCACTGTCTCTCTTACTATACAGCTCTTCACTGTTGTATTAACGAGGCTGAACGAACCTCTTCATCATATCAGCTCTCTATGAACGTAAAAATCAGAATTATGACAAGTATTAGCTTTGCCTCCGAACGCGTTTTCGTATTCATATGTAACTTGGAGACAAACCACTCACAAGTTCGTGGGGGAATTGTCAGTGTGAGAGTGGCATTATTGTGCCTCTCTCTTGTTCACGTTGTTAATTTTACGGCACAATACAGAAAGCCATTAAAAGCAGATCACCTGGCACCATTTGCCACTGAAACGTCACGCCGATAGGGAAGCAGAGCGCATGTCTTTTCTAGCTATTTGCTTTACGTCGCACCGACACAGATAGGTCTTATGGCGACGATGGGACAGGAAAGGCCTAGGAATGGGAAGGAAGCGGCAGTGGCCTTAATTAAGGCACAGCCCCAGCATTTTCCTGGTGTGAAAATGGGAATCCACGGAAAACCATCTTCAGGGCTGCCGACAGTGGGATTCGAACTCACGATCTCCCGGATGCGAACACACAGCTGCGCGCCCCTAACCGCACGGCAAACTCACCCGGTGCATGTCTTTTACTAGCGATATTTCGGTATCTCATATATCTTAAAAGAATGCTTCTTAATAATAATAATAATAATAATAATAATAATAATAATAATAATAATAATAATACCATGATCGCAGGTACCGTGTTCAGTCATTTCAATATGACGTCATTTTGGCAGCCTGCGTGTTAATATTAGTGCACCGTTTTCGTTTTCCTCTACCAGATGGCAGAGAAACTGATCTCTGTTGGGCGATCTATTTTTGTTTTAATTAAATTTGTCGGGTGTCCGGTTCCATGGCTAAATGGTTAGCGTTCTTAACTTTGGTCCCAGCGGTCCCGGGTTCGATTCCCGGCAAGGTCGGAAATTTTAACCATCAATGGTTAATTTCGCTGACATGTTCCAGTTTAGTAGAACTTTACGTTCCCGTACCCCCTTTCAATAAGAAATCCTGTAATATTTCCTATCATATGCTGAATGAACCTCAGTGTCACGTGCCTCTAAATCGTAAGTCAGGCGACCAATGTGTCACTAGAGATCAATTACATGTCGACATCTTACGTCATGGAGTGCGGCATGGACTTTCTTTCGCCGTTCAAAAATCCGACTACTTCTGTGAGATTTGTATTTGCATTCTTAGGGTCTAGAAGTTGAACCCCTAACCACTGATTCACAGAATTAATGCGCAAGGTGGAAGATTTCGACAGTATAGGGTCCTTCCAACAGGCTTCCGAAGTAAACTTATATGGTTGAGGTAATGTAGAATCGATCCCTAAAAACCAAATATGACACATCTAACTCGTAAATAAAATTCATCATCGCAGCCAACTGGAATAGTTTCTTATGGACATCACCAAACACTATCAAACCAAACAATAACAGATTGCTAAATTATACATAAAATATGACCATGGCTCCCTGATTACAGAAACGCATATTTATGGCCTTTTGGTAATTTTTGCCATTTTTAACATTTTCAGATCCATTTTACAGTTTTGAATAATTATTTTGCCATTTTCAGCAATTACTTTTTGTTTTAAGTCATTTTTCTTCGTTCTGCGTTATTTTCAAGCATTTTTGTTGGGGAATTAACATACGTGAATAATTGCCCGAGCTTTCAACAAGCGAGAATATTCGAATAACAAAAGGTTCATTATTCAGTTCGAAAACTGCGAAATAAGGTAGCATTCTACAACTTTTATTTGTAACTTTTGGAAATCCACATTCCTAAGTGATATAATACGCTGCTTCTAATCTGTACGGGCGTAAAATGAGTGTTTTTTTTCTTTTTGCTATTGGCTTTACGTCGCACCGACACTGATAGGTCTTACGGCGACGAAGGGACAGGAAAGGGGTTAGGACTGCGAAGGAAGCGGTCGTGGCCCACCCTGGGGGCCCGGGTTCGATTCCCGGTTCTGCCACGAAATTTGAAACATCGTACGAGGACTGGAACAGGGTCCAATTTGCCTCGGCAGGTCAACAGAGTAGAGGGGGTTCGATTCCCACGTGACCTATCCTCGAAGTAGTTTTTCGTGTTTTCCCCACTTCTTCTCCAGGCAAATGCCGGGATGGTACCTAATTTAAAGCCACGGGTGCTTCCTTCCCTCTTCCTTGACTATCCTTTCCAATCATCCCAATCTCCACAAGGCCCCTGTTCATCATAGCAGGTGAGGTCACCTGAGACAGTTATTGGTCCTCCTCCCCAGTCATATCACGGACCAAATGTGTCATGCTCCAGGACACTGCCCTTGAAGTGGTAGAGGTGGGATCCCTCGTTGAGTCTGAGGGTAAATGGATAATGAAATAATGACAAAAAATGTCTTAAATCGGGATCATGGTAGATCAAGAGTTCGTATTTTATTTCGTGTTAGAAACACTTTAAAAAGTACAAGCTTTTATAAACATTTCGCATAATATTGCTGTTGTGAAAAAAATACCACCTCTAGCTATAATGTAGACTGTGCCACTGGTTTGTTTTGGGTTTTGAAGCGGGCAAGGTGCAATCACTAGGATGGTCAACAAGAGGTTCGATCCTCCTCATTCTAGAATGCAAGAGTGGCTGCCATGACCACCATCTAAACACTCTGATCTATTATCGTCGCTGGGACATCAGATACTGGTTGCAGGCGAGACGTTGAGGCAGGTTACTAATATTTCTTTCTCGCGATCTCCTTATCCTCCGGTGCTAGTTTGTGACGGCTATTAAAGTGTAGGCCGGTTCCTTACGATAAGAACTCTCGGCTACCGTTCAACAGCTACTGCGTAGATGCTACTGTTTTCACAGGCTGTCCATTGATTGTATCAACAGCGTCTGGCAGGGATTGTTTTCACTACTCTTCTTAAAGTAGCTGAACAAAAGAAGGCAGGGGGGGCGTCGGGGGTCGGGGGGGAGGGGCTTTCAAACGCAGTCAGTCATTTATACAGATTGGTGCCACGCATAATTGTTTGGGAAAGTTTCTACTCACACAAAACATGAGTTATCGCCAAATAAAGGCTAGAATTTGTTACCAAGCGGTAAAAACAGAGGAACATGTGTTTTGGTAGGTAGTGTATAATGTTATAGTAATATTAAATGAGAAAATTTTACGACATAGCCTTTTGTTCTCTATCTTCGTTGTTATCAGTGAACTTCAAAATAGAATGCAATGTGTTATCGTACAGCCATATTTCTCTACTTCCGACAGTACAATCCTATGGAAACATTTGTCTCTTTTCACTAGACTGTCCGTGTTTCTGTTAGAGGTACTGTAAATAAATAAATAAATAAATAAATAAATAAATAAATAAATAAATAAATAAATAAATAAATAAATAAATAAATAAATGCAAATTAAATACATATGTGTGTGCATGTTGGGTATTCAGCTCGAAGGCTGGTTGGATCCTCAACAGGTTCACCATTAGCTGTCATAGGTGGCGTAGGTGTCACTGAAGAGGCGTACTAGGGAAATGAGGAGTAAGGCAGTTTCCCGTTGCTTTCCTCATTGAGCCAGAAGTTGCTATTGCACATCAGTCTGCCAACCCTACTGAAATGCGTGCACCAACCGACCCTATGAGCGACATCTTCACACCATTCATAGAAGGGACCGGCTGCATAAGGAATGACGTTACTAGCGTCACTCATACCTCAGCCACTTTCATATTGTCAAAGCCAAGTATAAGACTGAGACAGATCAATGAAAGTAACAATTTTATTCTACCCCATACCAGAAGACATAGTGCACAGTAAACACTACATCTTGCCAGCAAAGGCCTAATAAATACATAAATAGATACATGGGATCTTTCAAATATTTATCCCATTAAAGTTCAAATAATATTTACTCACTTGCTCTTAATGGTAGACTGTGCTTGAAGCTTACAATCTAATTAATTTGGAACCTAAAATGAGGTGCAGCAAGTATGATAAGAAATTCATCATTTGATGTCAGGCAAGAAATACACTACGGGAACAGGTCGATCATTTCAAATAATAATTTCGTGTGGTCCGCCTCTGTGGTGTAGTGGTTAGTGTGATTAGCTGCCACCCCCGGAGGCCCGGCTTCGATTCCCGGCTCTGCCACGAAATTTGAAAAGTGGTACGAGGGCTGGAACGGGGTCCGCTCAGCCTCGGGAAGTCAACTGAGTAGAGGTGGGTTCGATTCCCACCTCAGCCATCCTGGAAGTAGTTTTCCGTGGTTTCCCACTTTTCCTCCCGGCAAATGCCGGGATGGTACCTAACTTAAGGCCACGGTCGCTTTCTTCCCTCTTCCTTGTCTATCCCTTCCAATCTTTCCATCCCCCGGCAAGGCCCCTGTTGAGCATAGCAGGTGAGGCCGCCTGGGTGAGGTACTGGTCATCCTCCCCAGTTGTATCCCCCGACCCAGAGTCTGCAACTCCAGAACACTGCCCTTGCGGTGGAAGAGGTGGGATCCCTCGCTGAGTCCGAGGGAAAAACTGACCCTGGAGGGTAAACAGATGAAGAAGGAGAAGAATACGCAGAAGAAGAAGAAGAAGAAGAATTTCGTGTGGCTATTACTAGCCTGATGCAGCCCTCGTAAGGTAGACCCCCGTGGAAGGTGGGCGGCATCTGACGTGTGTGCTGTGTGTACGTTGCAGAGATGCTGGAGACAGTACAAATGCCCAGTCGCCGAGCAAAGGAAATTAACTATATATATAAAACTAGCAAGATACCCGTGCTTCGCTACGGTATTATACTGAAATTTATAACTGAATGTGTTTTAGATATATAATCAGCCGAAATGCGCGATCTTAATCGTTTTCTGCGAGAATCCGCCAAAATTCGCGATCTGACTCGTTTTCTAATAGATTACGGCAAGTTTCCTCCCATTTTTCAATATTTCTTTCCAGCAATCGATTTCGTACTTCCCGGGCTAGGTCCAGGTATTCCACCCGGTCAGTTGGGTCACTAAATCTTTGCCATCTTATAAGCATTTTTAATATGGATCAAATCCCTCAGGATATTCGGCGTGGTGTCGTCTTGGGTGCCTTGGCGGTACTGAACATTCTTAGTCATTACCCGTCCAGAACCCGTTTCCACCGCGGTCCGCACATTTGACGACGGTCCAGAACATTATTATTATTATTATTATTATTATTATTATTATTATTATTATTATTATTATTATTATTATTATTATTATTGTCCGCCTCTGTGGTGTAGTGGTTAGCGTGATTAGCTGCCACCCCCGGAGGCCCGGGTTCGATTCCCGGCTCTGCCACGAAATTTGAAAAGTGGTACGAGGGCTGGAACGGGGTCCACTCAGCCTCGGGAGGTCAACTGAGTAGAGGTGGGTTCGATTCCCATCTCAGCCATCCTGGAAGTGGTTTTCCGTGGTTTCCCATTTCTCCTCCAGGCGAATGCCGGGATGGTACCTAACTTAAGGCCACGGCCGCTTCCTTCCCTCTTCCTTGCCTGTCCCTTCCAATCTTCCCATCCCTCCACAAGGCCCCTGTTCAGCATAGCAGGTGAGGCCGCCTGGGCGAGGTACTGGTCATACTCCCCAGTTGTATCCCCCGACCAAGAGTCTGAAGCTCCAGGACACTGCCCTTGAGGCGGTAGAGGTGGGATCCCTCGCTAAGTCCGAGGGAAAAACCGAACCTGGAGGGTAAACAGATGATGATGATGATGATGATGATGATTATTATTATTATTATTATTATTATTATTATTATTATTATTATTATTATTATTATTATTATTATTATTATTATTATTATTATTATTATTATAGATGTTCTGGACCCCACAGCAAGATCCAAGACCGCTACTTGGCGGTAAATTATATCTGCTGCTATTGTCATTGTTGAGAATGTGACCAGCAACATTGTCGCGCGTAGGCAAGTGTGCGGGATTTCTGGCGATACGAATGACATACTTCCGTGCAATATTGACCTTATTATAGAGGTGAACAATTGGACGGTCTATCTCATTCCTATCGTTTATTTCAAACGTGTTTAATTTTTTATTCATATGCCAGGAGAATCTACTGTAATATAAGAACGTTCTCCGAAGGAAAAGATGGCTGTTGAAAACGAACCCAGGAAAGATTAAAAAAGATCGGTTTATGATCAGAATAAGTACATCGAAAATATCCAGCCTGTTTCCAGTCATTCGACAGGGTCAGGAATGGAATGAATAAAGCCCCATCTAGCGGCGACAGTAGGAATTGTGCCGGCTGCCGAAGCACTCCTCTGGGGCAATGATCGATGAATGACAAATGAAATGAAATATTGGACAGTGTTGCTGGAATGAATGATGACAGGGAAAACCGAAGTATCCGGAGAAAAACCTGTCCCGCCTCCGTTTTGTCCAGCATGAATGTCACATGGAGTGACCGGGATTTGAACCACGGAACCCAGCTGTGAGAGGCCGGCGCGCTGCCGCCTGAGCAACGGAGGCTCCTTATAAGTACATTATGAACAGCAAAATCAATTGGTCTCACCTCCTTTTACACCCCACCACCGTTAAGTTTATTTACCAACCCCCCGCCCCCCAAAAAAACTAAAATAAGGCGTGTTTCTTTATGTTTAAAGGAGATTCCAAACCCCAATGGTCACGTCTACCTTAAGTTTCGAGATATAAGTATCCCCCATAAAAAAAATTTTTTCACTTCCTTTCACACTTCTCCCCCCCCCCCCCCATAAGTGAATTTTCCGGTAAAAATTACTTGTTTCTTTAATAGTAAAGGATCTTCTAAATAGCAATTATCACGACTCCTTCAGTTTTTGATTTATGTGTCCTCGTGAAAGGAATTCAACTCCTTTCTACTCCCGCCCCCAAGATGGTTCCCCCCCCCCCCACAAAACGCGTTTTTCTTTGTTTTTAAAGGAGACCAAAATACCAACTTTCACGTCCGTAACAACTTTAGTTTTTATTAGATGTATGTATTCTCATACAATTAAGTCAATTAATTTTTGAATTCATTCACCCCCCCCCCCTTTTCATTGGATTTTCGGAGAATACGCGTTTCTTTATTTGTAAAGGAGATGCCATATACAAATTTTCAGTTCTGTAATATATTCAGTTTCTGAGATATATGTATCCTCATTAAAGGCATTCAACCCACTATTCACCCTTTTACACCCCTCCTATTGGGATTTACAGAAAACGAAAACATACGTGTTATTCGTTTTTAAAGGAGATTCTAAATACCAATTTTTACATCTGTAAACTTTTTAAGTTTTAATATGTACACACACTCATTTCAAAAATTCACCCCCCCTTTTACCCCCTATTATTTGGATTTTCCAAAAACGAAAAAAATACGTGTTTCCTTATTTTTAAAGTGGATCCCCAGTACCAATTTTCAGGTCTGTAATATCTTTAGGTTCTGAAATATAAGTAGCCTCATTAAAGGCATTCAACCCCTTTTTCACACTTTTCCACCCTTCCTATCGTGATTTTCCGAAAACAAAAAATTTCGTTTCTCTTTATTTTTAAAGGAGATTCTAAATACCATATTTTACATCTATAAACATTAAAGTTTTGAGATATAGATACACTCATTTTAAAATTTCACCCCCCTTTCACCCCCATAATTGGATTTTCCAAAAACAAAAAATACGTGTTTTCTTATTTTTGAAGGGGATCCCAAACACCAATTTTCAGGTCTGTAATATCTTCAGTTTCTGAGATATAAGTATCCTCATTAAAGGCATTCAACCCATTATTCACCCCTTTTCACCCCTCCTATTGGGATTTTCCGAAAACAAAAAAATACGTGATTCTTTATTTTTAATGAAGTTTCTAAATACCAATTTTTACATCTGTAAACTTTAAAAGTTTTGAGATATAGATGCACTCATTTTAAAAATTCACCCCCCCCCTTTTCACCCTCGCATTAATTGGATTTTCCAAAAACAAAAAATATGTGTTTGTTTATTTTTAAAAGAGATCAAAAGTACCAATTTTCAGGTCTGTAATATCTTCAGTTTCTGAGATATAAGTACCGGTATCCTGATTAAAGGCATTCAACCACTTTTTCACCCTTTTTCACCCCTCCTATTGCGATTTTCCGAAAACAAAAAAAAATACTTGTTTCCTTATTTTTAAAGAAGATTTTAAATACCAATTTTTATATTTGTAAAATTTTAAAGTTTTGAGATATAGATACACTCATTTTAAAATTTCACCCCCCTTTTTCACCCCCTTAGCGACGAAATATCCAAAAATCCTCTCTTAGCGAGCACCTTTATCTTAATATAAATGTATCCCCAAAGTTTCATTTGTTTATGTCCAGTAGTTTTGGCTCGGCGATGATGAATCAGTCAGTCAGTCAGTCAGTCAGTCAGTCAGTCAGTCAGTCAGTCAGTCAGTCAGTCAGTCAGTCAGTCAGTCAGTCAGGACAAGTTATTTTATATATATAGATAAGAGTTTTGTCTGTACATTGCTCAGAATTCGAAAATAATGGTATTTCTCTATCGGTCATGTCCACAGTAACAAGGAAATGCACTTTTTACTTTTGCGTATTGTCTGTCTGTCTGTCTGTCTGTCTGTCTGTCTGTCTGTCTGTCTGTCTGTCTGTCTGTCTGTCTGTCTGTCTGTCTGTCTGTCTGTCTGTCTGTCTGTCTGTACACGCATCACTAGAAAACGGCTAAAGAGAATTTAATGACAATCGGTATGCTAAGTCGGGGAATAAGTCGCTACAATCTAGGCCATAAATAATTTTATTCATGCTGATGGAAATGGTAGTTTAGGAGAAGGCCTAAAATTTAATTTTCAAATATTTATGTTATTAGTGGTCAAACCTTATGAAAATCAGTATGCAAAGTCGGGGAATATGTTCCTATAATCTGGGCTATAAATAATTTAATTCACGGTAGTTTAGAGGAAGGCCTAAAATTTAATTCTCAAATATGTGTTATTGGTGGTCGTATGTTAATGCAAATCGGTAGCCAAAGTCGGGGAATAAGTCACCACAATCGAGGCTATAAATAATTCTATCACGCTAAATATAATGGTACTTTAGGGAAGGCTTAAAATTTAATTCTCAAATATTTGTGTTATTAGTGACCCTTTCTTAATGAAAATCGGTATGATAAGTCATGAAATAAGTCGCTATAGCCTAGGCCATAAATAATTTTATTCACGCTGAGTGAAATGGTAGTTTAGGGGAAGGACTAATATATAATTCTCAAATATTTGTTATTAGTGGTTGTACTGATGAAAGTTATGTAGCATTAAATTTCCGATCATTTATGTCTTATAAATTTTTACCGTACCGGCTATGATCACAGATATATTCATGAATTTGGATTTTTGTTACTAAGTCCATATCAGCGCCGAGTCACGGGAAAATGGGTAAACAGATTTGAATGAAAATCGGTATATAAAGTCAGAGAATAAGGAACTACAGTCTAGTCTACAAATAATTTTATAAGACGTATCGAAGAGTCGAAAGAAAACTAAATGTGAAGGCCAACAATATAGAAAACTCATAAAATTTATCAACAATAACCTTACATTGACCATTGTTTGTTGTGATATGCTTTATGTCTTCTGTTGCCACTCATCTCTGATAAATAGGACTACTGCTGCGTACCGAGTATTTTTTAAAATTTGCTTAACGTCGCACCGACACAAATAGGTCTTATGGCGACGATGGGATAGGAAAGGCCCAGGAATATGAAGTTACAGCCCCAGAGTTTTCCTGGTATGAAAATGGGAAACCATGGAATACCACATTCAGGGCTGCCGACAGTGGGTTTCGAATCCTCTATCTCCCGGATGTAAGCTCACAGCTGTTCGCCCCTAACCACACGACCAACTCGCCTGGTCGTACCGAGTATAACAGCCTGCCTGAACATTGGCAGGAAGTAGCTGGGGAGATAGATAACTTTCTTCTTTAGCATGTCATTCCTCAGGTTCATAAATTTTCTAATACTACTGGTACGTACCACATCGGTTCATCATAGCATTCGAGCTATTCATTTTCTACTCTGAGGCACTGATTGGAATGAGCAGTGTGGATATTTAACGGAGTAAGGGCAGAGGAGTGTTCACGGTTGTCTGTGGCCTGGTCATTCCAGTTCTGGAACTTTGGGCTGTTAGATCGGCACCGTAGCACTGTTCGTTAAAAGCGAGAATTTTCATTTGATCGAGTATTTTATATGATAACATTGCTTTTAATTGCTGCATTCCTACTGACTATTTTGTAATTACCTATGTTGACTTCAGTTAGGAAAACCACAAAGTCAGCCTTTATGAGAATCTCGTAGCGAAGTACGAGGACATCAGGTAGTAAAATAATAAAATCTCCGACTAGGCCGGGAATCGAGCACTATCCTAACCCTTCAGCCAAGTAATTAGGATGCATATTCCCCCAGGAACGTAGTATAGTAAGTGAAATCAAATCAAGGTATAAAAATGGTGATGAAGTGAGCTGACAGTTGCAATCAACGGTATTTTGTAAGAAAGAACTCCGAGACGAAATTGTCCTTAAGTGGGTCGGTTTTCAGACCAACTTTGCTATACGAGAATGAAAGCAAAGTGAACTCAGGATATCTCATTCATAGTATTCGGACTTTGCTATACGAGAATGTAAGCAGGGTGGATTCAGGATATCTCCTTCATAGTCTTGGGACTTCGCTATACGAGGATGTAAGGAGGGTGGACTCAGGATAAGATATCTCCTTCATAGTCTTGGGATTTTTCTATACGAAAATGTAAGCAGTGTGGACTAAGGATATCTCCTTCATAGTCTTGGGACTTTGCTATACGAGAATGTAAGCGGGGTGGACTCAGGATAAGATATCTCCTTCATAGTCTTGGGACTTTGCTATACGAGAATGTAAGCGGGGTGGACTCAGGATAATATATCTCTTTCATAGTCTTGGGAATTTGCTATACGAGAATGTAAGCGGGGTGGACTCAGGATAAGATATCTCCTTCATAGTCTTGGGACTTTGCTATACGAGAATGTAAGCAGGGTGGATTCAGGATAAGATATCTCTTTCATAGTCTTGGGACTTTGCTATACGAGAATGTAAGCAGGGTGGATTCAGGATAAGATATCTCTTTCATAGTCTTGGGACTTTGCTATACGAGAATTTAAGCAGGGTGGACTCAAGATAAGCTATCCCATTCATAGTATTGGGACTTTGTTATGCGAGAATGTTTTTTTTTTTTTTTTGCTAGGGGCTTTACGTCGCACCGACACAGATAGGTCTTATGGCGACGATGGGATAGGAAAGGCCTAGGAGTTGGAAGGAAGCGGCCGTGGCCTTAATTAAGGTACAGCCCCAGCATTTGCCTGGCGTGAAAATGGGAAACCACGGAAAACCATCTTCAGGGCTGCCGATAGTGGGATTCGAACCTACTATCTCCCGGATGCAAGCTCATAGCCGCGCGCCTCTACACGCACGGCCAACTCGCCCGGTATATGCGAGAATGAAAGTCGGGTGGACTCAGGATAGGCTATATCATTCATAGTCCTGGGGTTTGCTATACAAGAATGAAAGCAGGGTGGACTCAGGATAGGCTATCTCATTCATAGTCTTAGGACAATACGAGAATGAAAGCAGGGTGGACTCAGGATAGGCAGTCTTATTCATAGTTTTGGCCATGGAGGGTGAGAGATGCAGTGCGAAACCAAGGCGGCGGGACCACAGCTACAGTAGCTACAGTAGCTGCAAATAGAGGATTGTGGAGCCACTTAGTTAATTCACAGAGGCTTGCAGACCGAACGCGGAAAGTCATAACAGCCTGTAGTGAAGATGTACACTAAAAATAAACTAAAAATTAAACCCCATGGCGCAACAGCCCCGAAGGCCCTTGGCCTACCAAGCGACCGCTGCTCAGCCCGAAGACCAGGAAATTTCGGGAGATAGTGGGTTCGAACCCCACTGTCGGCAGCCCTGAAGATGTTTTCCCGCAGTTTCCCATTTTCACACCAGGCAAATGATGGGGCTGTACCTTAACGAAGGTCACGGCCGCTACCTTCCCAATCTCCCATCCTTCCGTCGCTGAAAACCTTCGATGAGTTAGTGCGTCGTTAAACAAATAGCGAAAAAAAATTGATGTCATCTTGGAAAATATATATCAGATCTTTACTATTTGTTCTATAATAAACCCCAATAGTTTATTGGGTTCAGTATGACGTTTCTCATTATGCATACTGATGCTTAATGCGAAAAACCCATGTCAGTAGATTTTCCAGCAGAACAAGGAGAAGGGGCCGATGACCTTTGATGTTAGCCCCTTTTAAACAACAAACACCACCATCGTCATCAGAACAAGGAAATCCTCTAGAAGTTAAATGAGAATTCTGAAGAAGTCCACTAGGCTGAACAAAATAGGTCATTGTGCACTGTCGTTTTTATTTCAGTGACAATTTTTTGCACGATGACACCGAGTAAAACTAACCCTAAGAATGTCAAATACGACTTAATCACTTCATTGGTCTTATTATAGCATTCACCGAGCTTGATAGCTGCCGTCACTTAAGTGCGGCCAGTATCCAGTATAAGGGAGATATTGGGTTCGAACCCCACTGTCGGCAGCCCTAAAGATGGTTTTTCGTGGTTTCCCATTTTCACACCAGGCAAATGCTTCGGCAGTACCTTAATTAAGGCCACGGCCGCTTCCTTCCCACTCCTAGCCCTTTCCTGTCCCATCGTCGCCATGAGCTATCTGTGTCGGTGCGACGTAAAGCAACTTGTAAAAAAAAAAAAAATTAATAATAGCATTCCCCTCTTTACAAGACCAAGTGTATCACGATCGCGCGGGTTAATTTAAAAATTAATTGGTCTACTAACGAGTCGCCTTTGCCGCATCAACCTGTGCTGCAATGATCGTGAGGGTCTCGCAGAGTGTCTAGATTTATTCTGTTGCTGTGATTGGCCATCAGATACTCGCTGTGTAAAGTGTGATGTCTACCTGTGGCTCTCCAAGGAAAACAACTCTTTTAAAAAGTTCTGCACTCTTTTCTAATGGGGGCCGATGACCTTCGATGTTTGGCCCCTTAAAACAACAAGCATCATCATCATCTTTTCTAATGTTGAAAAAAATGACAAATGGATATTTTATTTCGACTTTCAAAAATCCTACTACCTCTGGCGGGTTTGAAACCGAGAAATACGGATCCGGTGAACGCCCCTCTATCACCGACCCATAGAGGGAGCTAAACAACTGATAAGAACTGCAATGCATTTTAATTTACCGATAAAATACAGCAATATAGAAGAATAAAGCGATCCGTTTAAAGCAGGTGGCCTAGTGACAGCTATGACAGATTCCGCCTTGTTGCCTATCTTCAGCAGAGAAGCGGACAGGTTTCCGCTTCAGGCAGCAACGGGGGAAACGCCATCCAGGAGATAAGGAAGGCAGTGCGTGTGATAAACTTCCCTCCCCTCTCCTCAACCGGGCGCCGGTTACCCCACCGCCACTTATCAGCCATCTTATCAGACAAAGCAGCTGGCGTAACATTCCCAATAGCCAACTCGACAGAAGTAAAGTTAAGATTCTTTCCACTAATAATGACTTGAGCTTTCTGAGCGATGCGGTGTTATTAATACGTTAATTTAACATCTACTGTATCTGTTCGTGCTTCTGACAAGGTTGTAGGTTATGTCGTAAACTTGCCACCTGATATCCCGAAACTTGGGCGCAAGTGGAGAGAGTGTAATAAGTAACAAGAGTAGATAAAATAGACAGGGCAGACAGTACTGAATGCCACGTAGGAGAAACAAATTTGGCATAGGTAAATTACTTCATATAATCGCCCAGATCCTTAACTGAGAGGTCAGCGTCGCAGCCTTCGATTCAGAAGTTTGTGGGTTCGATTCCCAGCCAGATCTGGGATTTAAGGCGAGTTAGGTTAATTTCTCCGGCTCGGACACTGAGTTTTGTGTTTGTCTCAGTACTTCTTCATGTAAATACCGACCACCAAACACGCAATAGTGAATACACTCCTCCGTATACAGTAGGATTGGCAGCACGAAGGGCATTTGACCGTAAAACAGGAGAAAGTCGATATGTTCGGCACAAATCGCCCACACAACCACATCAGGGTGTAGGAATAGACGACAGAGAAAGAAATCACTTCAAATACTAATTTCTTGACCGTTATCGAGGAAAGACCTGGACGACGCTCACAATACAAGCCGCAACTTCTGTTACGCTGCTACAATGAACTGAAAACGATTTTCTCACTAAGTCTCAAAACACGAACCATGCCCGGATTTGAAGCCAGTTTCAGTGTTCTTCACATCGAAGGCCGATATACTATCTACCTAGATATCTCACCACAGAAGCTCATACACAGTACTATATTCCGGCTCTGATTCGCTCCATGTGGCCCAATAGTATAGTCCGCACACTTTAGTTGGTGCATTTGTGTACGGTGGTGAGGAGTAAGGAGGGAGGTGTCCCGGTATCGATAGTGCTACCAACCGAAGGAAAATGAAATCTGAATTGAATCGAGAATATGATCGATCGATACGAAGTTTCTAAACCGTTATCATCTTAAGCCAACAACAACTATGTCACATACACATTATATAACATTATAAAACATTTCTCGATGCGAATCTTGTTCCTAGCATGAATTCTATACTTTGGCTTTGTTGTGTAAAAAACAACAACAGTACTAGTACGCGAAGTGTACGCCAGATGTCGCACAACGATGCTTAAGCGATTCATAGTTTGTGATTCAAAGGTTGCCAGTACGAATCTCGAAGATCGCCGAGGTCGACCGATTCAGCACTAGCGTGTAAATGCACCAACATAAAGTGTGCGGATAATACTTATATCTTAACGGATGGTTCCAAATTCGCAGACTCGGTGGGATATGCATATTACTGCCAACAAACGGGAGAATGTGGTAGCTTCAAACTACCGCCCGAAATCTCTATTTGTGCAGCGGAAATTTTAGCTATATGTGCTGCACTTCATTTTTGTCAAAACAAGCGATTCGATTACACTCTCATCATTACGAACTCCCAAAGTGTTATGAAGAAATTACAAAATCTCCAGTGGAATCTCCAAACGCATGGTTACTTGTATGAAATCGCGGAGCCAGCTTTTAACATCTACTTTTCAGGTTGCTCGATTGCATTTCTTTGGGTCCAAGGGCATAGTGGAATTTTCGGCAATGAAAAAGCTGACGTACTAGCCAAACGTGGTGCATCGGAAGGGCTATTTACAGCGCTGCAACTCCCATGGATGGATTTTATTCGACAACAAATTCGTCACAAATGGTCTATGGAATGGGAAACATCTCAACTGTATAAAGGTAGAGCTTATGCTCTCGTACAACCCAACATCCCTCCTAAGCCATGGTATAAGTTTCATCGGTCACGGGGTCTAACGGTTTCCGTAATCCGAATCTGGCTCAGTCATGGATGATTCCCTTCACTTCTCCATCGCATAGGAGTTTTGGCTTCACCACGCTATCGATGTCAGTATGCGGAGGATGGAGATCTCAACTACATTTTCTTTAAGTGTGGCCTTTATGAAGCTTCTCGAAGCCGCTTTTTTTTTCTGAACTATCTGATCTACAAGTGCCGTTCCCGACCAGCGCTCCATTGGCGTTGCGCGGTGAAAATAATTCAGTTCTCAATGTTGTGATGGACTTTGTGAGAACCGCGGAAATAAGAACTTGACTTTGTGCTATTCGCATTGTTGCCAGTGTTTTGTGTTTTGTGTGTTTTGTGTTGTGTTTTGTTTGTTCTTCCCCTCTTCTCCCAGAAGAGAGATTCAGTGTAGTGTTCTCTACTTGAAGACTGTGGCAATTTGGTTTTCATTCTTATATGTCCTTTGCACTGATAATTTCTGTTTTTGTGTGAGTGCTGTGAGTTTTCCTTGTACATGGAAGATGACCAAATGATGTATCAACAAAGGTCAATTTATTTAAAAAAATATAATAAAATACTAATTCCATTCAGCTCTTGCAACGTGAGGAACAATTACTGCATGTAGTTGTAGCTGAGAAACAGTCATTTATATTTGTACGTGAGTTGCAGAGACATGTGGGGGACAGTACAAATACTCAGGCTAGTGTGTCACTACTCAGCTAAGGAGGTGGATAATTCACATATTCAATTTCTGTTTCCGTAAGTTATAGGTTATCAGTTTAGAAAACTCGCAACCTGACGTAGGAAAGCGAATACAGTCGGTCGGTTCGCAGTTGTGGTGTAAGGCTAGTGCATTTCACAAACAAGAAGTGACTTTGCAGAGCGATATTCTCCTATTTCAATGTTTTCGTACCGATTTTGCTAAATGCGAGTTGGATAGAAATCTTTTCTTCGTATCTTGGAAGTAACATGGTGCATTACCCGATTAACCTGCCAACTTTTTCCGTGTAATTTTAGATTTCTTAAAAAGAGCATCTATATCAAGTAAACGGGTGTATAATAATAATCACATTTTGAAGATATAAGTTTTTCCGAGATGGTATCTGTCACAAGCACCAAATGGGGATCAATCTTCAAGTAACCCCGCAGCAACGGGACGGTTTGTTTTGGCATATACCGGGCGAGTTGGCCGTGCGGTTAAGGTGCGCAGCTGTGAGCTTGCATCCGGGAGATAGTGGGTTCCATCCCCACTATCGGCAGCAGTCTTGAAGATGGTTTTCCGTGGTTTTCCATTTTCACAGCAGGCAAATGCTGGGGTTCTACCTTAATTAAGGCCATGGTCATTTCCTTTCCGCTCCTAGTCCATTCCTATTTCAACGTCGCCCTAAGATCTATCTGTGTCGGAGAAAATTTAAACATAGAAAACGAGAAGGTTCTAAGAAGTGCCAAACTGGCGTCAACAACTGGGAAAATGTAGCGTTTGATCGGCTGATGTGGTGACGTATTGTCCATGAGGGCAAACAATATTTTGAATATGAGCGACGAAGGCGTTATAGGAGCATCTCTAACAGGAGGTGACCTCCCAAGTGTCCCAGTGACCGCAATCGCCGTTTAAGGTTTTCTTTAAATATTTTTTTCTTTCTTTCTTTCTTTCTTAATCTGCTTACCCTCCAGGGTTGGCTTTTCCCTCGGACTCAGCGAGGGATCACACCTCTACCGCCTCAAGGGCGGTGTCCTGGAGCTTCAGATTCTGAGTCGGGGGATACAATTGGGGAGGATGACCAGTACCTCGCCCAGGCAGCCGCACCTGCTATGATGAACAGGGGCCTTAGTGGGGGATGGGATGATTGGAAGGGATAGGCAAGGAAGAGGGAAGGAAGCGGCCGTGGCCTTAAGTTAGGTACCATCCCGGCATTTGCCTGGAGGAGAAGTGGGAAACCACGGAAAACCACTTCCAGGATGGCTGAGGTGGGAATCGAACCTACCTGTACTCAGTTGACCTCCCGAGGCTGAGTGGACCCGTTCCAGCCCTCGTACTACTTTTCAAATTTTGTGGCAGAGCCGGGAATCGAATAATAATAATAATGTTATTTGCTTTACGTCCCACTAACTACTTTTACGGTCTTCGGAGACGCCGAGGTGCCGGAATTTAGTCCCGCAGGATTTCTTTTGCGTGCCAGTAAATCTACCGACACGAGGCTGTCGTATTTGAGCACCTTCAAATACCACTGGACTGAGTAATGAATAATGGACAGGTTTGCACTCTACCTGGGAAAAACATATTACATAATCTACCGACTGAGCAGGGCTTGGGTGTAACATTTCTTGCTTCAATAATATTAAGGGTGGCGTAAGTTGTGAGAAGACACACCATGAAAAGACAGATAGGGAAAGCCAAAGGCCAAGATGCTATATTCATTTTTGCGGAGGCGGTTATTTATAGACACAACAGTTAGTGGTTGGTGCAGGATCAGTCAGATACAGATGATTTAGCATTAGACCCTTTCCGCTCGGCGCCCTTCTTTCTTGTCGGTCCCAATGGCTTAAGGTAGTGTGTGATTGTTGACTGCCCTTCAAGCTTTTGGTCGCTGTGGATGACGTGGGTACTGTGTATTTATTTATGTTTTGCCTTCTAGGTGAAGACACCTTACTCTTTTTTAATGTTCTATTACACCCTTCGTTTTCCATATTGTCCTCTATCATTATTATTTATTTAGCTTATGGCTAGTACTCCACATACAAATATTCAAAAATGTCAGTATCTAATAGTTCCTTGTCGGGTGTATCTGCGCTGTCCATAAATTCATTTTCCGTCTTAGAGGGAGGGAATGCGTTGTTCGGATTATGGCTAAGATCAAGGATTATGCGGATCCTTGGTGTATCTAGCACGTAATTCATAGACTCCTGGGAAGTTGTGGAGCTTGCTGCGGCAAACGATATCGTAGGGACGTCTTTAGTTTCACTGATTTGTTCACAGTTTTTATGAGGTAGGGATATGGAAATACTAGGTTGCAACTCAGTCTTCAGACGTATATTCTACTCTCCGTGACCTTAGGAAATTCGTTCCTATCAATAACCGGGTTTTGTGCTGTGTTTTCCGCATTGTGTATATCTGCCCACCGGGCTTGTTTACTGGCTGTGTTGTGCGACTCGCTTAGCGAGGCTGAAATTGGTCTAGCGGGGCCTTGCTCACTGACGGTAGAGTTCACAGGAGTGTCTGTTGTAGTGTTTATATTCCTTCTCTCTGCTAAGCGATTCTGGCGTAGCGGACAGTCCGGCTTTAAGTGACTGGGCGAATTACAAGCAATGCATGTCCTAGTCTGGCCGTCATAAATTAGCTGTGCGCGAAATCTTTCAGTATATGAGAAGGGAGGTATTGGGTCTTTTAACCATTCTAATAGCACGTTTACCATTGGGTAGTTTGAGCGGCATTGCTGTGACCACACCTCTTCCCTGTGTTCTACCACTTTCCCGTATTTACCTAACGCTAATGAAATTGACTCTTATAGGTACTTCCAGTGGAACATTCTATATTTGGACATTCTTTTGTACCCTGTCAGCTGGCATCACAGTAAAATTCCCTATACGACCATCACTTAACGTTTATTTTCTGAATCCCTTGATAGTTACATATCAATCGTTCATAAATCACTGTTTAAATTACCTTAATGTATGCTGCGGTTACCAGATTGATTAGCTGAATCCTGTCGATTTGTTCTGATGAGAGTTTCAGAAGTGATGGATCCAATTATGTACAGACGTACACATTAATGGTGTCCCGACATAAACAATCAACACTGCCCCACTCCAGTACTGAAAAGAAGGGGAGAGAGTGAAGGGGTAGTGTTGAAGGCCAATCCAGTACAAAACATGGGGGAAGAGAGTGAAGGTGTAGTGTCGAAGGCACAATGACTCACCTTCTCGCTTAACGCATTGCTGCATGGACTGCTTGCAGACAGCCCGCTACAAGACTTTGTTGTGATCGAAATGGGCACAGTGACGAATGTATTGAAGTACAGCATTAGGTTACCTACTCGTCCGGCCCCGCGGTGTTCGGGGCAACGCGTCCGGCCGCCCCGAGTTCGATTCCCGGCCGGGTCAGGGAGTTTTAATTGTAAATTATGAATATCCCTGGCCTGGGGACTGCGTGTTTGTGTCGTCCTTAACGTTCCTCAACATTCAACACTCAACACTTCCGCAATTCGAATTACATGTAGGTTCATATATTGTGCAAGTAGGGGCAAAAGAACTCTACAGGTCGACGCCACGAACAAATAGCATTTTAACATAAACGATTAAAAAAGTAACCTATTCTGATAATTACAGTATTAAGAGGTAAAGGAGGTTTTTAACCGAAAAGTATTTTATACTACAGTAGTTAGGAATATTTTGTAGCTGCGTTATATCGGGTCTACCAATCCTTCTTCACCTCGTTCTTGCCATATTTCTATCCATTTCCAAACTGTCTTAAGACTGCATGGTATTGCTTCTGCTATTGCTTGGGGGACCATGTGAGCCTCCCATATGCCAATAATACGGCCTCGATTCACCTGCGATAGGATAGGAGCCATCTTAATACAATGTTACAGTATAACACCGGAATACACACACTGTGTATTCAGCACTCCCTGTTCACTCCCTTCCCCTCCTTTTCAGTACTGGAGTGGACTTCAACACTATCCCTTTACTCTCTCCCCTCCTTTTCAGTACTGGAGTGGGGCAGTGTTGATTGTTTATGTTGGGACACCATTAATGTGCGTGCGTGTACATCCCACGCCGATGGCTCGTTCTCACGTTCAAAGATGCATTTCAGAATATTTATCCGTGCAAATTTTGTTGCCATGATAATACTTATCGTTTCTCTGTTTCACTGAATATAATTAAACGAATTCACACAAGTAGAACTCGAGACAAGTTCTCTGTTTACTTAAAACGTACACTTGTTGTAACACGCGCGACTAGCAGGAGAATGCGGAGTAAACAACCTTCTCTCACCGCTAACAGCGGCCATGATGAAGATGATGATGCTTGTTGTTTAAAGGGGTCTAACATCTAGGTCATCGGCCCATTTTCTGAACATATTGGTAGTCAGCAGTCCTGTGTTAGGCAACCGTTCGTGATAGAGGCGTTGCGATTCCAGTGCCTTCTGCCTTGATTCTCCATAAATTAGGAACAGATAAAGGTACTCGTCACTGGAATACTTCGTGAGTGAATGATGTGCTGTGATGTGACATTGTGTCCCTGTTAGAATGGAGCGCGATTTGTCCTTAAAAAGAAAGGTTTATGTAAGGCTGGATTCGAACCACTACACTGCCGATACTCATAAACCACAGGAAAATGGAACGTTACCGGCTAAGCCACAAAGACACCATACATCAGTAGTACTAAACTACGCCCTTCAACCTTGAAAGTTAATATCCGTGCCAGGACTACTTTTTATTCGAGAACAGGAAGATCCCAAGAAAAGCAGCATGGTTAGCTTGGGTGATTTTTCTACAAAACAATAGTGTTAGGAAAATGTTGCAAAAATTGGGCTGGGAAGTCTTGGGAGGAAAGGGACGAACTGCTCGACTAAGCGGTGTATTTCGAGCTGTTAGTGAAGAGATAACGCGGAATGACATTAGTAGACGAATAGGTTTTTTAAAAAGGAGGAAAAGTTATAATACGAAGAGATAGTTGGAATTGGAGAGGACAGTCTGGGGAATAAATTGGTATAATTCACCAACGGAGATGTTCGATAAATTTCCAAATTCTTTGAAAGAACTAGGCAAACTATTAGATAAACAACTGATAGGCAATCTGCCACGTGGGCAGCATCCCCAAATGAAGTACAGTGGTGATGACTGACGATGAAGGAGGAGCTTCACCTGGTCCGATGTACCAACGTAGTGGCAGAACTTGTGGTTATAGAACTGATATCATCAGTCATCTAAAAACATCAGGGATTCCGATGCATTCGGAAGGCCAGCAAGTTAATGTCTATTACCGGTATGATAAAAGTAAAAAAAAAAAGTAAACTCGTGTCCTCATCTCGAGGTGGTGCAGCTCTTTTCAGGCACACCCCCATTGGAGGTGAGCTGCATGTACCATTTCAACCACATACCAGCCCTCCTGCCATTCTTAAATTTCTGGCAGTACCGGGAATCGAACCCGGGCCCCCGAGGACGGCAGCTAATAACACTAACCGTTACGCTACGGAGGCGGTATGAGAGAGGCAAAGGAAAGCAAAGTCATTTCCGCACAGGCCCCGGGAAGTGTGAAAGGTAAAGGGTTCCACTATCCGTAACCTCGGCACTTGATGTGGTACAGTGTTTACCTCTATGCCTGGCCGTCTTTGCTCCCCAGGAATTAATCTGTTACACATTCTTGGTGTGGGCTGAGTGAACTTCAGGACCATACGAACCTCCGGAAGTGGAAATCTAGTTTCTTACATTTTACAGCTTATTTTACAACTTCCCGTTGAGGAATCGAACCCAGGTCCTTCCGGGTGAATCCAGCATGCCTTTACAGCCTCCACCGCCTCAGCCAGAGAGCCAATATTGCAGGGATGATGATGATAAGAAACTAAAAACTAATATCCTGGAATTGCCTATATAAAAATGTGACTTACAGGACATTGAGGCGAAAATACTTCTTCCTACAACTAACTCGTTTTAAAGAATTCAGCAATCATTTCAAGCATAGATTTGAACAAATTCTGGACACTATTAGAAATAATAATTCAGCACGTCCAGCCTGATTCCTTAAAAATGTATGAAGCAAAAAAAAAAAAAAAGTTCCAGTCCGCCACTGTGGTGTAGTGGTTAGTGTGATCAGCTGCCACCCGCAGACGCCTAGGTTCGATTCTCCCCTCTGCAACAAAATTTGAAAAGTGGTGGCGAGAACTGGAACTGGTTCCACTCAGTCTCGAGAGGTCAACTAAGTAGAAGAGGGTTCGATTCCCTCCTCAGCCATCCTCAAATGATTTTCTGTGATTTCTCACTTCTCCTCCAGGCAAATGCCGAGATGGTACCTAACTTAAGGTCACGGCCGTTTCCTTCCCTCATCCTTGTCTATCCTTTCAAATCTTCCCATCCCCTCGAAAAGTCCCTGTTCAGCACAGCAGGTGAGGTCGCCTGGGCGATGTACTGGTCCTCCTCTCCCGTTGTATCCTCGACCAAATGTCTCACGCTCTAGCACACTGCCCTTGAGGCGGTAGAGGTGGGATCTCCCTCTGTGTCCAAGGAAAAATCAACTCTAGACGGTAAACGGATAATGAAATGACGAAAAATGTCCCAAATGGGGATCATGGTAAATAAAGAGTTAAGATGACTACAATTTTAGCTTCTATGGACATGTGAGAACAATATCAAGTTGTTATTTGTAATGAAGAGATGAATGGAAATTTGGAAATTGTCCTTTTGGCTGTATCTGTGTACATGGTGGTGGAATTTTTGTGGGTAATGGAGAAAGGCAGGTTTCCTTGGAGATTAACTCACTCGGCCATGGAGATACAGAGCCTAGGAGGCGGGTGATAGTCAAAATCGACATCCGATTATTTCGCAATTGGAGACGTAGAAGTAACAACAACGCACAACCTTGCATGAAAAAAGAAACGGCTTGCAGATTCGGAAGACTGGTGTTCGACTCCCACTGATGGGAGGACGGAAGATGGTTTCCCGTGGTTTGTTATATTTCACGTCAAGCAAATGCCATGTTTGTACCTCAAAACGACCACGAATCTGCCTTCCAAGTTCTAGCCTTCTCGTATCTCATCCTTGCCGAAAACCTATCTGCATTAGTCCTATGTTCAACTGTATACGAAAAAAAAATCATGACCTTGTATATGACAAATGCTATCAAGATAAAGAAATATATAGAATCTGATATTCTAGCTCGGGGTAAGTGCTTTAGATGGCTAACCGCAGGTTCTTTTTAGCCCAGGTTCTTTGAGCTTCAATCCTAGATTCGACCAATTTAGTCTTGGAAACACAATGTTCATATCAAACTCTCTTCATCTCTTCTCAAGTTCCGAGATAGATTAAAAGCTTTCAGAACAATCTGCCATCAGCATGGAACTTCTGTAACTGTCCATACTATTGAATCGCTCTCGCCATTTTAAACCTCTCAGTAAATGACCCATACCTTCATCATCTTCTTCCTGACCTTTTCCCTAATTTATTGGGGTCGGCATGTGATATTGATTTGGCCCAGTTATATGACTGGATGCCCTTACTGACGCCAATCCTATGTGGACTGATGATCAATAAATAATCCGTGTAAACTATATAAATAAAGGTGAACGATTTATATTCCTGGCATGCGTGTAAAATGATATTTAAAAGTTTCCACTATGGGTATCCCATCAAACTAGATACCCGGTTTGTTAATATTTCATATTGTGAATAAAACTCGGTATTTTACGTTCATTTAAAAAGCGTTTCTTTTCATAATATGTTGTTCCGGTTACTGTAATATTCCTAGAGATATGATGTTCTCTACGTCACTGGATTCCATTTCAACCAACGAAGAAGCATGCGTCATAGTTCATTGAGTGTGTCGCTGCTTTATTGACTCTTCCTGCAGCGAGTGTCCCAAACCTTGAGAAGAATGCTTACAGCGTTCAAAGGTTAAGTAAGTTAAATGATGTGTGACGTCTGTGATGAGCAGGGATAAACGGTGTCTTCGCTGTGTGGTCTCAAGCACAGTTTCATTCTGCTAAAAAGTCGAAGAGATCTTCGCAATGTATAACGAGATCGATGATTTGTCATTTATGATAAGTTTGTATGAATGTATTCTCATACTTATTTGAGTGGAGGGGATAAGTTCACTTAATAAGACTGGGTATCCTTAACCTTCAGAGCGACAAATCAGTAGTGTATTCTTCTATTCCCAAGGTAAAAGGTTTCATCCCAGCCGATCCTGGGGGTGGGTTCTGAACGCCTTAAAAATCTCCATGTTGCTGGCATCCAGCACTTTAAATAACTCCTACATAGCGACCATTTTGAGCCTTGGTTTGCCAAGACGACTTTTCCAGGGAGATGGCCTACAGATACGGCAACATCACGTGATCAGCCGTATTATCGCTTGGCTTTCATGACCGGATACGCTGCCTCTCGTATCAGACAGCTCTTTAGCTGGTATTACGAGGCTGATTGAACCTCGTTTCAGACCCTGAGCCCAGAAATGAGATCCCGAACTGACTGAGAATCGAACCCGTAGCCTCCGAGAAAGAACCAGACACGGTACGCTTATAGCATAGATTAACTCTGACAAGTCAAAATTCAGCCATCTAGGAGTCTTAAAATCCTGAACAATTGAAGCTGTTATAATCCTCCAGGAAGCAGGTTATTAAAGGACTAAGGCCATTGTGGACAATAGCTCAATGTACTTGATCCGAGTGCAAACTGCCTGATAAGCCATGTGGAACTGATGTCTGCACTGATGCGTGTTTCTATAACTAATTGGGAAAGATGGGTCATTGGCCTGTATCTTAAATATATCCCAGTATCCTTCTTCTACTGAAAGGGAAGCAACCTCCGGAAAGCTTGTCAAGAATGCGATCTGAATGCATGATCAATTGCATTCATGTCCTATACATTAGATAGTCTACAATTGGAGCATTCACTTGGAGTTGTCCGAAATCACTGAAAACCATTTTTTATAATGGTTATGTGTAATATTCGAGTGAATAGAGCCTAGAACACTGAAAAACATTTCTGTGATGGCTCTGCGTGGGATTCATGGCAGTGGAATTACAAAGTAAATACCACTGATAACCCATTTCTATGTTGGCGCAGTGTGGGATTCAAAGGAATTTCTGTATTAGTTGTTAAGCCAGTGTGAGTTTCAAGGTAGGGAAACCTTAACTCACTAAAGGTCATTTCTTTTTCTTTCCTTGAGGTTTAATGTCGCACCAACTCAGACAGGTTATTTTGGCCACTATGGATTGAAAAGGCCTAGGTCTGGGAAGGAAGCGACTAAGAACTCAATTAAGATACAGTTCCAGAATCTGCTTGGTGTGAAAATGGGAAACCATAAAAGAAAAACAGCTACAGGGTTGCTGATAGTGGGATTCGAATCCACCATATCCCGAATACAAACTAACAGCTACAAGACTCAAACTGTGCCGCCAACTGGCTAGGTACCTCTCCTTAGTTATCTCCCAGAACATAAGTAGACTTAGTTCCAAATTAGATATCAGATCCCACAAAGCTGGGAGTTTAAAGGATATCAGTCGTACAGTATGCTAACCTACTAGTAGAAGCAAATAATAGCAATACTATCTATTTGACTTCCAGTCAAAATACACTCATGTTCATAAAAAACAGAACACCTTGAAAGATTAGAGATAGGAAGTTCATATTCACAGGACATGTTCATTAGTATGTTCAGCAGAAACGATTAGTCTTTCAGTCACCTAGGTTCAGCATGTGTCCTGTTGCCTAGTAGGCACTGGGTCCATGCGCGATGGCATCGACGCGTATGAGGCGCGAATGGCGTCCTGGGGTACAGCCATCCATGCTGCATTCACCTGGTTCCACAGTTCATATTTGATGGTTGGCATTGAGTCACAGTGCCGCACCCGTCGATTCACCATATCCCACACATTTTCGATTGGCGATAAGTGCGGTGATCGGGCGGGCCAGGACAACATTCTGACGTCCTGTGACAACACGATGGCACGTGTTCGTGTAGCAACATGTGGTCGCGTATTGTCCTGCTGAAATATGCCGTCTGGGGTGTCGTGCAGTAAGGGTATGGTTACGGGTCGCAAGATGTAACTCACGTAGGTCAAACTGGTCACAGTGCCCTGGACACGCGCCAACTGTGATTTGTGGTTGTACCCAATAGCACCCCAGACCATAAGGACGGCCTTGAGTTGGCGCTGTATGTCTTGTGTGATGCCTCTCCCCCTGTCTACGGTGAACCAAAATGCGACCATCATTTTCAAACAAACAGAACCTGCATTCGTCCGAAAACACTATCTGCTGCCATTCCTGTCCCAAGTGACGTCGTTCCATACACCATTGCAGTCCAGCATGTTTATGCACATTAGTCAAAGGTAGGCGGAGAAGTGGACGACGCGCCGGTAACCCAGACCGTAATAAACGGACAGACTCTCACTCTTGATAGTATGCGATGTGTTACACTGCTCCACTGTTGTGCCAGAGCCGTTAGCATGAGGTGTCGATCTTCTCGGGGGGGGGGGGGGGGGGGTCTAGTGGTGCGACCAGACCCATCTAATCGTGTTCTACGGCCTACCATTCTGTACACACCCGCTGCACTGCCGACACACTTCTTCTCACACGAGCAGCAATTTCCCGGATGGATGCATCACGTTCTCTCATGCCAATAATGCGCCCACTTTCAAAGTCACTCATTTGACGGTACGCTTCTAGCATACGTCTGCGAGGCATCCTACACTTCTGCTCAAGTCACACTGATCCATTACCTTCGGTTTATACCAACAACGAGAGCCGCAGGAACATTTTACCAGTCGGTGGTGGTGCGCCGAGATATCGATGTGGACCTTGAAGCTGAGAACCGACAAGGTTCAAATGCTAATCATTTCTTCAGAACATAGGCTACTAATGCGCATGCCCTGTGAATATGAACTTCCAATCTCTAGTCTTTCAAGGTGTTCTAATTTACTACCCGTCTGAAGAGTTGCCGGGGTGGCAGAATGTTCTTTAATTATTAATAGTCCGACTCGTTGGCTAAATAGTCAGCGTACTGGCCTTCAGGTCAGAGTGTCCCGCTTTCGATTCCCGGCCGGGTCGGGGATTTAACCTTCACTGGTTAATTCCAATGGGGCTGGGTGTTTGTGCCGTCCCCAACATCCCTGCAAATCACACACCACACACACCACACATAATAATAATAATAATAATAATAATAACGTTATTTGCTTTACGTCTCACTAACTACTCTTTTACGGTTTTCGGAGACGCCGAGGTGCCGGAATTTAGTCCCGCAGGAGTTCTTTTACGTGCCAGTAAATCTACCAACGCGAAGCTGACGTATTTGAGCATCTTCAAAAACCACCGGACAGAGCCAGGATCGAACCTGCCAAGTTGGGATCAGAAGGCCAGCACCTCAACCGTCTGAGCCACTCAGTCCGGCGCACAAAACACTATCCTCCACCACAATAACTCGCAGTTACCTACACATGGCAGATGCCGCCCACCTTTATCGGAGGGTCTGCCTTGAAGGGGCTGCACTCGGCTAGAAATAGCCACACGAAATTAAATAAAATTATTAATATTTTAGAAGAAGTTCCTTAACCTACCGGTAAATCTTCTGACACACTTCTCTTAATTTTGGGCATAACTAAGAAAGTAGGGGTTCGATCTCGTAATCTTAAGCATAGGAGTAAGAGATAAGAGCTAGAGTGCAGTAGCCACTCGACGCAGCTCCTTCTCTCTGGCTTTCGCTCACGGACTAAAGCCGTCCGTTACCGCTATTCAACTTCTGGAAGGTAATATCGTTACAAAGAAAAGCTCGGTAATTGTTTCAGTTTTGAAGTTTTTTCACTGGAACCCGTGCGACCTTGTCGGCTGGGTTTAGCCTGGGGGTTTCCCTAGCCGCGGCCGCCTGATTGGTCCACCCCGAGCTCGCGTGCTGCACAACCTTCTTTGGTGAGGTTTCTATACATGCGTTCATTATTGTTTGTGTCGATACTCTTTCAGTCCTTCTTCGTAAAAGTGCTCCCCGGAAACTGATGGCAAGCCAGAGCCTGGGAGGCAGGTGAGCATTTCCGGAGAGCGCTCTCTAAAATGATGTGGCAGGCTGGCAATGTTTAATTGGCAATTTTCCCCGCCAAAGTAGCCACAAAATTATATATTTGTGTTTCGCGAATAGTCTGATGGCGTCTTCTCTCTATGAAAACAAAGAGAAGAAATCTATCATGTTGCAGGGAAAAGAAAAAATGCCGCTTATTATTCTGAGAAGAGATGACACCATACACAATGGCTCATCTATGATTTAGAAAGCCATTTCGAGAAAAATGAAACAAAGTTGTAGCTGAAGTGTCATGTCCTGTAGTTTCATAACGTGATGCCTGTGGCATATTTACGGTTACTGTACACTTTCTCAACAAAGGAATATTTTGCTATTTGCTTTACGTCGCACCGACACAGATAGGTCTTATGGCGACGATGGGAGAGGAGAGGCTTAGGAATGGGAAGGAAGCGGCCGTGGCCTTAACTAAGGTACAGCCCCAGCAATTGCCTCGTATGAAAATGGGAATCTACGGAAAACCATCTTCAGGGCTGCCGACAGTGGGGTTCGAACCCATTATTTCCCGGATGCAAGGTCACAGGTGCGCGTCCCTAACCGCACGTACAACTCTACCGGTAAGAAATATTATATGTTAATATGTCTCGCCGGATAAAAACGAGGACCTGCCACCACACATGGAGGTTTACTGAATGAAGAGACCGGAAAATATCCCTCTATGGATCAGAAGTAGAGTGTTGGCTGTCCAATCCCAAGATCGCGGGTTCAATCCTTGCAGAGGTATTCAGATTTTTGAGCGGTGCAAGAAAGTTCGTTCGGTACTCCACCTCGCACGGAGTTGGCATTTAGAAGATCTCTGGTGACTTATTTGCTGTTTTCCCGACAAAATTATATTTTTAATGACGTGTGGCCTTATGCAGATCTTTCGAGTTGATGCCATTTAGGCGACCCGACAAAATTAATTAAAAGCTCAGTGTAGTGTAGTGTAGTTCCGGTTTCTCTACCGTCTAGTACATAGAAATTGTCACCAAAATACTTCTTCTTAATATGTTTACCCTCCAGGGTTGGCTTTTCCCTCGGACTCAGCGAGGGATCCCACCTCTACCGCCTCAAGGGCAGTGTCCTGGAGCGTGAGACATTGGGTCGTGGGATACAACTGGGGAGGATGACCATACCTCGCTCAGGCGGCCTCACCTACTATGCTGAACAGGGGCCTTACTGAGGATGGGAAGATAAGGGGTGGGCAAGGAAGAGGGAAGGAAGCGTCCGTGGCTTTAAGTTAGGTACCATCCCGGCATTTGCCTGGAGAAGAAGTGGGAAAGCACAGAAAACCACTTCCAGGATGGCTGAGTTGGGAATCGAACCCACCTCTACTTAGTTGACCTCCGGAAGCTGAGTCGACCCCGTTACAGCCCTCGTACCACGTTTCGAATTTCGTTGGAGAGCCGGGAATCGAACCCGGGCCTCCGGGGGTGGCAGCTAATCACACTAACCACTACACCACAGAGGCAGACGAAAGGGTTACTTAACTGTGAAAATATACGAAAAGCGGTTTCGCTGAAAGATTGCGCAAATATTGAACGTACAACTTATAAATATATAATTTTTTGCCCCGTATTAGCATCAACTCAACTAAGGTTAGGTTGAAGGAAGAATCCCAGCTTCCAATATTTATTTGCATTTTATTCAACAGAATTGAATGTCAGATTGGTGATACAAAGCTAGAACAGGTCGATAATTTCAAGTATTTAGGTTGTGTGTTCTCCCAGGATGGTAATATAGTAAGTGAGATTGAATCAAGGTGTAGTAAAGCTAATGCAGTGAGCTCGTAGTTGCGATCAGCGGTATTTTGTAAGAAGGAAGTCAGCTCCCAGACGAAACTATCTTTACATCGGTCTGTTTTCAGACCAACTTTGCTTTACGGGAGCGAAAGCTGGGTGGAGTCAGGATATCTTATTCATAAGTTAGAAGTAACAGACATGAAAGTAGCAAGAATGATTGTTGGTACAAACAGGTGGGAACAATGGCAGGAGATAAAGATAATTTAGGAATGAACTCGATGGATGAAGCTGTACGCATAAACCGGCTTCGGTGGTGGGGTCATGTGAGGATAGGTTACCTAGGAGAATAATGGACTCTTTTATGGAGGGTAAGAGAACTAGAGGGAGACCAAGACGACGATGGTTAGACTCGGTTTCTAACGATTTAAAGATAAGAGGTATAGAACTAAATGAGGTCACAACACTAGTTGCAAATCGAGGATTGTGGCGACGTTTAGTAAATTCTCAGAGGCTTGCAGACTGAACGCTGAAAGGCATAATAGTCTATAATTATAATGTATGTATGTATGTATGTATGGCTAGTCTATGTAATCACAAACATACTCCAGCTTAAAACCTAGTTAAAGGACTAAAAACCAATGTGAAACCCCATGATGGTACTATGCAGGTCATTTCATTAGACACTAAAGTGGAATGATCTTTGTGATTACATAGACTAGCCATGAAAGCAAATAAGAATTGGAAGGTGGGATTCTTCCTTCAACCTAAACCTTAGTTCAGTTAATGCTGAACGTATCAACGGACTTTTCTGTTCAGTTAGCGAGAGTCTGGAAAACTAAATCGTTAGAAAGTGTGTTGTAAAAAGCCAAGCCCAGTTTATCACTTGTTTTAGAGGCAGCATTGAGTGTTAAAGTAAGGACCAGAATCGTGAACTGAAATTGTAAATGTGAACTAATATAAATAACCTACAGTTAAATACTTTATGCGTTTAAATCATATACATATATTTATTGTTTTATCATTTATTAATTTAAATTATTTTGAAATACATACCCACTTTCAAGAAATGTCCATTGTAAAAGATCGTTTCTTCGTGGAACCGTTGCTGGTCGCTTAATACGGTTTCACTGTAGTTCGATCCCGAGTTGAGGTGCATTCGTTGCAGATAATGAGTGTAATTTAATACTCATTTCATTCCTGACGGATTCCAAGAGTGGACCTTATTTTATATCTCTGGGCTCTCATTTTTGCTCTAAAATCCTCAGTCCACCTGGTACCAAAATAGACCCCAAAATAAATCAACTGAAACCAACCGGCAGTGAAGACAAACATAAAAATATACACTTCTCGACGCAGAAAGTGATAGGTTGAATATTTTCAACTCCCCGAGTACAAGCACGAACAAATGGAAGGAGAACGTCTTAGCGATGTCTTGGTTTGTTAATAATCGATGGTTTAGCCACACTTTGCCGAGAAAAGGGTACACCTGCATGTTATGGTGACAGGCAGAGTTTAGGAGAATGCTTTTATTTAAACTCCCTCTAAAAGCAAGTAGATTTCGGTTTTGTATGGGTTATCAGTGATCCTGGACTAGCTAGGGATACTGACTAAGTCACACGTCAAAGTTTGGACAAGGCAGTTGGGTTCGATTTCGATATGAGAAAAATACATCGATAAATTGACTATAGTCTTCATGGCTGAAGAAATTACGACCTACTGGGTGAGTTGGGCGTGCGGTTAGGGGTGCGCAGCTGTGACCTTACATCCGGCAGATAGTGGGTTCGAACCGCACTGTCGGTAGTCCTGAAGATGGTTTTCCGTGGTTTACCATTTTCACACCAGGCAAATGCTGGGGCTGTGCCTTAATTAAGGCCACGGCACTTCCTTCCCACTCTCCTAGGAATTTCCTATCCCATCGACGCCTTAAGACCTATCTGTGTCGGTGCGACATTAAGCAAATTGAAAAAAAAAAAAAAAAAAAAAAGAATTACAACTTTGCATTTTGCACTCTTCTCCTGGTTCTTTGGTCTCAGCGTATTTAAATCACCATCATATTTCGACCTCCGATGTGATGCCGAAGGAGAAAGAGAGAGATGACTTGTTATCGGCTCTTGCCCAACAACAATCACCCTACTCCGTGCGCGCCACTCCGGAAATAACGTGCGAGACGTCGGACGGCGCCAACAGGGGGCGTCTCTCGTATTTAAATACAAATGAGATGATCTCTCTGGCTTGGTGATGAGTAATAAACTGAGATATTTGAATTCATAACCTATTCACTTTCCTCCGAAGTGTGTCCGGCGTTAGGGAAGAAGATCGGTCCGCTTGCAATGTGATGCTACCAGTTAAATAACGGAGCAGTCGTATCCTTGTTAATTCTCCGCTGATGGGCAGGTATTCATTTGGAGGCTAAAGTATCTTAACCCCGCCTAAAATTGAGAATTTTACTATTGCATGTCTATCCCTTAGTCCCGTGTCTTATACGGTGTCGGGGATAAGGTAAGATGAATTTATTGGGCATGTTTTAACGGCTGGATGTGCTTCCTGACGCCCAACTCCGTTCAGGAGCTAATGAAGATGAAATGAAATTGGGAAAGGAGGTGGACGGAGTAGGCTGTGAATAGGAACTGTACTGGCATTTCCCTGGAAGTGAAAATGGGAAACCACAGAAACCCATCCTCGGGACAGTCGACGGTGGGGTTCGAACCCACGCGTCTCCCGAGTGCGGACCTTGACTTCATAGTCGTAGCGGCTTAACACTCGCGGTTACTCCGCTCGGTTGAGAATTCTGCTATTATATGAATGTACTTCTTAGCTTAGCTTTTCCTTTATAAAAATTAAATGACACTAGTGCCGGGCCTAGATATTAGGAAAAGGCCGGAATATAATAATAATAATAATAATAATAATAATAATAATAATAATAATAATAATAATAATAATAATAATAATTAGCTGAAACCCGTCAAGATGAGACGGTCATTGGAGTAAACATTGAAGGATTTCCTTATAGACGACATTCCTTACACTCTTTTTTCTTACAATTTTCTTTACGTCACACCGACACAGGTCTTACGACGACTATTTCCTGAATGCTAGCTGCTAGCTACATGACCCAAACCACGCAGCCATTTTCTCGGTGCATTCCTTGTACAATTATTATTTGGTACTATTGCAACTTTAAAATATCGCTCTCTTGACATTGCAAACATTAAACTGGCCATGTCTGAAAACTAGCTGAGGTAAACAGAGACCTTCACGTCCCTTGAGGTTTATTGATCGTGATACAAAATTCCAAGCGAATTGCAAATTGCTGCCTCTTGAAAGAAAATGGAGGTGTGTTATCGGATGTTAAGTTAATTCGAGGGATTAGAGTTCTCTCTCCAGCTTTATCTGCACTTATCCAAATCTAAACAATGTTCTTACATACTTATTAGAATTGCCGGCCCCGTGGTGTAGGGGTAGCGTATCTGCCACTTACCCGGAGTCCCCGGGTTCGATTCCCGGCCAGGTCAGGGATTTTTACCTGGACCTGAGGGCTGGTTCGAGGTCCACTCAGCCTACGTGATTAGAATTGAGGAGCTATCTGACGGTGAGATAGCGGCCCCGGTCTAGAAAGCCAAGAATAACGGCCGAGAGGATTCGTAGTGCTGACCACACGACACCTCGTAATCTGCAGGCCTCCGGGCTGAGCAGCGGTTGCTTGGTAGGCCAAGGCCCTTCAAGGTCTGTAGTGCGATGGGGTTTGGTGTGGTTTTATTAGAATTAGTCCCTAATCTGGTTCCGTTTAGGAGACGTTGAGAAAAGTCCCGATTTTTAAGCAGCATAACTATGGCTCCAATTTTTAGAACAAGAATATGTGGAGGCAAATAATTAACTCCAAGGGATTCAAGAATTATTTAAGAAGTTGAAGTAGCTAGCTTTCATGTTCAGTATTAATCTGTTGACGCTAGTGTATGGCTTTGAACTACCGGGTACAAGCCCAATGACTTTTAAATTAATTAATGTCAACTTTCGAGAAAATAATGACATCTTTCGCAGAAGTGAACGTTTTGCTGTAAATTTCAATCACGATATCATCATGTGCTAAAATTTTGGCATGTAGTTCAATTAATATTTGATGCGTCACCATCTACAGAGGGATAGATTTATTGCAAAGAAAAATCAGCGGATTCCATTTTTCTGTGGTTTTGCCCGCATGTTTTTACGCAAGCAGCGTGTTTCGAAGAAAAGTCAAAGAGGAGAGTATTTAACATAATTATAAATATATACCTGGCGAGTTGGCCGTACGGTCAGGGGCACAGGGCTGTGAGCTTGCATCCGGGAGATAGTGGGTTCGAATCCCACTGTCGGCAGCCCTGAAGATGGTTTTCCGTAGTTTCCTATTTTCACACGAGGCAATGCTGGGGCTGTACCTTAACCAAGGCCACGGACGCTTCCTTCCAAGTCCTAGGCCTTTCCTACCCCATCGTCGCCATAAGACCTATCTGTGTCTGTGCGACGTAAAGCCACTGCCCCAAGAATAATAATTTTCCCCACCATAAGGATGGAATGTCGTTATGAATGATATATTTTAGAAGGTGATTCACACACATTAATGAATGTCTGTCTGCCTTTGGAGCTTTATCCCATATTGAGCCGTGCTAATCGAAGATCGTCAGCTGCTTTGGAATTTGATTTTTTTCCAGACACCGAACTCTTATTTAAATTCAGAAGAATATTGAAGGTGATGTGCACTCTTCAGCAAGAAAAAGAAAAAAGAAAAACAAGCGAAGTCTTCCCCGTACAGGCTATTAAGGCCCTTGGATGGGTGGAAGGTAAAGGCTTCCACTATCCATAACCTCGGCACATGGTGGGGTAGAGTGGTTAGCTCTACGCCCAGCCACCTTTATCTCCAGGAATTAACCTGGTACTCATTTTTGGTGTAGGCTGAGTGAACATCAGGGCAGTGTGCACATTCTTAAATTTTTCGACGTCCATCTGGGTTAACCGAGCACTCCTTTTGCCGCTTCCGCCGGGAAGCCCCTGCGCTGTTCAACTGCTGGGCAGCAGAACAACGACTATTCCTGTCAACGAAGTACAGATGATCAGGAAGACGTCTGGATGCTCAAGCGTGCCTACCCACTTCCATCTCCCCTATTGTTCTTCCTGCTCAGCACTCTTACGGTTCAGGCGGCCTTGAAGTACTGGCGAGCGTTTTGGCCAATCAGAATGCTATATTTTTCTTTAGTAATTTAAAAATATAAGGCAAGAAATTTTTAATCTTTTGAAGACACTCGTCAGAATGCTTTACGGTGTCAATCGGTCAGCTGTTCTCTCAAACTCGCGGTCACATAAATCAGCCTAGTGTTTTGAATATATATATAGAAAACTAGCAAGATACCCGTGCTTCGCTACGGTATTATACTGAAATTTATAATTGAATGCTTATTATTTTATATATAATCCGCCGAAATTCGCGATATGACTCTTTTTCTGAGAGAATCCGCCAAAATTCGCGATCTGACTTGTTTTTTAATAGATTACGGCAAGTTTCCTCCCATTTGTCAATCTTTCTCTCCAGCAATCGATTTCTTACTTCCCGGGCTAGGTCTAGGTATTCCATCCGGTCAGTTGGGTCCCTAAATCTTTGCCATATTTTCCTATAAGCATTTTTAATATGGAACAAATACTTCGGGAGATCCGGCGTGGTGTCGTCTTGGGTGCCTTGGCGGTACTGAACCCGCGGCCGGACTGCATTCTTAGTCATTACCGGTCCAGAACCCGTTTCCAGTGCGGTCCGCACATTTGACGACGGTCCAGAACATTATTATTATTATTATTATTATTATTATTATTATTATTATTATTATTATTATTATTATTATTATTATTATTATTATTATTATTATTATTATTATAGATGTTATGGACCCCACAGCAAGATGAAAGACCGCTAATTGGCGGTAAACTACATCTGCTGCCATTGTCATTGTTGAAAATGTGACCAACACCATTGTCGCGCGTAGGCAAGTGTGCGCGATTTTTGGCGATACGAATGACATATTTCCGTGCATTATTGACCTTATTATAGAGGTGAACAATTTGACGGTCAATCTCATTCCTATCGTTTATTTCAAATGTGTTTAAATTTTTATTTATATGCCGGGAGAATCTACTGTAATCTAAGAACGTTCTCCGAAGGGAAAAATAGCTGTTGAAAACGAACCCAGAAATGATTAAAAATGATCGGTTTATGATCAGAATAAGTACATCGAAATTCTACAGCCTGTTTCCAGTCATTCGACAGGGTCAGGAATGGAATGAATAAAGTCCCATCTAGCGGCGACAATAGGAATTGTGCCGGCTGCCGAAGCACTCCTCTGGCGCAATGATCGATGAATAACAAATGAAATGAAATATTGGACAGTGTTGCTGGAATGAATGATGACAGGGAAAACCGGAGTAAGTATCCGGAGAAAAACCTGTCCCGCCTCCGTTTTGTCCAGCACGAATGTCACATGGAGTGTCCGGGATTTGAACCACGGAACCCAGCTGTGAGAGGCTGGCGCGCTGCCGCCTGAGCAACGGAGGCTCCTTATAAGTACTTTATGAACAGTAAAATCAATTGGTCTCACCTCCTTTTACACCTCACCGCCGTTAAGTTTATTTACCCCCACCCCCTCCCCCCCCAAAATTAAAAGGGCGTGTTTCTTTATGTTTAAAGGAGATTCCAAACACCAGTGTTCACGTCTATTACCTTCAGTTTTGAGATATAAGTATCCGCATAAAAATAATTCACTTTTTTCTCACTCCTCCCCCCCCCCCCGTCCCAAGGGATTTTTCCGGCAAAAAATACTTGTTTCTTTCATAGTAAAGGATCTTCTAAATACAAATTATACGACTCTAACTTCTTCAGTTTTGATATAATATGTGTCCCCATGAAAGGAATTCAACTCCTTTTCACTCCCGCCCCCCGAAAACGCGTTTCTCTTTTTTTAAAAAGAGATCAAAATATCAATTTTCACGTCTGAAACAACTTTAGTTTTTATTAGATGTATGTATTCTCATACAATTAAGTCAATTAATTTTTAAATTCTTTCATTCCCCACTTCATTGGATTTTCCGAAAATACGTGTTTCTTTACTTTTAAAGCAGATTCAAAATATCGAATTTCACTTCTGTAACATCTTCATTTTTGAGACATCAGTAGCCTAATTAAAAGAATTCAACACCATTTACAGTCACTTTTACCCCCCCCCCTCCACACAAGTGGTATTTCCGAAAACTAAAAGTACACGCTTTTCTTTATAAATATAGATAAAAAATACCAGTTTTCACTTCTCTAACACGTTAAGTTTTTGAGATATACTGTACAATTCTCATTTTGAAATATCACCCCCTTTTTAGTTTCCCTTAAGTGAAGTTTCCAAAAACAAATCACCTATGTTTCTTTACATTTACAGGAGATTCCAAATACCCACTTTTTGCGTCTATAACATTTTATGTTTCTCATATATTCTGTAGATATGGTCTTTCAAAAAATTCAACCCAATTTGACACTCCTTTTTAACCGCCATTAATTGGATTTTTCAAAAACAAAAAAGTACATGTTTCTTTATTTTTAAAGGAGATCCCATATACCAATTTTCAGTTCTGTAATATTTTCAGTTTCTGAGATATACGCGTCCTCATTAAAGGCATTCAACCCATTATTCATCCTTTTACACCCCTCCTATTGGGATTTAGAGAAAAGAAAAAAATACGTGTCCCTTTATTTTTAAAGGAGATTCTAAGTACCAATTTTTACAGCTGTAAACTTTAAAAGTTTTGAGATATAGATGCACTCATTTAAAACATTCACCCCTCTTTTCACCCTCCCATTAATTGGATTTTCCAAAAACAAAAAATACCCGTTTCTTTGTTCTTAAAGTAGATTCCAAATACCAATTTTCAGGTCTGTAATATCTTCAGGTTCTGAAATGAAGTAGCCTCATTAAAGGCATTCAACCCCTTTTTCACCCTTTTCCACCCTTCCTATTGGGATTTTCTGAAAACAAAAAATACATGTTTCCTTATTTTTAAAGAAGATTCTAAATACCAACTATACACCTGTAAACTTTAAAAGTTTTGAGATGTAGATGCACTCATTTAAAAAATTCACCCCTCTTTTCACCCTCCCATTAATTGGATTTTCCAAAAACGAAAAATACGTGTTTCTTTATTTTTAAGAGAGATCAAAAGTACCAATTATCAGGTCTGTAATATCTCCAGTTTCTGAGATATAAGTACCGGTATCCTGATTAAAGGCATTCAACCACATTTTCACCCTTTTTCACCCCTCCTATTGGGATTTTCTGAAAACAAAAAAATACGTGTTTCCTTATTTTTAAAGAAGATTCTAAATACCAATTTTTACATCTGTAAACTTTTAACGTTTTGAGATATAGATACACTCATTGTAAAATTTCACCCCCCTTTTAACCCCCTTAGCGACGGAATATCCAAAAATTCTCTCTTAGCGAGCACCTACATCTTAATATGAATATATCCCCAAAATTTCATGTCTTCATGTTCAGTAGTTTTGGCTCGGCGATGATGGATCAGTCAGTCAGTCAGTCAGTCAGTCAGTCAGTCAGTCAGTCAGTCAGTCAGTCAGTCAGTCAGTCAGTCAGTCAGTCAGGACAAGTTATTATATATATAATATGAATCGTAGGACCTCAGCTACTATGTGCATTCATTTTAATTTGGCATTATCTAGGCTGCCTGTTCGTCAATTTGGACGCTCCATTTTGAGCTACCAGATAGCATAATAACACGGATCTCTAATTAATGAAAGTAGGTTTTCGTAGCTTCACATGCCCTGATGACGGCCAATACAATTTGACAGAAAGCACGGCTTTATTATATAAATATAATACACAGGTGGCTTAATCCAGATAGCACATTTATTTCCTTATTTTAACACGGTTCTCTGTTGGGTGACATATGGCTGAGTTTTTCATTAATTTTGTCGAGTGAATACCAAATGTGTCGCCAGAGATCTTTTACATGAAGTGTCCAATATAATTTTTCAGTCCTTCAAAACTCCGATTACCTCTGCTGGGTTTGACTCGCTATTTTGGTACACTCTACCACAGATCCACAGAAGGAGGTGACGCTGAACACTTGACAGAAACATCTACAGACCACGAGGATGGGTGGCAGGTGCAAAATTATTAAGCTGTTCGAGTTACGGTTTAAGGATTATGCTAATTTTCTTTGGTTTTATGAATGAACTCATGACTTTTGAATACCTGCTGCCATTGGAACTTAACATGGAAACTGAAAGTATAGACTGTACTAGCTGAACGCTATAAGTTTATTACCGTCAGTCCTGCCAACTGCTGACTATACTTGGTTGAATAAAGTGTAATAATTTAATAATTAAGCTATTGTAAATCCATGTCTGTGCATGCCTTGAAGACCCTTGGACAAGTAGAATGGAGAGGCTACTACTTTCTGTAACCTTGTGCTAACAAGGAAACTGCTTACCTTGAACATCACTGATTGCAATTAAATCTGGTAGAATGATCAATGAAGACATCAGAACTTTGCTGTACGCCTGCCGTTGCTACACAGGCTGTCCAAGTTATTCTTAATAGGAATCTGGCAATTTCCTTATTTGTAGAGTGGTTTCAATTACAGAACTCATAGCATTATAGTGATTTGAAGTGATTCATTAGACAATAAGTAACACTGTATTAAACAGTGAAAGTATAGTTTAGACCATTATTACATTATTTAAAAATGAAAAAGAATGAAATGGCGCATAGTTTTTAGTGCCGGGAGTGTCCGAGGACAAGTTCGGCTCGCCAAATGCAGGTCTTTTGAATTGACTCCCGTAGGCGACCTGCGCGTCGTGATGAGGATGAAGTGATGATGAAGCCGGCACATACGCCCGGCCCGCGTGCCAGTGAAATTAACCAATTAAGGTTAAAATTTCCGACCCTGGCGGGAATCGAGCCCGGGACCCCTTTGACCAAAGGCCAGCACGCTAACCATTTAGCCTTGGAGCCGGACTTTCAAAATGAGAAAGTGCTTTTTTACTACCTTAGTAAGGTATCTGTGATAATTTGATTTCCAAGTGCTCTTTAACTAATATGATTCATTCTAAAATATCTATTTTTCATTGTCTCATTATTCAACAGTTTTTTGTTTGTTTTCTGAACATTTTAGTTTTGTGGGATAGATCCTTATTCCGAGGGAAAAACCTTTATTTAAACAGTAAGCGAAATTATGTACATAACAAAAGTTGTTTAACATGATCGGACGTTTCACGTGTAGACCACGTATTTTACAGAAAATCAATAGTATAAGAAAATTGGAGAAACCTCTTCTGGTTTTCCTTTATACCCCCAGTATATTGAGTGATTTTTAAATCATATGCGTATCTAGACCTTCCCTGGGTGAGTATACTCTAAATATGAAGTTTGATCAAGATATATCCAGCCGTTTCGCCGTGATGGTGGAACAGACGGACATACGGACAAACAAACAGACAAGAAAGCTAAAAACCACTGATACGGTCTTGAGTTGACATAAAAGGGATAAATATCTGAAGAAAGACAAAATAAATTAAATTACAGACAGCGAACGCCCTACACTTTATATAGGCTACATTGCGTGTTTCTGTGAGGATTGGCAGTGTGGTGTGTTGTGTGTAAATGAAGAGGAGTGTACTGCGACAAACACAAACACCCGGTCACCGAATCAGAAGAATTAACCGTACGCGACTGAGATCCTAGAACCGAGTGGGATTCGAACACGAAACCCTCTGAACGCAAGGCCTTGAGATTGACAAATCAGATAACGAGCCGGGAGAAAATAACAATATTAATAGTCCTATAATCGATTATATCATAGACATAATTTATCTTTGTTCATGGTTACTCCAAACTCGAATAAGACAGTCGCCAAGCTTTCAATACAATTTTATCGTCGCCATAAGACCTATCTGTGTCGGTGCGACGTAAAGCCCCTAGCAAAAAAAAAAAAAAAAAAAAAAAAATCAATACAATTAGGTGCTACGTTAAGGAAATGGAAGGTCAATTTGCTGCTGTGGTGCTAGAAACTGGTGCCTATACTAGACTTAACTAAAGTTGGCGTCTGACAGGTAAGGTTGGAGGGAGGAGCACTGCACGTGCCATTTCACGATGTTGCCACATTCCAGCATTCCTTTCTACATGCTCTTACCCCTCGCTTCCGGCTCAGTTGTTCCCTCCTTCATTCTGACCGCTGTGATCTGTTGTAGACTACCTGGCCAGGCGGTGTCGTCCCATTTGCGATCACTCTTATACAAACAATCAGGTTGTTATCAGTGACAGTGACAGGTTTGGCAACTCCCAGCAAGAAGAGCTGTACTGAAGTTTTATCTCCATGGCAACCGCAGTCGCCCCACCCTTGTTTCCATGGCAACCACACAGCCACTCCCTTTATCCCGCCTCGGCAGGCAGTAAACGGTCCTCCCTCTAAGAAATGTCAGACGCCAACTCTTATTATTAGCAGTATAGCTTGGTACAAAGCTCAGGTGTCATTTTGCCATTCATAGGCTGTGCTAAGATTGCTGTAGGCTGCAGTGGTTCGTAGTGGACGATCCCTTAACCATTCGGTTGCGAAGGTGTCCAGGGGTTGTTTGCATTTTCCTGACTTGTCATTTTTCTGCTGAGGAGCAGAATGGATGTGAAAACTTAGCCGCAAACTTCTCATCTCGTCCACTTAACACAGTGAGAATTCCAGGTCGAAAACAAACATCTATCGGAATATATTGTTTCTAGCCTTGGGTATAGTTGACTCGTGAATGGTGGGAACATTTGACATTATGGCGTGGGAGACTGTTGTAACACGGTTACATCATTGGTCAAACTGTGTGCGAAACAGGAATAGTTCGGCGCAGGTTAGATAAGTAAGAGAGAGACACTCGTTAAGTTCATGCGGTTTGTAGAGCACCGCGCTGCTTCTTCCGCGAACAGGCAACGCTTCTAACTACGAGACGACCCTGACATCTCACACAGCTAGGTCCTAATTTCTTTTATAATTCCATTAAAAATCCAGCTCCATGCGTAGTAGTAGGCGTCCTCGCTGCTCCAGTTCGGTCAGTTCCGGTCAGTTCGAGGGATTTGAAACGTAAACGGTTAATTCACTTGGCTCGGGGTATTTGTACTTGACCCAACACCCCTGCAACTGATATATCACACATAGCATTATCCTCCACCACACTAACACGCAGTTTCTATTCACGGTAGACGACACACACCCTAGTCGGAGGGTGTGACTTACAAGGGCTGTAATAGACTAGCAACCGAGCTCGATAGCTGCAGTCGCTTAAGTGCGGCCAGTATCCAGTATTCGGGAGATCGTGGGTTCGAACCCCACTGTCGGTAGCCCTGAAGATGGTTTTCCGTGGTTTCCCATTTTCACACCAGGCAAATGCTGGGGCTGTACCTTAATTAAGGCCACGGCCGCTTCCTTCCCACTCCTAGCCCCTTCCTGCCCCATCGTCGCCATAAGACCTATCTGTGTCGGTGCGACGTAAAGCAAATAACAAAAAAAAAAAAAAATAATAGACTAGCAATAGCCACACTAAATTATTATTATTATTATTATTATTATTATTATTATTATTATTATCCGACTCGTTGGCTGAATGGTCAGCATACTGGCCTTCGGTTCAGAGGGTCCCGGTTTCAATTTCCGGCCGGGTCGGGGATTTTAAACTTCATTGGTTAATTCCAATGGCTCAGGGGCTGGGTGTTTGTGCTGTCCCCAACATCCCTGCAATTCACACACCACACATAACACTAACCTCCACCACAATAAATAACACGCAGTTACCTACACATGACAGATGCCGCCCATCCTCATCGGAGTGTCTTCCTTACGAGAGCTGCATCCGGCTAGAAATAGCCACACGAAATTATTATTATTTATATTATTGTTTCGTTTCGGCCAACTAAGGACCACGTCATTTCAACTGTTTCCCTTGAGCTTTAATGTTGGTCCAGTATTCCTTCATTCGTATACGGTGTTGCTCCTTTCGCTCCTTCGTCCATGCCTTTCCAGTTTTCATCTTCGGCTTTGGTAGGAAACTCTGATGTTCTTGGAGTTTTTTCTTAAGTGGGACACGCTCGTGGATGGGGTAAGAAAGGACAAAGAATGGGAAGGAAGTGGCCGTGGCCTTAATTAAGGTACAGCCCCAGCATTTGCCTGGTGTGAAAATTGGAAACCACGGCAAATCATATTCAGGGCTGCCATAATGGGGCACGATCCCACTATCTTCCGAATGCAAGCTCACAGCTGCGCGCTCCTATCCGCATGGCCAACTCACTCGGTAAATTATTATTATTATTATTATTATTATTATTATTATTATTATTATTATTATTATTATTATTATTATAGTACTTTTTTCATTTTGGATGGGATTGTGATCTTTTTCTAATGATAAAATGTTGTAATGACCCGACATTTCATATCTGCATTAAGATTTAGTAACTGAAATATAGTTTCATTGTGACTTTACCCCATGTGAGGAGGTCTGCCGTCTGTAAACATCTTGTGCTCTGGTGGTAAAAATGGCAAATTGTGTAGTGGAACCCTTCCAGGATAACATCAAGGAACTTCAGTAGGCTATTTATCCTGTTTAACCGGCTTGGATGACAGGTCTTTTTTTAACGTGAGTACATATAAGATATTTATTACTACAGTCAAGTACTTATAAGATATTTATTACTACAGTCAAGTAGTACTATTTGCACTGTTATTGGCAATGAATTCACAGTCTATTGCACAATTAGTTACGGCATGTGAATTCATTGAAAAAGCAAGTTATCATACTGTTTTGAGGTATAAAATAAACATAGCATAAGCAACACCTGTTCCAGTGTATAAATATTGTCTTGGAAAACATTCTCAAAATGCACCATAATTCCATTTTTGCCTTCACATAGTGGATTTAGCCGAATCTCCCTTGCCATTTGTATATATTATCTAGGAGTACATTACTTCATAGTAATATACTATGAAATTCATGCGGTTTGTAGAGCACCGCGGTTTGTATATCAAGTTATAAGTAGAGATCGGACGTTAGGTACTTAAAAACTATAAATTAGGCAGCAAAAGATAACACAAATCTTGAATTTTTTTTTTGCTATTTGTTTTACGTCGCACCAACACAGATAGGTCTTATGGCGACGATGGGATAGGATAGGCCTATGAATTGAAAGGAAGCGGCCGTGGCCTTAATTAAGGTACAGCCCCGGCATTTGCCTGGTGTGAAAATGGGAAACCACGGAAAACCATCTTCAGGGCTGCCGACAGTGGGGCTCGAACCCACTATCTCCCGATTACTGGATACTGGCCGCACTTAAGCGACTGCAGATATCGAGCTCGGTAATCTTGAATTTAGGCCCTATCATAGATAACTAGAACTTGCTATAAGATACCAATACACATGTAAAATGTACAAATGAGGAATATAAATGCAATTTAATAATCGAAAGTTTGTATATACGCCATCACCACACCTGAGTGAGAACATAGTGGAGAACGTAGGCGTAGGCATAGCATGGAGAATAGTTCTGCACCTTAATTCATATCTGAAAAATCTAAATATTATGGTCACTAAATTTCCTGTACCGAGAACGACAGTTTCTGCGCTTATCTGAAATCGTCATCTGAACAATGCAACTCGACCTTCAAGAACAGGGCAGTCTCATTTTTGCAGCGAGGGAGTGTCGAGTAATTAAAAAAAAGAATAAAAACACTTTAGTTGTTTTCAGCGCAATGTTTATTGTATAAGGAACGGACATATAGGCATTGATAGGCATTATACATTAAACATATTAACATATTTTTTAGCTCATTGCGACTTTAAGACCCCTGAAGTTGTTTGTATTATATTTGTAAAAATAAAGTATAAGCATTTTGTCTAACATCCGTCCTCTATTTAATGACGTCCAGTAACCTAGTATGTAGCAAAGGACAAGGACAGGCAGAGCTTGCAAGGGTAAGTTTTTTAATGGCCTGCTAAAAGTTAGAAATAACGAATGAAAGCAAGTTGGAATATGCAAAGATGATGTCATCTGAGGAAATGGACTATATCGGAATTTCATTGAACTGAATGTGTGTGTGTGTCTCAAACATCCATGGTGTACCCTCAAAGTAGGCAACTTTTCGGTCGCCCGTTTGAAGATGTAGAAAGGAAGGTAATTGGTACAAGCTATGTAAAGATCTATCGTGAATATTCTTGTCCCCAATCACGGCGTGATCACGCCTGCGTGAGAACATACTGGAGTATTTCGTCATACTTACTTGAATGTAGAATAATTCTGTACTTCAATTCATATTTGAGAAATATAAATTAGGGTGTCACTAAATTTCCTGTAGAGAGAACAACAATTTCTGTGCTTATTTGAAATATACAAACGAATTTAAATTTAACATTCATTTCTTAAAATTTCTCGTCTGCTGGTATTGAAGAAATCAAGCTCGCTCTTTTAAAAGTTGTACAATGTCAATAATTACATGTGTTGAACGTACCATTAATCATCTTCAATACAGCAAGATCGCCAAGTGGGCGAAGAATGGCAGCTAAGTTTTAAGTAAATTTACTGCTCTACTGCAACTTCTTGCATCACCTTCGGGAATTTAGCAAGAGTTCTCCTATTCGTGTGAGACTAGCCAGACTACTTCTACAAAAGCTCAATTAATTCATTGTCTATATTTTGGAAATGCCATTATCAAACCACATTCGTTAATTCAGTCAATAATTCCTTTTTCATAACCTTTTTATATAAACTTATTTACAAGTTGCTTTACGTCGCACCGACACAGTTAGTCTTATGGCGACGATGGGACAGGAAAGAGCTAGGAGTGGGAAGGAAGCAGCCTTGGCCTTAATTAGGCCTGAGGTACAGCCCCAGCAATCGACTGAAGTGAAAATGGGAAACCAACGAAAACCATCTTCAGGGTTCTCGACAGTGGGATTTGAACCCACTATCTCACGAATACAGGATACTGGCCACACTTAAGCGACTGCAGCTATCGAGCTTGGTTTTTGTATAAGCAATATAGATATTAATTTTGTTATTACTTGATCAGTAACCTGTTTACCCCCTAAATATGACCTTTTGAGATGTGAGTGTTCGGCTGTATGTGTGATTGATCAGCGTCTTGGCATTTGGTCCTCAGAGCTACGGGTTCAGTTTCCAGCTGGATCGAGGGATTTTAATCGTAAACGATTAATTCCACTAGCTCGGAGACTGGGGGTTTGTGCCGCCTTGAATGATCATGCACTTTGCACACAAAACATAGTTCTCTGCATGACAAATGCGACATAATAATAATTCCGTGTGGCTATTGCTAGCCTGTTATGGGTATGAGTGAGGTAAAGCGTAACATCGAAAAATTATCCCAGAATAATTGGACTAGATCCGAGATCTAGTGGATATTTAACTCTCGACTGGTATCATGCGTCTGTGAGACGGCTGCCGAACTTCCCCACGGCAATCCATTCTCCTTTCGACATCCTACTAAATTTACAGTTATTGTTGATGTACCCTGTGATAAGAAAAGTTGTGGGCTCTAACTAGTATGTGTTTTGGACATCAAAGTGTTATATTTTTAGTTTTCCATTATTCTTTCTTTTACCGATTCTAGTTTCTTCGTTATAGGCTGACAAAGAATAAAGTTGTTTATTCCTACAGTAGTGAGAACAATAGGAATGTCCATTTTATTAGAGTTGCATTTTAGTATTTTTGTATTTTCTTCTGGGTTTGTAATTATTTTTAAGTCCTGGTGTAACGTGACTGAAAACAAATTTTTAATGGAACTATGTTCCATAAACTGCAAAATAATTAAGAAAGCTTTCGTAGTGAATATCTAGCCGGGACGAGTAGCTGAGGTAGTAGAGCCTTCTGAGTTCCAGTTGGTGGGTTCGATCATGGCTCAGTCCGGTGGTATTTGAAGGTGCTCAAGTACGTCAGCCTCGTGTCGGTAGATTTACTGGCACATAAAAGTACTCCTGTAAGATAACATTCCGGCACTTCGGCGTCTCCAAAAACCGTAAAAGTAGTTAGTGGGTCGTAAAATAAATAACAATATAATTATTTTTAGCGAATACCTGGGGTCTGACAGACGCTGTGATACCAGTGAACGTTACAAAGATGTATAATACCAGATTAGAGTTAAATTTTCCGTTTCATTTGAAGTTTATCTTTGCTTGTTGCATGTTGTTTAAAGGAGCCTAACATCTAAGGTCATCGGCCCAAGTTTATCTTTCTGGCGCCCAACATTTGGTTTCTGTTTCGTGCGGTTCCAGTTTGTCTATGTCTTAATACAATGTACTCATCTCTAAGTAGGCTATGTTAACGCTGAGTCGAGATAAAGAATGGTTACTCCGCGAAAATGACGTAGAACAACAGACGGCGGAACAACAACAAGTAGTGACAAGTTAAAGTGACAGTGTCTGATACCATCAGTCATCTCGTTCACAGTCACGAGTTAGCTACTAACACATATAACTATCAACTACGATAAACTACGATAATGGGAATGGTATCGGTGAGAAATCGAGACCCAGTGTTGATAGTGTCTCTGAACGTTAGAGTGAAGTTTGTTTAATAATAACTTGTCATGTACTGCTTACATTGAGAAACTTTGTCGATATCGCTTGGATTCAAACTCAGGACGCGCGGATTGTGAGCCGAGTGGCTAAACTATTGCGTCAGCGCACACCACATTTGTAGCACAGAATGAAAATCCACAGCCTGTTTCCAGTCATTTGACCGGATCAGGAATGGAATGAATGAAGCCCCCATCTAGCGGCGAGGATAGGAATTGTGCCGGCTGCCGAGGCTTGTCACACTCCTCTGGGGCAATGATTAATGAATGAAAGATGAAATGAAATGATATTGGAGAATGTTGCTGGAATGAAATATGACAGGGAAAACCGGAGTACCCGGAGAAAAATCTGTCCCACCACCAGTTTGTCAAGCACAAATCTCACATGGACTGACCGGGATTTGAACCACGGAACCCAGTGGTGAGAGGCCGGCGCGCTGCCGCCTGAGTCACGGAGGCTACTGTAGCACAAAATGTTATTGTTATTTCGTGTTACTTTTTTTTTAGTGTCACATTTTTACAATGATTTAAGTGTTAGTTAATTTTTAGCCAAGGATGACCACCAACCCGGGGGAGAGACCGTCCGATCATTGCATCCATCGCTATCACATGTCACTGGTTCTGTTCAATTTCGAAATGCCACTCACTTGTAACTGATACCACATTCAATCATAATTTACTACAACAGACATATTCTTTAATAGTTACTTACATATATCTCTGAACGTATACAACCTTATTCTTATGAGGTATTTCGTAGATTTTAACTAAGTTGTACAGTCCAGGACACCTCTTCCGCAACTACATGTAATTATCTCTGTTTTCTTTACATTTTTTTCCCAAATACCTCTAATAATACTAAATAAATTTGCTATTTTCCCGGTTTCTTCCATTCTCTGTTTAATAAAATTGAAAGTGTGTACAGTTCATGTTCATTTAGAATTTTATCCAACTATTTCCTTTCTATGCATTTCTCTCTAATGGTGTTAGTTAATTATGATAGCTACAGATAAGTTATGTAATAATTATTTTGAACTTGGTGACGCGATCCTGAGGTATGAAATAAGCATACTTCCCGGGATATTAAAAGCGAGTTCTTTACGTGATAATCTTACTTCACTTCTAATGGGAAAGGCTAAACGCCAGTGAAAAGGAGCCTATTACACGGGATAGTGATAAAGCAGGAGTGTGTTAATAAATTTTCGGAAAATGATCTTATACGGTAAAGAATTTAGTTGCTGATTTGGATAGCAGTATAATATTGGTGATACACTTTTAATGAGACAGACTATAAGGTTTCTTAAAAATAGGCTGTGACATTATGATAATCTGTCGATTTGGATTTTAGAACATAAATTGAAGATTCAGCTCACTGGTAAGAATGCTATATCAAACGTAGTAGTGAGATTAACTTATAACATGGCTGAAAAGTCAAAGTTAAACGCTTCGAAGCTTGAACACGGCCACTTTTAACGTGTATTTTTCCTGATAATTTCCCATTCAGATTCTGATCAAATGCTTTTCACATGGCTGCGGCATACGTGGAGTGTATTTTCATAAAATGTGTTCTTCGCCAATTGTCATTTAGATCACACAGCTACATTTATTTTAAATATAGGCGTATATTTTTCAATTTCTATTGACGGGAATCACTGCTTTTACATTGAGGAGGATGAAAAATACACCAACATAAATAAATTAACTTTTACATGTACAAGAAACATCACGTCATAGTTTAACAATAAAGATAAAGAAAAAGTCAGCAAAAAATTCATAATACAATAAATTATAATTCAGAATAAGTTTCTTTGAGGTATTGGTAGGTATATATTTCTATCTTGTGAAGCGAGTATTGTAGATATCGATGTTGGAAACTGCTGTTGATGTGTGCAAGTTAATTTCACGAAAATCTCCTGTTGTTTTTTGAAATTTTCTGCTGGTAAAGAACAAATGGTTTATGCCTCCAATAGAAGTTTCATCACATACACAGAACGGATAGTTTATGTGGAAGAAGCGACTGGATTGAATCTCATTCTGATAATGGTTGTATCCCACTTTGAAAACTATGGTTTTTGATGTTATAAGTACAAAGAAAACAGATATTGTGTGTTATAATCCTGGTATTCATGAGGTAAGGTTTTAAAACTCCATTCAAGAGATAGTATACATTGCTCCGCCATCGTATTTTAAGGATAAACATAATAGCTCTCCACTTGGTTGCCCGTTGTTTGATTCCTGACAGTGCCATGCGTTTATGAATGGCTTAGATTTGATAGTTACATCTGGATGTCTTCAGTCTCAGATAAATTTTTTAGAAAAGCCAATCTCGGACATATCTGAAGTGATTTTTTTATTTACCACTGATCTACATTTAGGGCTGTCACCCTAGTGGCGGATTCCCTATCAGTTGTTTCTCTAGCCTTTTCTTGAATGATTTAAAAGAAGTTAAAAATTTATCGAACATCTCCCTTCGGGAAATTACTCCAATTTCTAATATTTCTTCCTATAATCGAATATTTGCCCCACTTTGTCTTAAATAATTACAAATAATTTCTATGGTCTTCAATTTCAACTAAAGAGGATTTCAAGCTTGGTACCTAACTATGGTTACTATTTCTCAATACTACCTGCAAACGTACACCTCGATATTGACAGCACATTAGCCCAGAGTTCTAGTTTGAGGACATGCTTCGATTCGGTTTTAAAAATGATTTTAAGGTATCAGTTAGTGAATTCGTTTTCTTGATAGGTTGATTGCCCAGAGTCAAAAGACCTTCGGTTCAGAGGGTCCCAGGTTCATTCTCTGCTGAACCGAGGACTTTTAACTGCACCTACTTAATTTCTCTGACTCGGGCTCTTCACATAAACACAACATGCTACCATCCACAACAGAAACTCTTACTAGTGAATACACTCCTTCACATAGGACATCCGGCCTTAAAATAAGGACCAAATTCGTGACGTCACCAGACTGTCCGAAAAGCTCTGGAGCCAGTTCTTCCCTCTAATCTTTCCAACGTCATGAACCCTGCGTAGCTGCGATCTCCCAGCACTGCATCCGTGATGTTCTGGGTTGCCACCTCAACACACTCTGGATCCATGGGCTTCCATCCTGTCTCGCAACATGTCTTGCCTATTTCCACTTGAGTGTGGCAATGCACTAGATCACGTCGGTCACGTCGGTTCTTCAGCGGACTTGTTTGTTTGTTTGTTTGTTTGATTGACATTCTCTCTGGATGTGAGACCCAAAGCATGCTCCTCTCAATGGCCCACTGCATAACTTGCAGTCTGTTGGCGTTATGTTGACTGTTTCCAGACCCCAGGTAGTAATTGGGAAGACGCACGCATTCAATATCTCCTCTTGAGATTGATTATTTATTAAATGCATCTTCATTATAGACTGTTATGCCTTTCTGCGTTCAGTTTGCACATGTCTGTGAACTTACCAAACACCTCCACAATCCTCTGAAGCCTCGTTTAGTTCTATACCGGTTATTTTTAAATCATTAGAAACTGAGCATAACTATCGTCGTCTTGGCCTCCCTCTTATTCATAGTTACATGAACACAAATGAACCTCAACATGATCTCTTTCACTTTTCGTACATTTACCCAGAGGATATAGTCAAGGTATTTAAGAGCATGAATACCAAGGCTGTTGGACCAGATGGTATCTCACATACCCTCCTAATGAACTGTTTGGATATAATCACTCCGGTTATAGCTCACCTGTATAATTTCTGTTTACAATCAGGAGTATTTCCAGCTGTATGGAAAATGGCCAATATAAGACCTGTTCCTAAAGTTCCTTCCCCTCAAAAATTTGATGATTTCAGGCCAATCAGTATTTTGTCAATATTAGGTAAAGGATTAGAAAGGATTGTTTACCAACAACTCACTTCGTATTTAAATACTCATTCTATACTTAACACATTTCAGTCTGGTTTTCGAACAGGCCATAGCACTACGACGGCACTTCTCAAAGTCACCGATGATATCAAGTTTGCAATGGACAGAAAGGAACTAACGCTTCTGGTATTATTCGATTTAAGCAAGGCATTTGATAGAGTTCATCATGACCTCCTTCTGACTAAATTACGTACAATGGGCATATCTCTATCAGCTCTCTCTTGGTTTGAATCGTTCTTGAAAGGGAGATCTCAGCGTGTAGTATTTGACAAACAAAATTTTTCTAAGTGGTCTAGTGTGCATTCTGGCGTCCCTCAGGGTTCCGTGTTGGGTCCCGTTTTGTTTTCGCTGTATATAAACGATCTGCCTGGAGTTTTACGCTACACGAGACATCATATGTATGCCGATGATTTACAGATCTATTACCATTTTCCTGTGAATCGTGTTGTCGAAAGTATTAGTAAAATAAATCTAGATATAGAAAGACTACATCAATATACACTAAGTCATAATTTACTATTAAATGAAAACAAAACTTTAGCAATTTTTCTAGGATATCGAAGAAACTTATCAGATCTTTTCAACAGGGACATTCCTCCAGTAATTGTAAACGGTTCTGTAGTCAAGTATCAGGAATGTGTTAAGAATTTAGGTATTCTAATGGATAACACTCTGTCCTGGACCTTTCATGCCAAGCATTTGGTCAAGAAAGTGTCTGGCATATTGCATCAGTTTCGACGAAACTTGCCGTATCTTCCTTTCTCGGTGAGAAAGATGCTGATCCAAACTATGGTATTTCCTATTTTAGATTACGGCGCTGTAATTTACAGCGATATCTCTGAGAAATATAATAGCAAACTCCAACGTATTCAGAATGCCTGTGTTCGATTCGTCTTCAATATTCGTAAAGACTGTCACGTAACATCTTACTACAAAGCCGCAGAGTGGTTGAAACTCAGGGATAGACGATCATACTCAGCTGCTTGTTTACTTCTGAGAATTTTAAAATCTAATGCTCCCTCATATTTGACCAAGTCCTTTGTCCAGATGAGTCAAGTGCACGACCGGGACAATAGGTTTACAGCTAACACCCTTCAGGTTCCACAGCATCGTACGGTAAAGTGCAGTAAGTCGTTCATTGTCACTGCCTCTCAATTATACAACGATCTTAAACTATATGAAATTCAGCAAAGTAGTGTTGGAACTCAGAAAAAATCTCTTAAATACCGCTACCTTTCCACTTATTAAGCCATGTAAATGAATTTTCACCAAATTAATTAAATAGTACGAAATATCATAATCCCCTAGATACATTTTAGATGCTCAGTTTTACTCTTAATTCATCCTCGGCTTTAAAATTCTTAGGTTTCTGTTTCGTCTTCTGTTCCTTGTTAGTATAGTGTATGTTTATGAAATGTTAAATTATTATTGTAACCTCCTAGATGTTTAGTTTTTAATCTTATTCTTATATCCTCAGTAGGAAAATGTATCTTATGCTTTTTATGTATTCTTTCATTAGATTTTGTATGTTAGGTGATACATTTAAGTTAAAGTGGCAGTTAGTTACAGCCAAAGGGACCTCTGGTCCTACTTGTGATTAACTTTAAATAAATATATTTCTATTTCTATTCTATTCTATTCTAATTCTCTTACCCTGTGTGACTGAGTCCGCGGCTCTCCTACGTAACCCGCCTATCCTCCTCCATTTGCTAATGCTAATTCAAGTCAACATCCTGAGGTGATGCAGATGTTTTCAGCACAGTCCAAATGGAGGTGAACTGCGTATAACATTTGAACCAGATACCAGCCTTTCTTCACTTCTGTAACTTCTAGAAGTACCAGGAATTGAACTCCAGGCTATGACGACGACAGATAATAGGGCATATATTTTTGCACTACGAGGCGGACAATTTACTAGGAATCACTTTTAATCTAAAATTTGTTAATGTTAAATTAGGCGAAAAATATGTTCGATAATCAATAGCAAGCACGGTACTCATGATTTTTTTGCTATTTTTTTACGTCGCACCGACACAGATAGGTCTTATGGCGACGATGGGATAGGAAATGCCTAGGAGTTGGAAGGAAGCGGCCGTGGCCTTTATTAAGGTACAGCCCCAGCATTTGCCTGGTGTGAAAATGGGAAACCACGGAAAACCATTTTCAGGGCTGCTGATAGTGGGATTCGAACCTACTATCTCCCGGATGCAAGCTCACAGCCGAGCGCCTCTACGCGCACGGCCAACTCGCCCGGTACTCATGATTTATCCATTGTCAACTTCCAACGGGTCGTTATAATAACCTATACTACAGGGTTGCTCAACCAATTAGGAACTTTTAGAGTTTTAAGCATCCTTAATACGAATTTTCCATGACTTACTTATAAGCCTATTTTACACGTGCCAAACAATTCTACTGTCAATCTACTTTTAATTTTACACCAAATGAACTTCACTCAGTATTTTATACTCGTACATCCATCTTCAGCCTTGATTACATCCCTAACGACCTGGTTGCTTTCTGTTCCCTGAATGGCAAGACTCTTCAAGTTATTCCTATATACTACACATTGCTCACCATGAACTGTTATTTGGACGTACTATCACTCAAAGAGAAAGAGCGCATGATATTGTATAATTCCTCGCAGGTACACTTTTCTAAGAAAGAAATCGCATCTACAAATGTAATGTTTGTTGTGGGTACCTACAGGGTTTGTATTTACATATGAGGTGATATTTTGATATTAATTAAGTCTGATAAAATATTCAATGCGAGGAACATACAATACTTATTCTTCTTTTTAACAACTAAGCATTTAGCTTCACTCCTTCTTCTGTCAAGATCTTCTGTATTTCGTCAATACGGCTATTCTCTGCCCACTCTGACACTCTCAGTCCATTTTATTCAAGATGGATAATTACAACCATTACTCCGTCACAGTAGCGTAGCCAAGATCAACCGATTCGTGCGGGGGGTGGGGGGGGGGCGAGGGGTTATAGTTACAAAATTATGATAAAACATAATGAAGGTCCTTGTGGGTGTGTGGTGCGTGCATGCAGGAGTGTCATAGGGACATTGATACAAGTAAATTATGTTGATATTTAGATTACAGTACTAGTACATTACAAAATCTTACATTAAAATACAGAACAAGAATAATATTGAAACATATCAGTTGACAAATAATGTAGATCCCCATATATTGGCATCCCCAAGCGCAGCAAACTTGGAGAGGGAGAAATTGAAACGAGGGGATGTACCGAACAATTGCCACAGGTTGACAAACTTCTCTTTTCCAGGGCTGAAAACATCTGAACTTCAATCAATTAATCCGCCACTAAGCTAAATTCCACAGATCTGAGACTACACATAATTAAGGTTAGAATTAACGAGTAACAGGGGCTGATAACATTATTTACTTGTGCTAAACTGAAATACGGTTCAATGTGCTTCAATTTTTATTATAACACTGTGGTATAATTTAATTTAGCGCCCAATATATTCGCGGGGAGTGAAGGAAGGAACCCTGGATGGCCATGCCATAGGCCATGAGAACCCCGTATCGCTCCGGTAGAAACTATTTCCTCTAGTTGGACTTCGGCCGCAAGCTGTGATTTAAATCATGTAGATCCCTATATACCGGCGCCTCCAAGCGCAACAAACTCGGAGGGGGTGAAATTTAAACGAGGGGATGTACCGAACAGTTGTCACAGGTTGAAAAACTTCTGTTTTCCAGGGCTGGAATCATCTGAATTTCAATCAGTTAATCCACCACTAAGCTAAATTCCAAGAAGTGTCGAGTAATAGGAGCCGATTATATTATTTACTTGTGCTAAACTGAAATATACGCGTATTTACGGGAGCGGCCGTTAATATCTGGCTAGCTGTTACAAAGGAGAAGGGAATGTTTGCCGGGGGTTATCCTCGAAGCTAGCGTCCTCTAGAGGCTATAAAATCTGCGGTGAGAAAGGAAGAGTCTCGTTGTCTCATACTCACGCCAAGTGCGACGTGTCGGAATTCGCGAGCCAAGAAGACATATGTCTCTGTGAAGTTTTTAAACTGAAGTACAATTGCCTTGATTTAAGTCACAAGAGCTAGTGACGATATAAAATTATAAGTCTTATTTAATGCGTACGCGAACTGTGTTATTAACGTGTGCGAGTCGTTTAAAACATAACCGCTGTCAAGGACTGATTCTGAAAGGGTCATATCCCTTAATTTAGTCCCACATAGATTGAACCTGTATCTGCGCGGAGGCTATAGTCAATAGTACCGAAGGCTAAGGTTGTAGTCGTGTGTTCGAACACGCTAAGCGGTGAAGTAGATGTTCCTAACGTAACTCAACAGTTGCAGATATGACCGATATCAAGGAGACAGCAACCATGAAGTATCCAGGAGTCGAGAAGAGGACCTTCATCCCTGTACTGTATACCACAGTCATAGGCTATGCACGCATGACATAGCGGTTATGTGATTCGAAGCTGATGGAGAAGTTGCTGCCAAGTGAAGTATTTTTGTTCTATAAGCATGTGAAGAGATACCTAGATACACTACTTAGGACATACTATAACAAGTAAATTAAAATTTAAATGTAAGCCAGAGTGGCATTTGTTCTGCTCATTTTAAGTAAACTTAAATACGTTCAGGGCTGTATGCAGGCCAAGTTCCCGAGCTCAGTGTCGTAACTAATTTAGATCGGAAAGAGGGATATAATAGGAAAGATATACTGTAGGTGTGTTATACTTATTAGTATTTTATTCTTGTATGAGTTGATTTTAAATAGAGTTGTATGGACAGATTCTTCATAAAAACCTAATGGGCTATACGACGTCAGCGTCGCAATATTAAACATGGTTAGACTAGAGAGAGCATACGTTAGGATGTTTCTTTGCATGATGCATGCAATTCAGCTGTCAGGAGAAGCAACGGGAGATCTTTCAACGTCGAAAGTAGTATAGGGTCTTAAAATGTGGTGGCAAGCAAATTCATGAGTGTACCGGGCGTCGAACAAGGAGTATTTATGTATGAGGCTAGACAATTGCCAAGAGATATTTACGGGGCTGAGATGACGAGAGTTAGGAAATGAAAGCCATGTTGTTATATTTGGAGCTATGATGTATATGAGTTGGTAAGCCAAAGTGTGTATATGGAGATAATGTAAGGATGTGGGCCATATTTTTTTGGTGAGATTTGCGGGCCATTCTGAAGCAATGAAAATGTCGGCCAGGCCCTGACGTGATATTGTTCTCATGCACGTAGAGAGCTCTCTTGAGTCAGCTGTAGGCTGAGGGCAAAGAGAAAAGTGAAAGTGATTTACAAATGGTCCCGTTACCTGCGTGAAATGCCAGACCACAAAGCCCAGTTATGTTGATGTTCGTTGCTACCGCTGATCTTCCCTGTCGTGTCAAATAATGCTGATATGTTGTGTCTTTGTGTGAGATATACGATGCCCGCTGCCTGGATGTGTTGGGTTGAAGACGCGATACCGCTGTCAACTTCAGGGTGTACATTCTGTGTGTGTTTTACTTTGCAGGTGTGGTTAATATATATCTTGTGATGTTGCCATTGATGCTTTCACGGCCCATATTTACAGACATGATATAGGCTTATGCCGTGTTAAGAAAATAAGGTGAAATTCTTTACGTTTCGCAGAGAAGTTTGCTCTGCGTCACCAGAAGAAAATCTCGACTGTCCACTAGAAAGGTTTCCCAAACAAAGAGGTGTTTGAATTTAGACGTTGTAATGGAAGTGGAAATGGTATGTACATTCGTAACCAGATGGCTCCCCGGACACGGTACAGCGCTAGCGTTCAAAGCGGAAGCTGACGGAACCATCGGAATCAGTCTGAGAGGGTCACACAACACAACACAACACAACACAACACAACACAACACAATACAACATGACACAACACAACGTAACGCAACATAACATAACATATGTACGCACATATGAAGGTATGACATTGACACAAGCTTGGAATGAAACATCTGGCGATGAGGAAGGTACGAATTGTTTGCTCCGTGATAAGGGACATGCCTTTAGTTTGGGAATTAGGTATGTATCCAGTACCAGTGGCGTGCAGTGAACACATTCGTTACCCCAGCTGCAAACATGTCTTTTAAATATAAGCTATCGTAGCCTCCACTACACTCTGTAACGTCAACATTACCATTTTATAAAGCTGCAGTTTTCACGGAAGGTCTACCTGAGAAAGGTCTTTCAAGAATAGCTTCAACCACACACTCGCGCATATTTCCAAATAGATATTCACGGCAGCAACGACATCATCATGCCTTAATCTATAGCAGATTTTAAATAATGTACAAACAGTTTCACCTGGTGACTCTTCGTGATAGTACAGTCATGGTTTTCACAAAAATACACTAGGACTAAGTATTTGTTTTTAATTTCAAAAGCCTAACCTCAACTGAATCAGCAAAATTTAACTGGTATTTTACCGTAGCCGGAGTTTTACAGTTTCGCTCGCTTACTGAGTGTACGTGAATCAACGACAAACGAGGGAAAATATTTGTCACGATGTATAACACACGTTATCATAAAGAATGCCACAGAACTCGCGAAACCTTCACCTGTAATCCAAGAGGATCACTACAAAAATTCACTATATACCACCATCACAGACAACGAAATAAAAGTTATTTTACTTCGCCCTTAGCTCTATGTTCATTCCAGGCAACCTAAATATTTTTCTGAAGCTAACGGAGAAAAAAATTGCACACGTGCCATCAGTGAATTGCTCTAAAAATCTTTATACATTCCGAAATCTAAAAATAAAATATGTTCTTCTATATTACAATTGATGTTATAAATTGGCTCTATTTTTATTAGCAAGACGATGTGCAAGTGGCTATACGGTTAACATGTTTATACTTTTCGTGTAGTCTCTAGTGTGTGGCGCTGAACACTTCAAGTGTCAAGTATTAAAACTAACATGCCTTACCTAAGCTAGCTGACCTGTTGTCGTAAATTGCTATCGCCCACAGCCCTGCCCCGCTCTGAGGACAAGGAAACTTCAAGTGTACACGTCAACCAAGTGACTTAAATTTCGGTGGGGTAGCTCTCTTTTGCGCCGGAAAAGGAACTCAGCTTCGCTGGAGAAGATGAACTGCGGTAGTGCGAGCGGATTGTCGAGACATCTGTACTTGGCTTGGCTTAGATGTTCGTAGTTTTTTAAACTTTATAAAAAAGCATTCTAAGGAATAATAAGAAAATGTTAATACAAACTTATTTAGGCCTATACCAGCAGCGTTGGAGTAGATGGGGGTTCAGTGCACGCCACTATCCAGTACTTGTAGGGTATTGGTATTGTTCATTCCTCATTGTACCTTGAATAATGGAGCCAGTCCTTTTCTGTTCTTCAAATCGAACTCATTACCATTACTTTCATAAGATACGGTAATATTGTAATATTGCAGTTTCTTTTAGATGTTTTTGCAGCGACTGTTTCCTAGACCTACGTCGCCAGATGCAATTGGTAAGTTTTTTTAGGAGTGACCGGTTACTCACTCAATATGATTTCTCCTTTACTTTGGAATGATATCTTGCATATTCTTGCAGGGCTGACTAGCTCAGAAGGTGGAGTGCTGGCCTTGTAAGCTCAAGTTGGCGGATTCGATTCCGGCTCAGTCCGATGGTATTTGAAGGTGTTCAAATAAATCATCCTCGTGTCGGTAGATTTATCGTCACGTAAAATAACCTCTGCGAGACAAAACTGTTGTTCCTTCGTGTCTCTGAGAATAATAATTAGTGGAATGTAAAACCAAAAACATTGTTTTGCTACCTGCGTTCTTGCGATTTCTCAAGGTTTCAATGCAGTGTTTCAAAGGGATCAGGATTATTAGAGTCTCCAGTCAATAAGGTTTGAGACCATTCCTTAGAAGTTATGTGCTGAATAGAGAAACTTTCTTGCGCATACATTGCAGTGCTGTTACGTTGTAGCACCATTTGGTCCAATGTGAAAAACAACGGGAAACTACTTCACTCCTCACTTTTCTAGTGTACCTCTTCTGTGTCACCTAAGTTTATTATACAGTTGATGATAGAAATTTTGGGAAACTAACCAAATTATCAACTGAGGAGACAGCATGTATGAAAATGAGTCAGTTCAGTGTCGCTGCTTACTTTTTTGAAAAGCGCGAGCTTTTCTGAATCCAGAAATATGTAATAACTAACTCCTACTATAACGAACCTCTAAGGACTCAAATATAGACGAAAAATCTCCTTCCAGGCATAAAGTGACCCAGTGATTTGCTTAACCCAAACTTTCCACCCACGTCAGCTTGGAAAAGTCCACGCTCAACGTCACCAATTATGTTCGCTTTGTCTTCCAAATTAGAAACTTGGCACTTCGAAATCACTATTTTCTGTTTAATGTAATGTAACTAAACTGGATAACAGATCCACCTTCGGTCCCTTGGTTAGTGTAGACTAATACTGTACCACTACCATCCGCTCATTACGCAGGAGGGTGGGTGGTCGGCGATTTTCCCTGACCTTCATCTGCTTAGAAGGCAAAACAGGAGAATACAAGCAGAGGCGTTCATTGAACGGCTCTTCTTCTTCTTCCCTACCCGGTGACTCAGATCTCAGATGTGTCCAGTGTGTTTAATACACCGATACGAACAGAATTATGACACGGAGGACAGATAAGGTTTGCCTTTTCTCAACGAGAGGTTGTCTTTTGTTTGGAGATTGGCAGGGTGGGTCTCTCACCTCGCTTTCTGAAGTTACATCTGTTCTCATTTCTTCGGTAAATCAAGACTATGCAGAAAAAAGACATTACTGTAGAATTTAATGTAGTGTACAACATCCTTTTCTTTAAATTTTAAATTTTTGAGTTCATTATACTCGAAGTGGTAATTCACTATAAGCGAAATTGTTAATATCTAATTCAATATATGTAATTCTAGACCAGACGTTTACGTTCACTATAGCCGAATGTTCATTATAACCGAGTTCATTATATACAGAGTTGATTGTATATGCATGTTCCTGCAACAAAAGTATATTTTAGATGACTATTTATATATGTGGCAGCTTCACTGCCAATCCATCAGCTGTAAACTAACATTCCATTTCCGAAAGAATTTTAAAAACTTTATGTGCTCTTTTCGAAAGAGTCATAACAACTAGAGCAATGAAACTCTGTACACTTCCTTAATTGCCTAAACGACACAAAGACGATTAGCGATATAAGTGTGGTATGTGGCAAAACAACTGTACTGAAATGACAAACATGCTCTAAAGATCAAACAGTACTGAAAGTCGCCGGAAACTGGAACTGCAACGACAATGGATGCAGCGAGATTGTTGAACAGTCTTATGAATAATGCGCGTGATGTAAGGGTGTACATTTTGAACACATGCTGTACCGATGCTGTTAGATACGTGTTGCTGTCGTCACCTTGCATGTTATAATGACGTATTTTGATTTCCGGAGAACGTTCTGCTTCAGTGCTGTTTGTTTTGCTGCTTTCTGTATTATGGCATTACCTCCAAGCTTTTTAGAGAAAACTATACTATGTTTGAAAGCCCATTTTAATAAGTTTTGGATACACTTGTATTTGATGACGATGATGATGATAATGATGATGATGATGATTGCTGTGTTTAAGGAGCCTAACGTCCGAATTATCGGCTCTTGTAAGACTGTTGTTATTAAAGTGCACAAAGACGATAAATTGAACGTAAGGCTGTGGTAAAATTTTAATTGTGTTTTGTTGTTAATTCCATCCCTGTTGATGAACTAAGGGAGATAGTTAATATTATGTACGATTTTTATCCTAGTTAACGTCAAAAGGTGAAGAAAGTTTGGTAGTCTTGGAACAAATAGTCCCTAAGGTATGAACCTACAAAATGGCCTTAAAACGTGCTGTTTTTACGTCCAAGCGCCCTCAATATCGTTAACGTTAAAAACATTATGTATCTAGTCAGACTTCACATACAGGATGCACACAAGGCCCTAAAAAGGAGGAACAGTTGTACTATGGTCGTCTGAAGGGAAATCGCGTGGATGAGTGGTAAGAGGTGCGAGAGCTGCCACGCATGCGTATATCTCAAGTCTGAGGCCTGGTAATAAACATCTGTTCCGCCCGAGGTTACTCTTGCCAAATGAGGTTCTGTTCTGAACCTTCAAATTGGTAGTGCAAATTGTGCTTTGGTTGCACATTTACTATACTTATAACTACTGCAAATGAACAAGTTATTAGTAAACATGTATCTGTTTCAGAGAGTTCGCGCTGTCTGTCATGACAATTGTTTGTAGCGTAGAGTGTAGTATCTGTTCCTCGAGCCGCGACTTGATGTCAGATGCAGGTAGTACCTTGTCGCAAGTGTGATAAACAGATATAACCTGAAAACAATATTCTTTCATCTATGGGTAAATAATGCAAGTACCTAGTTCGAATTGTTTATTGTTATTATTTTACGATTATGATTATTATTATCATCACTTGTAATGTACATCCATTTATTATTATTATTATTATTATTATTATTATTATTATTATTATTATTATTATTATTATTATTATTATTTACGTAGTCGAATGATTGCATTGTGTGTGAGGTTATGTCATGAAACATGTGCTGTACATAAATATTTATATGAGTTTAGTTAATGTAAATACATGTAAATACTGCACAATTTATTCTTACCTGTATATACATCATTTTGTAATCCGCTACGGAATTTTGAAACACACTGTAACTTCCAGAATGGCACTAGATCATGGTAGAATATTCTGTACAATATATTCTGCGCAGCTATATTAGAAGAACTAAGAAGAAATCACCATATAGCCATTGAAGGTATAAAATTCATCAAACCCTTACTAAGCACTCTAGAATTTTGGAGAAGGTATTTTGGTAATGTATCTTTCAAGAAGCCTGGCCAGGCACGTATATAAGGAGGTTGTCTTGATGGTAACGACGAGTTATTGCTTAGTTGGAGTTATTGTTAAGTAGAGTTATGGTGCAGCAAGAATATACTTGTGACCTCGTGTTGTTGTGACATGCAGTGGTTGCAGTCTCCATGTTGAAGTGATAGCAAAGAGAATGAGTGATAGGCAGTTGTTAAAAATGGCGGCTTTGTTGATGTTCTCGGAGTGAAGTGTTTTGTTTGTGACACTGTGATTAAGGTTATGTATGTGTTAATTTGTAAATAGATGTGAATAAATAACTGTACCAACTGACAGCATTTCGTGTCCGTCTTTGTGGATACGTTAACCTGCCTGTAGTTGACTTACCACGTCGTCGACGACGAAACAAAAGTACACGTGCTATTTTTCCTGCGTAAATTGCTTGTTTTCTTACATTCCCACCGCCAAATTTGAACCATTTAATATAACTGAATTGTAATAGTTCATATCGTTGAGTCATTTCACGTGACAACTATATTCTTATTTCAACACAAACTTTATTTCATCTTACATTTTCCTTGTATTTTATAGCAAACCATAGTCGAATAGTTGACTCATACATTCATTCTTTCATCCAATAAAGCAGATGTCGCTTCCCTGTATCTGACGGGAAGGGAGCAACTGTGAGGCTGATGCCATCATGAACGCACCCTCTCAGTCCTTACGCTAAACACTTGTTAGCTACTGTGTGAGGATGCAGCAGGTTTTGGCTTAGCTCGTTCTGCCTTGGCTTCCTCGGAAATTACACGATTGCATCACAGCAAGCGAGGCAGGAGCTGCAGCAGTGATCGCCCACAGTTTATGTAATCACAATTGGTAGCGTGGGAGCAACATGGCCCAGCCAACCATGATGTCCCAACGTGTCCCAGACACTAAAATAGCTTATGTCGATGGGTTACTGACGGCTACCGTCACAAGAAACTTACTTGAATTACTTACTTCGGAGTATTAATACTAGATTTTATACAAATGAGGAGAAAGTTTACATTTGAAGAATTTGAGTTTTTAACGAATTGAAACAAAAACAGTCCACACAAACTTCGAATTAGAAGGAACGTTTAATGTGGCTCCATAATATTTAACATGCTGATGCAACATATAATTATCATTGTTATTTGAAATTCATGAACAGTTGAAATGCATTTTATACTGTTGTTTACTAAAATTCATTGTTATGAAATGTCTCTATACGAGTGTACTCTAGGATTTACTATAAATCCAATAAAAAATAAAAGTAAATGGAAGTCATTAGAAGTCAAAGGTCAAAGCACCGTATTCACGTATTGTATTCATGCTATCTACTTTATTGTCACCCGTGAAGAGTATCTAATAGAAAAGTACCTAGAGAACTATAACCTCTCTTGCATGGCATGCGCAACAACTGAATCATATCGTCTCTCTCTTTTCGTCTAGGGGACCACAGTTCGAAGCCTGGACAGTGCACAAGAGGGTATTGAAATGAATAATCGTGGTCCTTTTGTTCGAATTTGACGTACAACTGAGGGTTCTTTGATTACAATTGCAATATCAACAGTTATATAAAATGTAAAATTTCTTTGCTTTCATTTCCTCCTGTACGGCTCCATGGCTAAATGGTTAGCGTGCTGGCCTTTGTTTTCAAGGGCCCCGGGTTCGATTCCCGGCAGGGTCTGGAATTTTAACCATAATAGGTTAATTTCACTGGCACGGAGGCTGGGTGTATGTGTCGTCTTCATCATCATTTCTTCCTCATCACGATGCGCAGGTCGCCTACGAGAGTCAAATCAAAAGACCTGCACCTGGCGAGTCGAACTTGACCTCGGACACTCCCGGCACTAAAAGCCATACGCCATTTCATTTTTCATTTCCTCCTGTTAGTATATATTTTTTCTTTTTCCACCACCTTTACTACATTGTGATGTCGTGACTGCAGACTGTGCTGCACATGTGGACTTGTGGGATGCAGGCCTAATCACTATTTCGTGTATCTCTAGTGGGTTGCGTGAAATAAGGGGAGAGGAGGATGATTAACCTGGAAACATTTTGAAATTACTTTAGTTTTTGAAGTATTCAAAACAGATCAAAGAAATTTTGTGCACATATTCACAATACGTGTGAGCTAAAGGTGATGCTTTTTAACATTTTTAATTGACACTGCATCCTTCCAGACGATTTTTATTCTTTTTATGCATCATGCTACTCACTTTTTTTTTTAAATATTTCAGAGAGATTTCACTTAGGAAATTTGTCTACATAGTTCATGGTATCAGATTCTTAGCCGATAGAAAGGTTTATTTATATTTTAATTTGCTGAATTTTATTAGGTTTTAAAAATTGATTCTTCAATTTTTGTCATTTCGTGAGACGCCAATTATGAACATAACAGAAAGTTCAAAGAAAGATTCCATTTAATTTTACATTCTTAGTGCAGAAAGGGGTACACATTTTCATTAAAATTCTGTAATTAATTAACCCATTAATAATATTACTGCAGACATGAAGTTTTGGGAATTTCCCAAAGCATAGATTTTTGTATAAAGACATTTTAAAAATGAATTTCTTCCAAATTTTCTTTCATCATCTCCTCTTAGGACAAACACATATATCCAGCTCCGAGTAATAGCAATAACCAGACGCTGGTAAACACCGTACTTGGCCACAAATCGAAGCCAGAAACTTCTGACCCTTAGGCTGCGATGCTGACCATCAAGGAAATGAGCCAGATAGGCCTATAAGTAGATATTCCGTGAACAAATAAAAATATGCTGTATTCATACTTGGAGGAAAGGTATAAAATTCTCAAATTACTGACGTCATATTTCAGTTGAGAAACCTGTAAGAATATGAGGAACATGTTATATCTGGTAACTCTGAACTTAAAGTCTTAATGTAGATGCATCAGACTGCTCTCCAGAAATGGCAGTCTAATTTCTAAATATTACTACAACCTGATCGAGATTCTAATCGCAAGCACTACAAGGAAATGCGTGTCTATAGGCCTGGACAACCGCACGGTTTTCTATTTTGATAGTTGTTCTTTTTAGGTACCTGATCCGTTTACTCGTTCATTTCGTTATATTTTATTATTTATTTATTTATTTATTTATTTATTTATTTATTTATTTATTTATTCATTATGCCTTTGTAGGTGGCGAAGTTAGGGCTCTTGGCCCTCTCTTACACTTAACCACTGTAGTGATTCACCTACTGGTAGTGCAAGTGAGAAGTGTTCAGTGTATCTGTGTCTTGTACTTGTGAATACATTTAAAAAATACTAATGGGCTTTGGCATGGAGCACACCAGCCTATTACGTACTGTGGTAAGGGACTTTAACTACTCCATGGTCTTTGTAGAAATGGTTTTCTGCTTCCAGCTAGCTTACTATGTCGTACAAACTAAAATTATTTAAGTATAGAAAAACTCCAGGTTTCTGACACTAAATATAATATTCGTTCTCATAACTGAGTGCGTTAATATACGCTTCTGACCAAGATTGGGGAGTTGCAACTTTTAAAAGGTCTGATGTTCGAATCCAAGCATTGAGATATTCGACAACTATGCTACAGTCGCTTTCGGAGTACTGTCAGGTGAAGCCTTGTTCAGAGTTGAGGAACGTACACTAGCCGCTGGCTGTCCAACCTGGTGACCGAGAACAGAAGCCCGGTAACTGTGGGATGAAGTCTTCAACTAAATAACGTGGTGATCTGACAGGAATGCAATCGTAACCCTATCACTAGTTCGAGAGAGGCAAAAGTCATAATTTTTATTCTCTTACTGTACTATAATACTATTAATCACACAAGCGTTAACAGCCCTGGTATAAAATTTATTTAATTTCACTGTTAGGAGATTCCCGGCAATTTCTTGGTGTCAGTCGATTATTGCTATGATATAATTCTCTGGTAGAATAAAGTGAAATTTATGAAGTATTTTCACACATATACCTAAACAGATAATGGAGAAAGTTGAATAAAGACAATGTGTTATATCAAAAAGGAAAAGATTGATACAATTGAAGAACATAAGCTGAAAACACTAGAGTTTGCTGAGGTTGTAGTAAGTACTTCTTTTGAAAGCAAATTTGTATAACACGCGATCACTGACAGATGGCATGTGCGACAGATGGTTGCCCAATAAGGATTAAAGAGCATATTTTCCCTTGAGAACAAAATATAACAGTCATCACATCCGTTCTTTTGATATTTCCAGCCAATTGAAATATCTCTCTCTTTCCTGGAACATGTTTTAATAGCGATCCTCAGCTCTCGAGTGTATACATCAATCGTCGTGTCACCCTAACACCATCTCATTCTTAGACTATCTTGATTTTAATAATGATAATATATCGTATCTCCACGGTTGACTGGGTTTTAATATACTGTAAATAGGTAACAGCAGTGGTCCAAGTAGTAAACTACCAAAATTATTAATCTGTAAATGGATTAGTATATCGAGAGATTTTGCCAATAAATGACTAATGTGCTTACCAGAAGTCTACTGTGTAGCAGTGGCGCCTCCTGCCCTGAAAACTAAATGGAGGATGTCTTAAAAGTCAACGACGTGCCAGTAACAAAGGTCTAGTTCGCATGCGTGATAATACATAGCTTCTTGTAAAATATGTTGTCCACAAAAGAATGATACAAAGTGATACGGAAACGTCTGCTTCTGAATAAGATGATGATCTATAGGAGACAGGCGTTACGTTTCACAAAGACATCATTGTCGGAGTTCACAAAATGACTGAAGCAGACTTGCACCACTGGTAGCGAGTGAAGAACGAACTGTACTGATGAGCATATGGTACTGAATAAGTTCCTCGAAGGCACACTTTTCTAAGGAATAATTGAACCCATAAATATTATTTGTATTGTGGGTATCCAGAGAGTATGTATCCACATGGAAGGTAAATTGTATTTCGATAATAATTGAAATTATCCGATAAAATTTGAATGTGAATATACACCATGCGTTCCTTTTTTTTTTGAGCGACTATACAAGTTTTTGTGTAAGTATTTACATTCCAATAATCCCAGGTTTTCATAGCCTGTACGGAGATGACTTTGCTATACAATTATTTGCGGTTCACCTCTCGTGAAATGTGAAAATTTATTTTAAGAGCTACTATGGTCATGTAATCCATAAATACATTTAAAGAAATAGATGCCCTCACAAGCCTTTTTTTCCTTTCTAACTGCTGGAAAAAGATTTGAGTTTAATTCTGTGCGAGAGAAGTACCCATGACGGACACTTCGTCCTAAACGTCGTTAGTGAAAGTAAATAACCTTCACAGCTGATGTTAAAACTTCGTACAGCTCCTCCAATTCCATGGTAGGCAGATGAGCGTACCTCAAACACCGTAGAACGCTATTCACGAACCTGGAAAACAAGAAGGTGCCTATTATTTACCAATTCCTAAGAGTACTCTGCTAAAGGTGGTCCGAAGATGTTAATTTCAGTCAATCAATCAATAATTCTTGCCTGCCCCGCGGTGTACGGGTAGAATGTCTGCCTCTTACACAGAGGCACCGGTTTCGATTCCCGGCCAGGTCAGGGACTTTTACCTGGATCTGAGGGCTGGTTCGAGTTCCACTCAGCCTACGTGATTGCAGTTGAGAAGCTATCTGACGGCGAGATAGCGGCCCTGGTCTAGGAAGCCAAGAATAACGGCCGAGAGGATTCGTCGTGCTGACAACACGGCACTTCGTAATGTGCAGGACTTCGGGCTGAGCAGCGGTCGCTTGGTAGGCCATGGCCCTTCAGGGCTGTTGCGCCATGGGGTTTGGTTTGGTTTTAATCAATCAATCAATCAATCAATCAATCAATCAATCAATCAATCAATCAATCAATCAATCAATCAATCAATCAATCAATCAATCAATCAATCAATCAATCAATCAATCAATCAATCAATCAATCAATCAATCAATCAATCAATCAATCAATCAATCAATCAATCAATCAATCAATCAATCAATCAATCACCACTGATCTGGAATTTTGCTCGATGTTCTGCGTTATAATGACATCTTGCTACTGTAGTTCAACTCCTCTTACAATTAATTGGAGGCTGTGGAAGCGAAACTACATTCTGATTCTGGCAAATTAGAAGGAGAAACATGTTCAAGAGGACAGCCGTAAAGAATGTCCTTGCATCCTGAACCCTGCATCTTGAAATGATGATTCAATATTTTATGAACGTTAACGTTGTGCCAATTGGTCCTGACAGTAACAAGAATTACGATTCTTTGACGCTATTGAGATTATCTATAAATATGGAGGGGTTGTTGAAGGATAGAAGAATAAGCGTCTGCCTACATCTAGAAAATCTACACCGTTTGTATTAGAAACGAACACGTGTTGAATTAGAGAGTCCGGACAGAAAAGTTGAAAGTGTAAAATCATATTCAGTAGGATCGCCAGAAAATACTTGTATCCTTAACCTTGAACGTTGCAATGCACGATTAAAATTAATTTTAATAAACTGAATTTAGGCTATTGAATCTAAATCAGACAGAAAGTGTATACACTTTCGAGGAATGAGTTTATCGATAAAGAATGGGAAGAAAGGAAGAGTTATTGCTGGACGAAATTTGTTATTGTGGAGACAAAAACGTGATAGTAATGGCGTGTGGTCTTCGGAGAGACCTTCCGCAGATCTTTCGTCTTGCTGCCTATGAGCGACCTGCGCGTTTGTGAGGTTAGGCCTTACCTAGAATGAGATCTAATGTTGAAGGAGGCACAAATACCCAGTTCCAGAGCCAGAGGAAATAACCGATGAAGGTAATCGAAGGCGGGACCCTTTGGACCAAAGGCTATCATGGTTTTTTTGCTAGTTGCTTTACGTAGTACCGACACAGATAGGTCTTATGCCGAAAATGGGATAGGAAAGGACTAGGAGTTGGAAGGAAGCGGCCGTGGCCTTAATTAAGGTACAGCCCCAGCATTTGCCTGGTGTGAAAATGGGAAACCACGGAAAACCATCTTCAGGGCTGCCGACAGTGGGATTCGAACCCACTATCCCCCGGATGCAAGCTCGCAGCCGCGTGCCCCTGACTGTACCGTACCCAGGGGTAGTTACCCTCTAGGACGATGCCTCCATTCCTGTATAAACATCCGACTAACTCAGGGTTGGGCAGAGAGTGGGTTGGTTGTCGTTGGGCCAGACTAAAAGTCGAAGTTCCTCACTTAAATATAAGTAAATGGCAGGAAAATGGAGATATAACTCGAATGAGAAACATTAATATGGCGTAGGATGAGTTTATTCACAAATATCCCCGAATCATACTAATAGAAAAAATCAAGTAAATCAAATAATGAAAATGGCATTAACAAAATCTGCAAATTAAAGAATGAACTGGACATTAAAAATGATAATTGATCAAAGAATTAAATGTGAAATAAAGTATCAAGCACAACGGCGAATACTTGAAAACTTTTAGAAATAATCTTCTTCTGATTGTCCATAGTTCATTTTATATAATAGTATACGTACGCATATACTGATACGTATTCATTTCGGATGGAGTAACACACTTTAAAGTATCACATTGATACGGGTTTGTAACTTTTCTGAGTTGTCGCAAAATTAAATGTTAAAAGAAAATTACGGTAATAGAAAAATTACAATAAAAGAAAATTACTATGAAAGGAAAATTAAGACGCAATGGAACATGATATGAATTATGAAAAATACTAGTGGCATTTCCCTACGCTATATTTACAATGAACAAAAATAAGCAAAGTATCACACCTATTTACATCGGATAAAGAAAAAAAGAGGAGTCTTATATACTACACTGACTAGACGTGAATCGCGGTTCAATAAAGGGATCTAGTGAGAACTAGATTGACCATCAATATTACTCAGCACTCGGGCTGTTCCCCATTAAACACCAAGACAACATATCCAACAACATGAAACATCATAAAACACCATCCTGTAAGAGAAAAACATATTATTATCCATCATTAATCATGTGGAAAGCAATGGGCAACATTGCCCTCTTCTACTGCATTTGCGCACTCAAAAGGGCGATCATCAGTCAAGTACTTCCTGCTATGCTGTGAGCTGAAAGGAAATATTGGAACTCAACACTGTACTAAGGCTTCGTTTCTGTCCGCCAAGATTGTATCACGGAAATACCATCTCATTCACGCTGTATATGTAAACACGGCCAATAAATAAGCTGCGATGCGATATCATCTTTCTTCGGCTACACGGAAACTCACGTACAATCGTACTCCTTCCTAGCATAATCACTTTATAACTCCGCATGCATTATAACCTCTTATATCTCTTACAATTCTCATCAGCCTTTTACATTATGAGACCAGGTTCGATCCTGTACAAATCATTGGGCAAAACAGTTTCCAACCTAAATTAGAAGATCCTATTCTTTCAACGTCGTTACGCAGCTCCTTATGGGTCAACTTCTGAAATACCATGCGTCATGCAATTTAACTGTTACTACCTTTCTAAATGACCAAAATTAAATTAAATTTACTCTCAACGTAGCAAGTGTTTAACTTGGAAATTGGATGAACTTGTCAATCTAATCCTTCTAGCACTAATATACAAAGAAAAATCGGATTAATACTAAGCTAAATTATCATGCATAAATTAACAACAAATAATCCTAACAACTCCCTCATTATCCCATCTAACTAGTCATAAATAAAAATAAAAATATAGAGAACATGAATTTCTCTCTTATCCGTATATACAACAATACAAAGGTGAAATAAACACATGCCGTCAGGCTTACTTTACGTTAAAGAAAATCCCTACACTAAACTGCACTAGTATTTTAACATAACTCATATAACATTCCATAATTAACACATGCGCCTTATCTTGGACGACTCTCCGGACACATGGCAGCGGCTCACATCCCTGCTGCGTTAGGTGGTTATTCCATGTTGATCACTGCTTTAACACATAGAAACACTCTTCCTTCTTCCATGGGCGATGCCATCTTCTTGCTGAAAGTTATTGAACACTGCAACACAGAAGCCTTTGGATGAATATCTCTTCACCGCTCAATTCTGCACGTACCGAACAAACCCTTTGTTGGCTATAAACTCAGCCAACACACTGACACACAAATGCACTTGAAATTTAACCCTGTAGGGTTTATATACACAGTTATTGAGAACGGCTCGCGGTAAGGATCGAGAGTTCCTCGCGAAACGCGACCGCCACGAAAATGTGAAACAACTGAGCGTCTCTTTTCCACCTTCCCAACTGCGGCTAATTATTACCGTCTATTTATCGATAGTGAACTCTGGGCTATAATATGATCCGCAATTTAACTCTGCATCAGTTAATTTATTCCACGACTGAAAAACACTGTTTATCGGTCTTAAAACCATCCACTGTTATTAATATATTCACGTGGCAACTTTCACGTACAATTCTCGGAGCACACCGAACAACGTTCACATCACGTCAGCTTCCGCGATCAGAGTGACGCTCTCCAAAGCTTGAGGTGCTAAGGAAGCGTGGCTAACGCCGTCGTAGCTATGGGATTCCCGCATGTCTAGACAAACCACCAATCAGAGTGCTTGCCATTCATGATGACTCAATATTAATTATAACATACCAATAAAACACAGTTCAAGTAATATCAAATCTCTTCCTATTATTTTTTTATATCGTACTCGTGATTATATTTCCGTCAAATAACAGAACTGATTTCAAGTAATTGTCCACGTTGGTCAACCTCGGATTATGACTTCGCGCGATGTAGACTCCATATTTGCCATATCCACGCGTTCTCATTGGCTGATTTCTCTTGGCCAACATCCTTTACACGTGCCGAGATGTCCCAACTCCTGGTAACGCTAAGCCTTTTTCACGGTCCCAAGGAAGTATCGCGCAATATCCAGCGACTTGATGTCTCCATGGACTTCCGGTCTCAGCTATCCTGCGATTCATTACTTTTACCACATATGACTAACATTTATATCAATAAAATTATGTATTTTGTCAAATAATAATCTGAGTATCTCATATGGGCCGGCAGGATACGGCTCATGACCGCACAGCCAACTCGCCCGGTGGCTATCATGTTAGCCAGTTGGTCAAGGAGCTGGGTATGGAGGCGATGATTATTGTGCGAAGAGGAAGTACAATTGGGCAACCATCCTCAAACTTGTAGTTATAGAAAAGGATGTAAAATAGCGAACCAGAAAGACAAAAGAGTAGAAGATGGTACTCTTATGGTCATTTTCTCATCACCAAATACGCCCTCCAATGTTCGAACCAGCACTACACTTTTCAAGTGTTCCTAATCTACCGAGCGAGTTATCTATGTAGTTTTGAGTCACGTAGCTATCAGCTTACATTGGGTAGATAGTGGGTTCGAACCTCACTGTCGACAGCCCTGAAGATGGTTTTTCGCATTTTCCCATTTTCATACCAGAACAATTCTGGAGCTGTACGTTAATTCAGGCCACGCTCGCTTCCTTCCCAGTCTTAGCCATTTCCTACCCCCATCGTCACCAGAAGACCTGTTTGTGTCGGTGCGACGTAAAGAAATATTTAAAAAAATATTTGGTTGCTTTGTTGCAATACTTTCAAATATTGAAGTGGTAAAAAGTGAAATGGCGTACGGCTTTTAGTGCCGGGAGTTTCCGAAGACATGTTCGGCTCGCCAGGTGCAGGTCTTTTTATTTGACTCCCGTAGGCGACCTGCGCGTCGTGATGAAGACGAAACATACACTCAGCCCCCGTGCCAGAGTAATTAACCAATGATGGCTAAAATTCCCGACCCTGCCGGGAATCGAACCAGGGATCCAAGTGACCAAAGGCCAGCATACTAACCATTTAGCCATGGAGCAGGCATTGCAGTGGTAAGAATGAAGAAGTGAAAGAAACACTCCGAATACAAAAGCTAAAATAAAATCATTTATCGGATGAACCTCGTAGTTCTCAGTAGGGGATGTAAATGTATGGGGAACTCAAAAGGTATCTATACTCCCGTTGCCTTTATTTTGGGCCGATTCTCTTGTATTCTGTATTCAAAATTCCTATCGGCAGGTTTGCTGGCGATGGAGGCAAGCTCATACTGTAGTTCTACTACACAGTAGAACGTTTAATGCTTGTTGCACACCATCAAATATTTTTCTATTTTTTTAAAAATTTAATACTTCGCAAGAAAAGTTGTCAGTAATCTTATCAAAGATTGTTCATCATTCATGAAGGTTTGACAAGATCTTTTCTTTTGACATGGTGGAAAGGCAAAAAGTAGTTGTGGCTCTTAGACTACCAGAGATATGCATTCTTAAAAAGAAGAGGAAAACGCAATAACTTACATGGGGAAAATATTCATGAGTTTATCTTCAACGCTATTTTTGCAATCTGTTCACTGCCATAACCCCACTTGCAGTGCTTGTAACAAGCTTTAATAGCTTAATTTTTGATAACAACCCGTATTGACTTTAAACTCAAATAGCGATTTTTTTTTTAAACTTAAATATTCGCTACTTGGTTCATTTGCAGGGGTTATTTATATTGCATTGAGAAAACTCGTGCCTCATCCCGAAGTGGTGCAGCTCTTTTCTGGCACCCCCAATGGAGGTGAGCTGCATGTACCATTTCAACCACATACCAACGCTCCTGCTATTCTTAAATTTAAGCAGTACGGGGAATCGAACCCGGGCCTCCGAGGACGGCAACTATTAACACTAACCGTTACTCTACAGAGACGGATATTGCATTTACTCACATTAATGAGTAAAAATTATAGCAACGCAACGGAAACGGAACATTATAACATGAAAAAATATTAGTGCGCCTCTGTGGTGTAGTGCTTAGTGTGATTAGCTGCCACCCCCGGAGGCCCGGGTTCGATTCCTGGCTCTGCCATGAAATTTGAAAAGTGGCTCGAGGGCTGGAACGGGGTCCACTCAGCCTCGGGAGGTCAGCTGAGTAGAGGTGGGTTCGATTCCCATCTGAGCCATCCACGAAGTGGTTTTCCGTGGTTTCGCACTTCTACTCCAGGCAAATGCCGTGATTGTACCTAATTTTAGTATTCGGGAGATAGTAGGTTCGAACCCCACTGTCGGCAGCCCTGAAAATGGTTTTCCGTGGTTTCCCATTTTCACGCCAGGTAAATGCTGGGGCTGTACCTTAATTAACGCCACGGCCGCTTCCTTCCCACTCCGAGCCCTTTCCTTTCCCATCGTCGCCATAAGACCTATCTGTATCCGTGCGACGTAAAGCAACTACCAAAGGAAAAAAAAAGGTACCTAATTTAAGGCCAAGGCCGCTTCCCTCCCTCTTCCTTATCCATCCCTTCCAATCTTCCCATCCCTCCACGAGACCCCTGTCAGCACAGCTGATGAGGCCGCCTGGGCGAGGTACGGGTCCTCCTCTCCAGTTTTATCCCTCGCCCAAAGTCTGACGCTCCCGGACACTGCCCTTCAGGCGGTGGAGGTGGGATCCCTCGCTGAGTCCGAGGGAAAAACCAGCCATGGAGGTTAAACGGATTAAGAAAGAAAGAAAGACAGAAAGAAAGAAGGAAAGAAAGAAAGAAAGAGATTTGACAAGTAAACTTGTGAATTCTTGAGTGTGACAGAAATTTCATCATGTACAACAGATTGCACCCACCAAACGACCAGTCCTTTACATACCTTAGGACAAAAGAAGGTAGCGCTGGGAGCTGTGTTATTAATAAGTAGCTTGTAATGTGAAACAAACTGCTATATACACATCACGAACTAAATCTCACGGTTGACACCGTGAGCTAGCAGACCAATTAGAAGCTTGCAGGCCTCGCACCCTTCCCCTAGATGTTCACCCCTCTGTCCAGCGACAGCCGCCCGAGGCTCAGGCACTGCAATGGGTATCCACGATTTCCACATTATGCTTTCGTTCTGCACAGCTGATCCGCAGACGACAATTTTAACGAAAAAACATCTCCATCGTACTTCGAACCAAAGAATATGGTCTCAAAGCTCTATTATCCTCCAGTATTTACCTATAAAACGAGTTGCTTTATGGTATTCAAACAGGGCTGAGTAGATCTGACGGTAGAGCGCTGGCCTTTTGATTTCAAGTTGGCAGGTTCAATTCAGGCACAGTCCGCTGATATTTGAAGGTGCGCAAATACGCCAGCCTCGTGTCGTTAGATTTTCCTGCACGTAAAAGAACTCCTGCGGGACAACATTCCAGCACCTCGACATCTCCGAAACCCGTAAAAGTAGTTAGTGGGGTGTAAAATCAGTAATATTATCATATTCAATCAATCTTACTATATATAAAAAATGGATGGATATATGTGTGTAAATGACACATCTCCTCCTAAACCACGGGAGCAATTTCAACCACACTTAGTACACTTATGACTTACTATCTGGAGACGAGCACTGTGGGGGTGAGCCATTCCCTTAGGGGTGGGGGGTCGGGGGGCATGGTATAAAAATAATCGCACAAAGGGCCGAGTCCACAGTTTTCGGGGTCGCTGAGATGAATAGTGACACTCCGGATTTTTTAAAAGTCCAAGTTCAGCCCCCTTTGGGGTGGGAGGCTATGGGGGAGTGATATTTAAAATTAAACGAAAATAGTGTCGAATACATAGTTTTCAGGGTCGCCGGGGTGATTTGTACACTCCAGATTTTTAGTATAAGGAGACAAACCACGTGGGGGTAAGACAGCCCAGGAACCCTTTGGGGCGGGGGCGAGGGAGGTGGGGAGATATTAAATTAATCGAAAGTAGTGTCGAATCCATACTTTTCGGGCTCGCTGAAATGAATAGTGACACTCAGGAATTCTTTAATGTCCATGTTCAGCCCCTTCGGGGTGGGGGGCGATTAGGGAGTAATATATAAAAATAATATAAAATACGCTGAGATGAATAGTGACACTCCAGATTTTTAGTATCAGGACATAAACCACGTGGGGGCAATACACTACAGGAACCCTTAGGGGCAGGGGAGGCGAGGCGACTGAGACATAAAAATCATCGAAAGCGTCGAATATATACTTTTCGGGGTCGCTGAGATGAATAGTGACACTCCGGAATTTTTTTAAGACCAAGTTCAGCCCTTTCGTGGTGGGAGCGATGGGAGAGTGATATATAAACATAATCGAAAATAGTGTCGAATCCATAGTTGTCGGGGTCGCTGAGATGAATAGTGAAACTCCGGGTATTTTATAACTCCAAGTTCATACCCCTTTGTGGTGGGGAGTGAGGGGATTGGGATATAAAATTAATCGAAAATAGTGTCGAATCCATAGTTTTCGGGATCGCTGAGATGAATAGTAACACTCCCGATTTTTTAAACTCAAAGTTTAGCCCCCATTACGGTGGGGGGAGGGGGGAGTGAGATATGATAATAATCGAATATACTGCCGAATCCTTAGTTTTCCGGGTCGCTGAGATGAATAGTAACATTCCGGATTTTTAAAGTCCAACTTATGCCCTCTTTGGCATAGGGGATGAGAAAGGGCGAAACAATAAATTGTCAAAAATGACCAGATAATGGACGTGTGTATGTTCCAGTATGACTTTCAAGTATGACTTACTACCTGTAAAACATACTGTGGGAGTAAGATCACTAGGGAAGCGGATGAAATATAATCCATATTAATAAATGAAAGTCAGTTTGGCGCGATCTATATATACTGTACTATATATATATATATATAAATTAAGGCATAAAAATGAATACAGACGTGAATTATGAGACCATTCTATGCATCCTGGAAACGTAAAACTTTGTACCGGACAAGCTGTTGACTCAGGATCCCTAGAAAAATCTAAAATTCTCAAAATTATCTGAGGGGAGCACGCTGGGAGTTTCAAATCTGCAGGAGAACACAGTCGGTGATATTTATCCACAACAATAACCTATAGCTGTCATGGGCTTAAAAGTTTCCTGAAAGTCCTAATTTTTAACCCCCTCCCCCATATCAAGATGAAGGTGAACATGCATATACTTCAGTATGTCGATGGCTAAATTGTCAGCGTACTGGCCTTCGGTTCAGAGGGTTCCGGATTCGATTCCCGGCCGGGGCGGGGATTTTAACCTTAATTGGTTAATTCCAATGGCCCGGGGGCTGGGTGTTTGTGCTGTCCCCAACATCCCTGCAACTCACACCACACATAACACTATCCTCCACCAAAATAACACGCAGTTACCTACACATGACAGATGCCGCCCACCCTCCTCGGAGGGTCTGCCTTACAAGGGCTGCACCCGGCTAGAAATAGGCATACGATATTATTAGTATGTCGATCTACATTTATTAATTTAAGTCAATTTGTAGCGATCTAGAGGGGGCGTGTCTGACATTATAATTAATACTTTACAAATCAATAGTGACCGTCAGCAGAAGAGCGTCTGCTGTTGTAATCAGTACTCCCCACGTCGACTTTAACTGGCAGTAGGAATGGGGTCTTCCTCCAACGCCTGTGTTCCATTGTAATGAATAATTCCCTTCTCGATTTGACTAGCAGAAGGCAAGGGAGCGTGCATTCTTTTAACTGATTCTCTTTATCATTAGGTATAGGTGCCCTCTTGCAAGGGTGCCCTCGATTATAAACAAATTTACCAACCAAAATGTGACTGACGTTACGCATAGTGAATTGCGGTAGACAAGTGGACCTGTCGTTATCATCGCAACTCCGCAATTCGCACTCTACTTTGGAAACAACGTCTGTGGACCTTCCTACGCTTTTTCTCGGATAACGCCAAGAGACATGCAATTTAAAAATTCTTATTCACTTCATGTACAGTAAATTACTTAGATATCCGTATACAATGTAGAATACCGTAGCGAAGCACTGGTGCATTTGCTAGTAAATACTAAATAGAACTGTAGGAAATCCTTAAAAGTAGTTCAATGGTATGAATATTTACCTTTACTCCTCCTCCTCCTCCTCCTCATCATCATCATCATCATCATCATCATCATCATCATATTCTTCTTGGCATATTCTCAAGTTCTTAGGATCGGAATTTAGTGTGCATTTGACCCACTTTTACAGGTAGATGCCTTTCATGACATCACTTCTAAGCGGAGGGATGTTTCCGCTAATGCGTGATTTTGTGTTGATTGGTAGAGTGAAACGTTGTGTGTAGAGAAATATATGTATATTAAGATGACCCTGTTCCCGACCTAGCAGAATTAACCATATGCAGCTCAACTCAGTTGTCCGGTGGGAATTGAATCAGAGACCTATTGAATCGAAGGCCGCGTCACTCACCATTGATCCAAAGAGAAGGACTAGAAAAGAACTAGCTAGACTCATAACTTTGTTTAATATTTATCAGTGTTTTAAATATAGAAAGAATTCTCATCATGTCAAGTAGTAATCTTTGAAATGTGTGGGGTAGCCTGCCGAACGTACAGTATCCATAAGTAAATGAATTTAATGACTGTCCTCACTAATCTTTGCCTCACTGGGACCTGTATAGGATAATAATAATAATAATAATAATAATAATAATAATAATAATAATAATAATATGCGTCTCGGGCCGATGACCTCGATGTTAGGCCCCTTTAAACAACAAGCAATATGCGTCTCTCCTATGATATTCGAAAGCCTCTGCCGGTTTCGAACATTCAGTCTTGATATTTGTTGGATGTCGCTATTCCAGTAATTCACGGAAGGAAAAGCAAAGAAACTAGTGACGCAACAGCCCATTTCGGCCATAGTCTGCCAAGATGACTGCTGCCCAGTCAAATAGCCTGCAGATACTGGAGTGCCCCCGGTCAGCCATACTTCATGACTTCCTTGAACTGGTCCGCTGCCTCTCATATCAGGCGAATCCACAGGAGGAGCTGTTTTAATATGGGAGTAAAGAAGACATAGCGTCATTTGAGGTATTCCTTTCTCGATACGGCGGTGTATAACAATCAATCAATCAATCAATCAATCAATCAATCAATCAATCAATCAATCAATCAATCAATCAATCAATCAATCAATCAATCAATCAATCAATCAATCAATCAATCAATCAATCAATCAATCAATCAATCAATCAATCAATCAATCAATCAATCAATAAATCAATCAATCAATGAATCAATGAATCAATCAATCAATCAATCAATCAATCAATCAATAAATCAATCAATCAATCAATCAATCAATCAATCACTACTAATCTGCATTTAAGGCAGTCGTCCAGGAGGCAGATTCCCTATCTGTTGTTTCCCTAGCCTTTTCTTTTATGATTTCAAAGATTAGAAATTTATTGAACATCTCCGTTGGTAAGTTATTCCAATTCCTAACTCTCCTTCCTAAATGTGTCCTATTGAATTCCAGCTTTATTTTCATATTGTGATCTTTCCTACTTTTAAAGACATCACTCAAACTTATTCGTCTACTAATGTCATTCCACGCTAGCTCTCAACTGACAGCTCGGAACATAGCACTCAGTCGAGCAGCTCGTCTTCTTTCTGCCATCTCTTCCCAGCCCAAACTTTGCAACATTTTCATAACGCTACTCTTTTCTCGGAAATCACCCAGAACAAATCGAGCTGTTTTTCTTTGGATTTTTTCCAGTTCTTGAATCAAGTAATCCTACTGAGGGTCTCATACAATGGAGCCATACTTTATTTGGAGTCTTACCAGAGACTTGTTTGTCCTCTCCGTTATATCCTTAATAAAACCTCTAATCACTCTCATAACCATGCGTACCCTTTATTTACAATCCTATTTATGTGATTACCCCAATGAAGATCTTTCCTTATATTAACACCTAGTTACCTACAATGATCCCCATAAAGAACTTTAACCCCATCACCACAGTAATTAATAACGAGAGGACTTTTCCTATTTATGAAACTCACAACCTGACATTTAACCCCGATTACCATCATACCATTGCCTGCTGTCCGCTTCACAACATTACAGAGGTCTCTTGTAACTTATTTATTACTCTATACAGCATAACATCATCTGCAAAAAGCCTTATCTCTGACTCCACCTCTTTACTCATATCATTTATATCTATAAGAAAACATAAAGATCCAATAATAGTGCCTTGAAGAATTCCCCTCTTAATTATTACACGGTCAGATAAAACTTCGCTTACTCTAATAATTCTCTGAGATCTATTTTCTAGAAATATAGCAACCCATTCAGTCACTCTTTTGCCTAGTCCAATTGCACTCATTTTTGCCAGTAGTCTCCCATGATCCACCTGTTAAATGCCTTAGACAGGTCAATCGCGATACAGTCCATTTGACCACATGAATCAAAAAAAAAAAAACATACATACATACATTATCATTATAGACTGTTATGCCTTTCAGCGTTCAGTCTGCAAGCCTCTGAGAATTTACTAAACGTCGCCACAATCCTCGATTTGCAACTAGTGTTGTGGCCTCATTTAGTTCTATACCTCTTATCTTTAAATCGTTAGAAACAGAGTCTAACCATCGTCGTCTTGGTCTCCCTCTACTTCTCTTACCCTCCATAACAGAGTCCATTATTCTCCTAGGTAACCTATCCTCCTCCATTCGCCTCACATGACCCCACCACCGAAGCCGGTTTATGCGTACAGCTTCATTCATCGAGTTCATTCCTAAATTAGCCTTTATCTCCTCATTCCGAGTTCCCTCCTGCCATTGTTCCCACCTGCTTCTACCAGCAATCATTCTTGCTACTTTCATGTCTGTTACTTCTAACTTATGAATAAGATATCCTGAGTCCACCCAGCTTTCGCTCCCATAAAGCAAAGTTGGTCTGAAAACAGACCGATGTAAAGATAGTTTCGTCTGGGAGCTGACTTCCTTCTTACAGAATACTGCTGATCGCAACTGCGAGCTCACTGCATTAGCTTTACTACACCTTGATTCAATCTCACTTACTATATCACCATCCTGGGAAAACACACAACCTAAATACTTGAAATTATCGACCTGTTCTAGCTTTGTATCACCAATCTGACATTCAATTCTGTTGGATTTCTTACCTACTGACATCAATTTAGTCTTCGAGAGGCTAATTTTCATACCATACTCATTGCACCTATTTTCAAGTTCTAAGATGTTAGACTGCAGGCTTTCGGCACAGTCTGCCATTAAGACCAAGTCGTCAGCATAGGCCAGGCTGCTTACTACATTTCCACCTAACTGAATCCCTCCCTGTCATTTTATACCTTTCAGCATATGATCCATGTAAACTACAAACAGCAAAGGTGAAAGATTACAGCCTTGTCTAACTCCTGTAAGTACCCTGAACCAAGAACTCATTCTACCATCAATTCTCACTGAAGCCCAATTGTCAACATAAATGCCTTTGATTGATTTTAATAATCTACCTTTAATTCCATAGTCCCCCAGTACAGCGAACATCTTTTCCCTCGGTACCCTGTCATAAGCTTTCTCTAGATCTACAAAACATAAACACAACTGCCTATTCCTCTCGTAGCATTTTTCAATTACCTGGCGCATACTGAAAATCTGATCCTGACAGCCTCTCTGTGGTCTGAAACCACACTGGTTTTCATCCAACTTCCTCTCAACGACTGATCGCACCCTCCCTTCCAAGATGCCTGTGAATACTTTGCCTGGTATACTAATCAATGAGATACCTCGATAGTTGTTGCAATCCTTCCTGTTCCCTTGCTCATAGATAGGTGCAATTACTGCTTTTGTCCAATCTGAAGGTACCTTACCAACACTCCACGCGAATTTTACTACTCTATGGAGCCATTTCATCCCTGCCTTCCCACTATACTTCACCATTTCAGGTCTAATTTCATCTATTCCTGCTGCCTTATGACAATGGAGTTTATTTACTATCCTTTCCACTTCCTCAAGCATAATTTCACCAACATCATTTTCCTCCTCCCCATGAGCTTGACTGTTTGCAACACCACCATGATGATTTCCTTTTACATTGAAAAGATGTTCAAAATATTCCCTCCACCTCTCCAGTGATTCCCTGGGATCTGTTATGAGTTCACCTGAATTACTCAAAACACTGTTCATTTCCTTTTTCCCTCCCTTCCTAAGATTCTTTATTACTGTCCAGAAAGGTTTCCCTGCTGCTTGACCTAGCCTTTCCAGGTTATTACCAAAATCTTCCCATGACTTCCTTTGGATTCAACAACTATTTGTTTCGCTCTGTTTCTTTCATCTACGTACAAATCCCTGTCTGCCTCGGCCCTTGTTTGGAGCCATTTCTGATAAGCCTTCTTTTTACGTTTACAGGCTGCTCTCACTTCATCATTCCACCAAGATGTTCGCCTTTTCCCATCTTTATACACAGTTGTTCCTAGGCATTCCCTTGCTGTTTCTACTACAGCATCCCTGTATGCCACCCATTCACTTTCTATATCCTGAACTTGCTTACTGTCCACTGTTCGAAACTTCTCACTAATCATATCCATGTACTTCTGTCTAATTTCCTCATCCTGGAGATTTTCTACCCTTATTCGTTTGCAGACAGATTTCACTTTCTCTACCCTAGGCCTAGAGATACTTAGTTCACTACAGATCAGATAATGGTCTGTATCATCGAAAAATCCCCGAAAAACTCGTACATTCCTAAAAGATTTCCTGAATTCAAAGTCTGTTAATATATAGTCTATTATGGATCTGGTACCCCTAGCCTCCCATGTGTAGCGGTGAATAGCCTTATGCTTGAAGAATGTATTTGTAACAGCTAAACCCATACTAGCACAGAAGTCCAGCAAACGCTTCCCATTCCCATTAGCTTTCATATCTTCCCCACATTTACCAATCACCCTTTCGTATCCTTCAGTTCTATTCCCAACTCTCGCATTGAAATCGCCCATTAGTACTATTCTATCCTTGCTGTTGACCCTGACCACGATGTCACTCAATGCTTCATAAAACTTGTCAACTTCATCCTCATCTGCACCCTCACATGGTGAATACACGGACACAATTCTTGTCCTAATTCCTCCCACTGACAAATCTATCCACATCATTTGCTTACTTACGTGCCTAACAGAAACTATGTTGCGTGCAATGGTATTCCTGATAAAGAGCCCTACCCCAGACTCTGCCCTTCCCTTTCTAACACCCGTCAAGTACACTTTATAATCTCCTATCTCTTCCTCCTTATCACCCCTTACCCGAATATCACTTACTCCTAGCACATCCAGATGCATCCTCTTTGCTGACTCAGCAAGTTCTACCTTCTTTCTTCCATAAGCCCCATTAATATTGATAGCTCCCCATCGAATTCCATTTCGTTCGCCAAGTTGTTTCCAAGGAGTCCCTCGCCTGTCAAATGGGAGTGGGACTCCATTACTCCCATAGGTCCGAGGCTTGCTTAAAGTGTTCTGAGCTCGGTAAATTCATGAAGCAGGATGCTGCCCTACTTGCACATAGTCCAAGTGACGATCTCTCCTCTAACGGGTTATGGACCACCGGTGAATTGTGTAGTCCTGGCCGCCTGAGCACAAGGAAGGCCACGACTCAGAATATGTCCGAGATGCCCACTCCCATTCCATAGCAACTGGTATCCCGACTCTCAGGACCACTTACTAGGCCACTCAGCCGTTGCCCATGGTTCACGAACTAGGACGTGACTACAGTAACCCACAAACATGAACCACAAAAAAAAAAAAAAAAAAAAAAAAAAAAAAAAAACGGCTATATCTTGCCGGAATCCTACAAGTTGAGCTTCAGTGAAATAACCTTTCCTATTTTTTTTTTTGCTACTTGCTTTACGTCGCACCGACACATATAATATGTCTTACGGCGACAATGGATAGCAAATGTCTAAGAATTGGAAGGAAGCGGCCGTGGCCTTAATTAAGGTACATGTCCGGCATTTGCCTGGTGTGAATGAGAAACCACGGAAAACCATCTTCAGGGCAGCCGACAGTGGGGTTCGAACCCACAATCTCCCGATTACTGGATACTGGCCGCACTTAAGCGACTGCAGCTATCGAGCTTGGTATATAATATAATAAATAACCTTTCCTAAAACCGAAATGCCTTCCAACGAACCAGTTATTAATTTCGCAATCATATCTAATACGGTATAATCAGAAAGAATGCTTTCCCAAAGCGTAGGCCTACATATAATGCATGTCAAATTGACAGGCCTGTAATTTTCAGCTGTATGTCTATCGCCCTTTTGCTTTGTACACAGAGGCTACTATAGCAACTCTCGATTCATTTGGTATAACTTGCCTGCTATATTCGTGTGTATGTTTGTGTGTGTATCTTTCGTGTGTATCTATTGGAGGATAGCAGGGTAAAATAGTACTAATAATTGTCTGTCTACGCATTTAGCTTTGTTGGTAATCTTTGAGTAGTTCTTCCGAATTACAAACTTGCAATTTTCATTTCTGCTTGTGCTTAGTAGTAACGTATTGTAACTAGGATACGTATGAACGTAGTTTAAAATTACTGTAGTGTATTGTAGGATCTTATTAGAATTTTGCACGCTTATTCTACTATTGTAAAACATTTGTGTAATATAGTATATGTATCTATAGAAACTGTCTTACTAGAATTCTGTTGTAGTAATTCCGATAGATTTATCTGTAGTTTAAAATTGTGTAATTCTTGTGTATTCCTTTCGGTATTCAGTAATTAACGGCAGTTTTTATCCTCTTAGGGTGTTGCAGGATAAAAATATAGTACGACTAAGTAGTATTGTAGTGTAGTAGTACGGTATATGAATTACCTTATTGTCGTGTGATCTTTGTGTACTATCCTAGACAATACTTCTTTCCATTCATTTTTTGCACATAATAATTTATTTTTTCCTTTCATTTTTCTGTAAAGAATGGTTAAGGAGTGCATGTGTAGGGACTGTGGATGTATCCAGGTATATGAGAGAGGAGTTGGAGAGTTTGAGGGATAAAATTAGGATTCTCTCAAAAGACAGGAAGGAAGGGAGGCCTCCCTCAAAAATGCACCGGATACAGTAGTTATGAAAGAGGGATGGGAAGGAAAGGGGGGTAATTGTAGAAAAGAGGTGGTTGAATGTTCTAAGGGGAAGGAGATTGAAGGCTAAGGGTTCTATTCAGAATCAGAATTCAGGAGATGTGTCTGTCAGAAATCGGTACAGTCACTGCAGGTAGAACAACAGAAGGCAGATGAGGAACAGGGAGCGTTTGCTGAGAAGTGTGGAAGGAGGAGGAAGGGAAAAGATAGGGAAGAGGAATGTAGAGTAGAGGATAGGAAAAGACAGGGGGAACAGGGTCATGACGGGGGATAAAAGGGAGGAGGAAGTAGCTTCTGCAGCTGTCAGGAAAGATAGGGCTGACCAAGAGGGGAGGGGATCAAATGAGGTGGGTATGGTTGAGGCTCTGGTCATGGGGGATTTCACTGTTAGACATGTGGGGAAGGTGTGTGGAGAAAAAGGGAACCAGGGTAGAGTGTTATCCTGGAATTAGGTTGAGGCAGATGATATAATAATTTCGTGTGGCTATTTCTAGCCGAGTGCAGCCCTTGTAAGGCAGACCGTCCGATGAGGGTGGCGGCATCTGCCATTTGTAGGTAACTGCGTGTTATTGTGGTGGAGGATAGTGTTATGTGTGAGTTGCAGGAATGTTGGGGACACCAAGAACACTCAGCCCCCGGGCCATTGGAATTAACCAATTAAGGTTAAAATCCCCGACCCGGCCGGGAATCGAACCCGGGACCCTCTGAACCGAAGGCCAGTACGCTGACCATTCAGCCAACGAGTCGGACAGGCAGATGATGAAGAAAGTAGAAGAGGAGGAGGGAAAGGATAAGTTGGTTGTGTTTCACGTTGGTACCAACAACGTAAGACAAGCAGGTATAAGTACCAATATAGTTGGGGATGAGTTAGAACTGGCAAATGCAACACGGGTGAAGTTTAATGAAGCGGAAATTTTTATCAGTGGAATACTGTGTGGGAGTGACACTAAATGGAAGGTGACTGGGAATTTAAATGAGACTATGGAGTGGGTATGTGGGGAACTGGAAGTGAGATTTCTAGATTCTAATGGGTGGGTAGGAGATAGGGATCTGCGCTCAGATGGCCTTCACTTTAAGCGCAGTGATACGTATAAGTTAGGAAATTCAGGTAAACGGCGTGGTCTAGGGAGCGCTGATAAGGGTACAGGGATCTGAAAGTCAGGTAGGGGTAACATAAAAATGTTAGTGTTAAACTGTAGAAGTACTGTAAAGAAAGGAATATAATTAATTTAATAGACATATACTTTCCAGATGTTGTAATAGGGAATCATGGTTGAGAAATTATATAATGAATGCAGAAATTTTCTCTCGGAACTGCAGTGTGTATCGTAGAGATCGGATAGGAGGGGAAGTATTCATTCTGGTGATAGAAGAATTTGTAAGCGACTAAAAAGTTAAAGATGACAAATATGAAATTCTAGGTGTGAGGCTCATTTCTAAAGATAGGCAACTTGATATCTTTGGAATATACAGACCGGGAAAGGGTAACGCTGACTCTGATTCAGAATTATTTGATAAGATAATCAGCTATGTGGGAAACGACATGAAAAGGAATGTGATTGGTGCGGGAGGTCTCAATTTACCAAATGTCAATTGGGAAGGTAATGCGAACGACAGAAAGCATGACCAACAAATTGCAAATAAGTTAATATGGGAAGGACAGGTAATTCAGAAAGTGATGGAACCAACTGAAGGAAAGAATATACTGGAAGCGGTGCTGATAAAACCAGATGAGCTGTATAGAGAAACCGAATTAATAGATGGTATTAGTGATCAGTGATCAGGAAAGTTTTTGCCGTAGTTAAAAATAAATGTGATAGAAGGGAAGGTCTTAAAAGTAGGACTATTAGCTGATAAAACAGGCATGAGGGAGTTTTGAAAATCGTTGGAAAACGGTAAATATAAATGTAAACCGACCCTGCGATAGGTTTAAAGCAATTGTTGAGGAATATGAAAACAGGATTGTACCTTAGGTGGTTAGGAATGGTAAAGACCCATTTTTATAACCGAGAAATAAAGAGATTAAGAAGGAGGTGCGGGTTGGAAAGAAATAGAGTTAAAAATGGCTGTGGAAGTAAGGAGAAAATGAAGGAACTTGCTAGGAAATTAAATCTGGCAAACAAGTCAGCTAAGGCTAACATGATGGTAAGCATAATTGGCAGTCATACAAATTTTAGTGAAAAATGGAAAGGTATGTATAGGTACTTTAAGGCATTCCAGTAATCATTAATGAACAAGGGGAGTGTGGATGCGAGGATCTTCAAAAGGCAGAGCAGTATGTAAAGATTGTTGGTTACAAGGATAATGTCCAGATAGAGGAGGAGGCTAATGCTAAAGCAGTATTAACATTTACCTATGATAACGATATTTAAAATAAGATTGAAAAGTTGAAAACTAGAAAAGCGGCTGGAATTGATAAAATTTCTGAGAATATACTAAAGACAATCTGTAGTACTTATTTGATCATTGATTATTGATTATTGTTTGACCCGGTCGAATAACTGGAATCACGCTGTGGATTTTCGTTTTGTCTTTCCCTTTACGCAAGCCGGAGCCACTGAAGTTGTGTCTGAGACAGTAATAAACTTTGGCGATGCATTGTAATGAATGTTATGAAAGATGTTACTCCTGCTGGAAACATCACTTTCTTCGTCAGTGAGAAAAGCAATGGCAAACAATTTCTTCACATTACCAAGTACGCCTCAGTATGACACTGCCATTGTGTTTTTCAGTTTTCCTAAAGCCATATAATCGTCAGTGTTAGTCTACTATTTGGGGATCCAACTGGGCTCCAGGCTGATGACTTTACAGACACAAAATTAGAACGTTTCAGGGAAGAGCGTTGAATATACAATTACTTCCAATAAACCACGGATCTGCCATGTGAAGGTACTTGATTCAAATATGTGAATAGAAATGAATATACAACAATTACACATGACGGAATAGTTTTTTTAAAAATTATTGTCTGTGAGAGGACTTACGCATTTTTATCTCAAGCATTAGAAGAGGTAAAAGTAATTTTCACATACGTAGTTTTACTTTCTTTATCATCAAGTTTGTTAAAGCACGAAAACAGTATTAGAAAAACTAAAATTATGTACTGTTCATGATTTTGTTTGAGAATACGTACAAAAATTTACTTGATAGCAATCACATAAATGGGATTGTAAATAAAGGGTACAGATCTCTGCACATGGTTATGAGGGTGTTTATGGGTTGTAGTAAGGATGTAAAGGAGAGGACATATAAGTCTCTGGTAAGACCCCAACTAGAGTATGGTTCCAGTGTATGGGACCCTCGCCAGGATTACCTGATTCAACAACTGGAAAAATCCAAAGAAAAGTAGCTCGATTTGTTCTGGGTGCTTTCCGACAAAAGAATAACGTTACAAAAATGTTGCAAAGTTTGGGCTGGGAAGACTTGGGAGAAAGAAGACGAGCTGCTCAACTAAGTGGTATGTTCCGAGCTGTCAGTGGAGAGATGGCGTGGAATGACATTAGTAGACGAATAAGTTTGAATGGCGTCTTTAAAAGTAGGAAAGATCACAATATGAAGATAAAGTTGGAATTCAAGAGGACAAACTGGGGCAAATATTCATTTATAGGAAGGGGAGTTAGGGATTGGAATAACTTACCAACGGAGATGTTCAATAAATTTCCAATTTCTTTGAAATCATTTAAGAATAGTCTAGGAAAACAACAGATAGGGAATCTGCCACCTTGGCGACTGCCCTAAATGAAGATCAGTATTTATTTATTTATTTATTTATTTATTTATTTATTTATTTATTTATTTATTGTAGTCTACTCATAGCAAAATCTACGAAATATTGAGTTGTAGGTTTTGTGTAAAAATACGCAAGAAAAGTGGTAAGTAATATAAATTGACGTGTGTCTCTTTTCTCCGTCAAAATGATGCGCTTGTGCATCTGCTTTGTGCTTTAGCATCTGCTATGCATATGGAACTACGTGTTCATGTGGTGCAGGATAGCGTTGTGCGTAATTACAGGTATATTGTGGACAGTACAATACCCATTCCCCTAGCCAAGAGAAATAACCGTGACCTGGCTGTGAATCGAACCCCGGATCCGGATGACCGAAGGCAAGACGCTTTCCAGTCACCCTCGTTGCCGAACGTTTGACCTGGTGATATCTTCTAAAATAATTGTGCTAGGAGTTACATACTTTTACTCAATGGTAGAGAAAGAGAAATAATGTTACTTGTCATATTAAAGATAGGTCGAATTAGACTAAAGCCGTTTGACCCGAATGCCACAGATGTGTAGAATTCGTGACGCTGCGATCTATACCAATAAAGTCTGCGCTCAATTTAGTGACTGTGGTGTCTGTGAAGTAACATCCACACGCTCTGTATGTTTTAACATGATTTGCTACTAATAATCAAACATCATGAGCAGTGTTGTATTCAATAATATGTTTAGTATTTGTATGTTTACTGAGGAGATACCTTCCTAACTTTCCGATTCTACTCAAATGATTTTCAGCATAAAAACTGTATTTGGTAGATTTGTTTGACTGACACTAGCATAAAACGAAAATACACTTTTTATTATACGGCATGTCAGTTCATTTGAGTGTGGAGCTCACACACTCGATCAACAGTTGGGCCATGTATTGTTGATGGCGTACGATGATCGAGCAGTCATCAATGTTCCCCTACCGTCACCCCTTCAGTCTATACAACAGGCACCCCGCCACCCCAACGCACATGCTCACAAAACAGCGCACCATGCCACGCCGTGCCGGCTTTGATTTGCATATTGCATGTGTCATAATCCCATATTTCATATGTATGTAGAATGATCTTCGCTACTTTATTATTATATTTTGTTTTCAAATTACTACATTTCAGTACGAATAAAAAAAGGGCCCGTTTACTAAACAAGTCGTATTTACCAGAAGATTGAGTACATTGAGAAGGGTGACAATTATCACACTTTCCAGTTATTAAGAGCTTACTCTAATTAATTCAAGCAGTGTTTCATATCAGCGTGTAGAAAAAACCGGCTGATAAATGAGAGTGAGAAGCAAAATCAGAAAGAGAGGAAGTCGAAGGAAGTCCCCATCCGTCGAGTAACAGATCCTAGGATTTCATCCACCTAAGAAATACCAGAATATAATGCAAAATAGTACAAAATAGTAGTTTTAACAACAAATTCAACTTTTATGTATGTATATTTTTAAGATATTATAATAATTTCGTATGGCTATTACTAGCCGAGTGCAGCCCTTGTAAGGCAGACCCTCCGATGAGGGTGGGCGGCGTCTGCCATGTGTAGGTAACTGCGTGTTATTGTGGTGGAGGATAGTATTATGTGTGGTGTGTGAGTTACAGGGATGTTGGGGACAACACAAACACCCAGCCCCCGGGCCACTGGAATTAACCAATGAAGGTTAAAATCCCCGACCCGGCCGGGAATCGAACCCGGGACCCTCTGAACCGAAGGTCAGTACGCTGACCATTCAGCCAACGAGTCGGACTTTAAGATATTGAAATTCATTCTATATGCTCCATTACAGCAGCAGTATTACATGTAGGCCCTAAACGTATTTTCTTAAACTATGTTCTATACTGTAAAATTAGGCAAGGTGGTGGTATACTGTTTCTAATCACTAGATTGCGCGCCAAAAGCTTGGATTTAATTCCAAAACCTCTCCGCAGTGCTCATATGGAATGAGGGTATATGATGCTGTTGATGGTGTTTCGTTCATAGGATGGGGACGTAAAGCTTTGAGCAGACCCCTTGGTGTTATTTGACAGGAGTAGGCTACGTGCCGACACAGGGTTTCACCCTCTCCCTACCTCATTGTCATCAACATCATCCTACATCCAGACGCGCAGGTTGCCTATGGACTTCAAATAGAAAGACCTGCACCAGACGAGCAGATCATGTCCTCGGACACTCCCGGCCCTAAAAGCCATACGACAAATAAATAAATAAATAAATAAGTAAATAAATAAATAAATAAATAAATAAATAAATAAATAAATAAATAAATAAATAAATAAATAAATAAATAAATAAATAAAATAAATAAATAAATAGTTTCTTTACATAACTGCAAGATGGGATGTGTACAAATAATGCCAATCTATAATTTAGTTAGACATAATTTTGAAGTTATGAATTTTAAGAATTTGTCTTTGTGTTTACTTCTAAGTCTACTTTGATTTACTGGCCAGTTTCCTTCCTTCACTGTCGGGCTCCATGGGTAAATGGTTAGTGTGCTGGCGTTTGGTCACCGGGGTCTCTGGTTCGATTCCCGGCAGGGTCGGGAATTTTAATAACCATCATTGATTAACTTCGCTGGCAGGGGGGCAGGGTGTATGTATCATCATCATCATCATCATTTCTCCATCATCACGACGTGCAGGCCACCTACGGGCGTCAATTCAAAAGAGCTGCATCTGCTGAGCCGAACATGTCCTCGGACACTTCCGGCACTAAAAGCCATACGCCATTTCATTTCGTTTCCTTCACTGTTACTCCGATTAACATGTCTCCGTCTTCATCAATTACTTTACATTCGATAATAATATGGTTTATAGTTTTCTCACCTGTAGTACGACACATTGGATTGTCTATAATTTTGAACCTTGTGTATGTGTTAATTAATTAATTTCTTATTTATTCATTGGTTGAATGTTCAGCGTTAAGGCCTTCGGTTCAGAGGGTCCCGGGTTCGATTCCCGGCCGGGCCGGGGATTTTAATCGCCTCTGATTAATTCTTCCGACCCGGAGACTGGGTGTTTGTGTTTGTCCCAACACTTTCCTCTTCATATTCACAGAACACACTACACTACCAACTACCACAGAAACACGCAATAGTGATTAGCCTACAGCCCTCCATATTGGGTTGGCGTCAGGAAGGGCATCCGAGAGTGAAACAGGGCCAAATCCACATGTGCGGCACAGTTCGCACCCGCGATCCCACAGGTGTGGGAAAAGCAGCAGAAAAAGAAGAAGAAGGAGAAGAAGACGATTTATATGTATATATATATATGTTATATGTATTTCCGCGTTATTCAGTCCTCATACAAGTATTTTGGCCCGTTCTCACTTTAGAAAATAGAATCCTTTCCACAATGTATAGCAAAGATTTCGGATCAAATGTAAAAGAAATATAGATCCTAATCTATCCTACTGAAGTTATCCTATTCAAGTTTCACTAGCTGAGAAAAGAACGATGAAACTATTTTATCTCGATCATTTAGTGATTTTGAGAGGCAATAACAGACTAGAGACCTGTCCTGTGTTTAGCCTGTGTTACCAGAGCTCGATGTGGAGCTTGCCTGCCTCTATGGGAGCAATACATTAATCTACTAATAATAGTTATTATGACCGTCACCGGTCCCTCGGCAAGCACTGACCAATTCCCTCATCGAACATATATGTGAAATGTGATATTATGTCAGAGAACAGATTTTCAAATACAAAATCTGTGACTGCGTTCATTTCATTTGCGTAGTGCAGCGAGATTAGGCGGCTTCAACGAAAGTAAAAGTGAATGGTCTAGTTTGTGTCATGGCGACTCTCCTATTTCTTTTACTCTAACTTTAAGAAACTGCTAGAGCATTTCGTTCTTTAGAGATCCACATATCATTTACAGTCAAAATTTGCTCCCATGCACATCATGGAAAAGGATATCATACAGTTTCCATATACATCCCGGTAGGGTTTGAAGTTCCAACTCGACATTGATCTTCGAAGATATAAGAGAGAGGGGAGACTGTAGAAAGTGCCGAATCTAATTTTCAGTGGAACGTTGAGAATTTCAAAGCCAAATTCATTTCTGTTATTTGCTTGTGTTAGGCTCAAGAGCTGAGTGTTTCCCACCCGAGGTGGTAAAGGCGAACTCGGTTCTTCTAGAGGAACGTGTCATGTCCTCGACAGGAAATTCTTCCTAAATTTTACAAATGTCTGTCTGTCAGGTCAACAGCCCAGAGGCTGGTTGGATAATCAAATAGCACCACCAAAGGTTATGCGGTTATAAGGAAACCCCAAAAACCAATGGCAGCACCAAAATGAGGTATTCTAGGCAAGATGATGAGTGAGGTGGTTTACCATTGCTTTCCTCGCTGGGTCAGAAAGTACTATTGCAGCACGACTGACCCTGTGAGCAGCACCTTTCATAACACTCAGATGCACTAGTTGTGCTCTGAATGTCATTACTCAGCACTACCCATACCCCAGCAGCTTCCATATTGTCACAGCCATGGATGTTGACTGGGACTTCGGTGGAAGCCACACTTTACTCTGGCCTGTGCCAAGAGATGGATGAAAAAGTACTGTATCCATCAAGAAATGACAGCAGGATATCTGACTTGAAATCGAACCCACATATTCCCTGCTCGACTGAGAAAGCCGTTACCACTCCAGTTATATATGTATTACACGATACTAATTATCGGCAAAGGGGCTTGAAATAATTCACTCTTCTATGCCTCCATTTCACTGAAATGAATGCCGATTTATTTCTTTTTTTTTTACAAGTTGCTTTACGTCGCACCGACACAGATAGCTCTCATGGCGACGATGGGACAGGAAGGAGCTAGGAGTGGGAAGGAAGCGGCCGTGGCCGTAATTAAGGTACAGCCACGGAAAACTACATTCAGGGCTGCCGACGGTGGGGTTCGAACCCACTATCTCCCGAATACTGGATACTGGCCGCACTTAAGCGACTGCAGCTATCGATCTCGGTGGAAAATCTTTAAGACAGGTGCATGATAGCTAAGGACATCATCAATGGCTTCTCTCCAAGACTACTGTGGTTCGAATCCAGGCCAAGCCAGTTGAGACTGTAATGAAAATTCACTTCGCTGTGGTTCAGATCCCACGTAACAACGCGGTACGCTGTACTAGGTATAGCCGCTAAAGTTATGTAGGCCTTCATGAAACGCCTCTACTGTATCGTAATTGAAAATGATGAACAAGTTGAAATTCTTATACAATTTTATTTATACCCACATCTTCATTATAGACTGTCATGTCTCACAGCGTTCAGTATGCAAGCCTCTTAGAATTTACTATACACCGTAACAGTTCTCTATTTGCAATTAGCTCTGTGGCCTCGTTTAGTAACTGAGTCTAACCATCGTCTTCTTGGTCCTTCTCGACTTCTCTTACCCTCCATGACCGAGTCTATTGTTCTCCTATGTACTTATCCTCCTCTATGCATTTTATTTATTCATTTAAATTTTCAATCACAGTATATTTAGCCATTGTACATTTTACTAAATACTGGTGAATGGTGTTAGAAGAAAGAGTCGTATGATTTACATATGCCTTTTGATTTACAAGAGACAAGCAGTGTCAGGTTCAAGTTTGCTGTGTTCCTGTACTTGACTCATTTGTTCCGAAGATGTAGTTTTGTCTTATTCGGTCCCTAATTGCATCTAGTTTCCTCATGCATTGGTTTAATATGGGCTTTTATCAGCTTATTAGTACCGTATTTTATTACTTGGAATTTTGTTTGGTGAAGTACTCCAAATTTGGTCAATTTTCAGTCACAAATCCTTCAACATATTTCTTAGTTACAACCACATTTTAATTATTCTGCTGTTTTCTGATAGATCGCATCAAGATAAATTAAAGGACACCTCACTCGCTTCTGCACGACAGCTACACGCCAAGTTACAAAGCGCAGTGACTTTCGACTGCCATAAACGTACCTTAAATTGGCGACCGTCTTATAACTGCGTCATGCGCACTACGTCAGCGACACGTCCTGTGTACTCGTTATTCTACTTCAAAGTGATATATATATAAATCACTCCCGTATTTATAATAAATTTTTTTATCTATAATTCTTTGAAATGTTTCGAAAATAGCGTTTCATCGCTTGAGGACCCCCCCCCACAACAAATCCCAATTTAAAAGAGATTTTACATCAAAACAGGAGGTCACATGACTATAATGACGATATCAACGTAAACAAACTTAAAATAGCTATTGTCAGAGCAGGAACTACAAGTTCGAAACATTTCAGCTGACCAGTTCTACTGTGTACTGCTCAGTCAGGACGATAAGTACAGTACAGCACAGCACAGTACCAGTAAAAATAATAATGCATATTATGAGATGGTACTCGTATAGAGAATGCACGAGTATGACCACACATTGCAAGGCCTGACAACAGAAAAGAGAACGAAAATACCTTATGGTTTAAATTATTATTATTATTATTATTATTATTATTTCGTGTGGCTATTACTAGCCGAGTGCAGCCCTTGTAAGGCAGACCCTCCGATGAGGGTGGGCGGCATCTGCCATGTGTAGGTAACTGCGTGTTATTGTGGTGGAGGATAGTGTTATGTGTGGTGTGTGAGTTGCAGGGATGTTGGGGACAGAACAAACACCCAGCCCCCGGGCCATTGGAATTAACCAATGAAGGTTAAAATCCCCGACCCGGCCGGGAATCGAACCCGGGACCCTCTGAACCGAAGGCCAGTACGCTGACCATTCAGCCAACGAGTCGGACATGGTTTAAATGCTCCCTTCAATTGATACATTCTTGTCTTAATACTTATCAAAACGGAATAAATGGAAGCGATGAAAATAATTGCACAATGTCGTTTAATGTTTCGTGCACTTCTTTCACATTCCATCCAATCTGCCGGCAACCGCCCTTACCTTGGCCACTACTTGAACTAAGGTTATCAGCGGGGCGTAGTAAACTTCGTGAGAACTGACAGATACTGGAAATAATTCTCCACTACTTCACGAACATTGTGTGCTTTTGTGAAACGTTTGTATAATATACTTGTGTAACTGTCAATTAGTTTCAGAGTGAGTTCATAATCACAACTACGAAACAGAAGAACGCTGCCAATTATTTACGGGTAAGAAACAGCTTTTATGTTTGAATTCATGATCAAGGACAGAAGTACGAAAATACATACATACATACATACATACATACATACATACATACATACATACATACATACATACATACATACATACATACATACTATACCCTTACTAGACTTGGGCTGGACTAGGAGACTCAGGCATAATAATGCGTCAGTGTAACCTGACGAACAACCACGGATGAGAGGATATCGAAGAGCGGTCCGAACCGCCAATACGGGCTTCGAAACGTCCTCCTCCTACTTTCTGGGCGAGCCTCATAATACTCGAGCACTTGAGGGGTGGCGACATTCGAGAGAAAGGAAATAAAACAGTAAATTAGAAAACATTTCACCGGGCGAGTTGGCCGTGCGGTTAGGAGCGCGCAGTTGTGGGTTCGCATCCGGGAGATAGTGGGTTCGAAGGCCACTGTCGGCAGGCCTGAAAATTGTTTTCCGTGGTTTCCCATTTTCACACCAGGCAAATGCTGGGGCTCTACCTCAATTAAGGCCACGGCCGCTTCCTTCCCATTCCTAGGCCTTTCCTGTCCCATGGTCGCCATAAGACCTATCTGTTTCGGTGCGACGTAAAACAGATAGCAAACAAAAATTCAGATGGAGTCTTATCTAACGTGAAAGTAGGATTTTTGGGTTCACCTATTTACTGGATATTGCTTAGCACTGCTAAAATGACAAGAATCATCTAATGGGGTCACGAATATAAATTTATTCCTGAATTGCGACATAAAACGAGAAAGAGCTCTATCACAATAAAAATATACACACAAGGAGAAAAACAATAGTACGCGAAAAAAATCGATTCGCCTGAAGGGCTTTCAATGCACTCAACTCATCATGGACTTCATCTGACAATTAAGTATAATCGAATTCTGGCAATTAAACCTCATTCCGAGCTCGATAGCTGCAGTCGCTTAAGTGCGGCCAGTATCCAGAATTCGGGAGACAGTAGGTTCGAACTCCACTATCAGCAGCCCTGAAAATGGTTTTCCGTGGTTTCCCATTTTCACACCAGGCAAATGCTGGGGCTGTACCTTAATTAAGGCCACGGCCGCTTCCTTCCCACTCCTAGCCATTTCCTGTCCCATCGTCGCCATAAGACCTTTCTGTGTCGGTGCGACGTAAAGCAACTAGCAAAAAAAAATAATTAAACCTCATCTATCTTTCCGTTCGTAATTGTCCATTCTTCCGGTCGATCACATTTATCATATAATTTGAGATGTACCCTTTATAATACACTCTATTCTTAGCACGTAATTAACCGGTCCCTAAGCTACATTATTAACACCCGAGAAAAATATTTACATCAAAACACAACAATGAGAAAAATTATCCGGACTCGCCGTAAATTCTGACACCAAGACAAATAACGACGAACATCGGTTCTGTTTGAACTCACAGAAATAAAACAATACACTGAACGAAATCATATGTACACTTTTTGTGCAAATGGGGCCATTCCTGTAAGAAAAAACATGGACATCACTTTCTTCTGTTCCCGTTGACAGTTTGAGGCAAGCGTGCGATGCTGGCTCATCCTAGCAATCATGTGGGCTCAAACAAGGCTCCTTCTGACTGAGAGATACACATCTGAAAATCCCTAGCTCTCTGTTGCCTTGTGCTACGGTACGTGGGGCGGTATGTTATAACTACCATCTAAATTATCATTATATTACCATTTAACACAAGTGTTTTAAAATGAACTATTAAAAAAACACAGTGTGAAATCCAGGGGTTCACGCCCTTAAACGAGAATAACACGGCACGCCACTCAGCACATAGGGAAGAAGAACGAAAGAGAAGGTTTCTCTTCTATTGTGCTCGACTAGGTCAGTTGGACGGTCATTCCTACTCAGTGGCTACAAGGACCCTAACCTTTCATAATTACAGCTGTTAGTTCTCCTCCAAGGATACACTTATTATCGACCAGTTTATTTATTTATCCCATTTATTTCATATCACTCTCTATTCTCTCATTCTTCACGTTGATTACCTTGGGGCATTATAACATTCGAATTCCTCATTTCATACCTCATCGTAGACTCTTTTGGGCGTTCGGCCTTCTCATTACTTCTCATATCGCGTATTCAAGTTCCTTGGAATAGGGGTATCATTATTCTTTCTTAACCCTCCATATTTCTCTTCGCGCACCGTAAACATTTTGATCACTCTCTCAAGCCCGGTACCACCGCACTTCACACTGGTTTCGCACAAAAAGCCACTGCAGACAGATTCCAGTAAAGTCAAACATCAAGGGAAATCTGCATATTGTCCCTAACATTATCTACTAAATAACACAATTTTGTATCTATCTCAGTCAGAACTTTTCACTCTTGATGTTCATGCCTTAATACTAAAGCACGTGTTAGCCAGGCATGCATTGTCTAAATGACCCGTGAGACCTCCCCCGGCTGTCTATCTCCCCACGACAACCATACTGAACATTAATAGAAACATCTTCGTCATAGTATCCCTCGTTCATTATTCACTACTTTTTCCACCCCGCTTAGGGGAACTCAAAATGCTATTATATCCCTCTTTCCCATACTCACTAGCATATTACTAATTTCTAACAACACCCCTCCTCACGAAATACTTATCAGAAAGAAAAATGTGGTTCATTCGGAAATTTTAGCTCTCTTAATTTTACGTTAACATGACAAAAGTAAAATCAAATTCAATATTAGGACATGCATTATTTACAGCATTTATGTATTAAACAAAAGAAAACTCTACATTATGTCACCCCGGTTCTCCTTTATCGTGCCAAGAAATAAAATGACATCAACTCATCTGTTCGGTGGTCGTTTTTCCTTCCACGGGAAACCCAGGGTGGAGTTCTACTTGTTCATCCTCTCAGCACTGTAGACGAGAGCATCAGCCTTCGAACCTGGTCTGCGACAGTCCATCATGCTGATCGGCTTGTCCAACTGCTATAAATCTTGAAGTAATCCAATTGGTATCAGCTCCAGTACTCGTCACACGTTCTTTTCTGTCTACAATACACAGAATTTAACACAGGATTTTCCCTTATGGAGGCAAGTCACCCTAGTCAAGGGTGACACGCACTAACACAATGAGTAGGTGAATCGTAAGACTTGAGACACCCTTACACGAATAGCGGAATTGTCCCTGTCGACGCTATTCTCCCGCCGAATTTTACTGCTTTGAATTTGATACCAATAATTGACTGATATTGGGTCGTAATTTTATGCTGGGCATTGTTCATAGCCAACTTCCGCCATTTATTTATTCAATTTTTTCTAGCAGCCTACTTAATTATGCACAGAAACTGAGAACTTTGCCTAGGCTCGATTGGCTATTGTTCAAATTCCTAATACACAGTTCACAAGATGCACTTCCGGGTGATCTGTTTTTCGATCCCGATGTACAATAACTTAGTCTTTTGTTAGCTGTTACGAAACTCCCAGCGAGGGCCACCGGCCTTCCTTATATTGTCAACTCGGTGGCCCTTCGGGTCCGAGACTCCGTCACGCTGAATTACGGGAATCGGCTCCGTTAATAACTGGAGTTCAAGATATTTAAAGGGTGCGTATAATAGACATCGAATCCCTCATTCACTTGAACCAAGTGCGATCGCAATTCGATCGGCAGTTTTTATGAAATCAAGCTCCCACCTTTAATTAGAGCAGTGGCGTCCCTTTGTGGGATGAGTTAACTTTACGCGCGAATCTCGGCTTGGGGGACGCGGTATATTCACACGTGTTAACAGTACATTACAGCTGGACATCTGGTGACCTAAATTCGCCCCGTGAATAAAGTATTCCATATTTTAAGTCTGGGATACACAGAAAATTCAGCTCTATTCATTGATGTGCCCTACATATTTTTCCGAGTCTGGATCAGAATATCACATACTTTAGGGCGCCAAAATTCGACATTGGCACTCGTGAAACATGCAGGAAAAACAGGACGTTCCTTCTGTTAGTGTGGAGCCCTGTAAATAGGTCCCACCTCTGGGTGTGTTAGACTGTTCGTAGCGTCGCGTCTTATTCCCTACTTTGTCTTACGATAGATAGCGCTTTTCTCGCGATGGCTGGTTTTACGGACCTTCCCATTATCTGCCGGGCTATCTTTCGCGGGTTCGGCTCTGGATACACGCCGATCGAGCCCCGGGGATGTTCCTTTTGCCCAACATGCTACACATATCGCAACTTCTGAAATGATTTTAATGGGATGGAAAGCTGCAGATACTGCCAATGAGCTGCACGGCATACTGTACGGTTTCAATACTTCTTCATTATTACCGTTAAGCTATTCAGCGTTCACTCTGCAAGCTTCTGTGAGATGGGACTGATAGGACCAGATTTTCTGTTTGCGTTGTAATCGTCCAGGCTTCTTCAGCCATACTAATTTAGTGTACAATCCTTTTACGCGATATCACTCGATATCAAGATTATCCGCCATCGGAAATTATTCATAATGAGATAATAATTCAACTTCAATAATTTGTAAATAAGGCTTTTGGAATCATATTGTATACATTAGAACATAATTTATTATTTAAATGATTATATTATGTAGGATAGGAATTCATTACGTATTGTATATATAGTCAATGTTGAGACAGAGTTGGTGTCATTTCATCTCATACTTGTGTACACGGAAAAGTTATTCTTGAAGCGGGGAAGTTGGGTGGCTCACGGGTTTAACTCATGAGCAAAGGTACAGCGACCCGCGCGAGACTAACAAGCCAGGCATCTACATCATCGCCACGCCTACTGGTTACTTGTGAAGTATGAAGAGAGGGAGATGATAATGCGATCTACGAATCAGATGCTTCGTTGTATAGAGATTTGGTATTGAGCTGTTACCAAGAGTGGGAGAACCCGGGGATATATTACCTAGTGCACACTACCAGAACCACAACTACTTTATTATTTTTGAGACAGTGAGTGGTCGCTTCGAGACATAGCTATTTTTCGTACAGTGTGTTGTCGCTAAGACACAGTACTTAGCTGCTGCGATGCTGTCGGATCAGGGTGAGACGAAACAAGCTTACGGGTTGTGATATATTCAGTAATTATTCTGGACGAAGAACTAAGTTTAGTTCAAGTCCACGGAATTTGGTACAAGTCTGTATTCTATCAGTAGAATAGCTAAGTTGGATCGAGATTTCTGATAACGTGGAAAAATTCATAATTCTGAATTTTCTCCTCCTACGATCAACGGTGATCAATTTTCACAAGTATAGGGCCAATGTCTAATTTAAAGGCTAGGCAATTAGGGAGTGCTAGTCCAGATAGCCCAAACCATATCACAGAAGGAAGGAAGGATGTACAATTCTACAACGAGAAGAGGGGAATGAGTAACCACGGAAGATAGATGACCTCAACGGAAGCTGTAATTGGTGAGCTTCAATTAGATAAAGCAAGCAGCAGTTAATTTCAGTAACGTAAATTCTAAAATCCCTCCAAGCTTTAAGGAACTTTTCCGATTCTACTCATTTTTGTATAATAAATTCATTTTATTTAATATTGCCTTAATTTTCTTTCTCAAGCGATACTTAATGGTTAATTATTTAAACTCCTACCCCTGTGATTTAAGTATAAGTCTCTATGCTAGGAAATATAAATTTTGCTTTACAGTTTTGTTTAAAACTGTAACGCTGGCGCCCAAACATTACATAGAGAAATGGGAAACCATGGTATGATGATTGATTCTATTTGCGTGGCAATTTGCGGGCAAGCCACATATAGTTTATATTTATATTCATGTGTCCCCAGGTATTAACTTTCGTGTCCTCAAGTGTGAAGTTAGGAGAGAGAACAGTTACAGCGTCAATTAAAAAAATGCCACGAGAAGAAAATACAGTTATATTTATGTTGCGTAGATCTAGAGAAGGTATATGATGGAGTACCAAGGAGAAGACAATATCTGTCGGCAAGGATTATGGGATTAGAGTAGGTTATTACAAGCAATCAAAGGCACTTATGTTTACAATCGGGCCGCACTAAGAGTTGATAGTAGAATTGAGTTTTTACTTCAAGGGGAGTAATTTCACGGGTTAGACTAGGCCACATTATATAGGCCTATGTATCATTTACTGAAAGGTATAAAATGACATTGAGCGATACAGTTGGGTGGAAATGTAGTAAGCAGTTTGACCTCTGCTGACGACTTCGTCTTTATGACAAACTGCTTTGAAAGCTTACAACCTAATATCTCGGATTCCGAAGAGAAGTGCAGCGAGTGTGATATGACAATTAGCATTTCCGAGACTAAGTGATGTCAGCAGGAATGAAACTTAAGAGGACTGAATGTCAAGTGGAACGGACGGATCACTTCAATAACTTAGGATGCGTGTTCTCCCAGGATGGTAGTGTAGTAAGTGAAATTGTATCAAGATGCAGCTAACCTAATGCTGTGAGGGCTTCCTGAACCATTAAAGATATCCATAAACTACATGATATAACAGTTTTTATGTTTGCTAACTGTAGAAACCCTGGTAAGGTACAGGAAGAGCATTCGTGAGGCTCGGCTTAACGCTGCCTAGATCGTTATACTGTAATTCGAGAACCACAGTATAAATTATGTGCGATTTTCGCTTTTGACTAGCTTATATCCAGAGGAAGATTTGCATGTATTAAATATTGACCTTCGATGACAGGAAGTCGAGTAGTAAAGGGTTCTACTAAATAACTCGAAGAAAGTGACGGCACGCGAACGCATTCTCGGCTTATGCTGTCTAAATCTTTAACGATATCCACAAATAACATGGATAAGAATTTTAGAGCTTAAAACGTTCTAAGAAACGTCCGGAGGCCCACATACCTATCTATCACTGGTCGCTGAATATCAGCTTTTAAAGAGTAGGAACTCTGCGTTACGAATGGAAGGAGCATTTCTGAGACTCGGCTTAACGTTGCTTACACCGTTCTGGATATCTTCAAACTACGTACATACGAATTGTCGAGTATAAAGTGTTCTATACCGAGCTCGATAGCTGCAGTCGCTTAAGTGCGGCTAGTGTCCAGTATTCGGGAGATAGTAGGTTCGAACCCCACTGTCGGCAGCCCTGAAAATGGCTTTCCGTGGTTTCCCATTTTCACACCAGGCAAATGCTGGGGCTGTACCTTAATTAAGGCCGCGGCCGCTTCCTTCCCACTCCTAGCCCTTCCCTGTCCCATCGTCGCCATAAGACCTCTCTGTGTCGGTGCGACGTAAAGCAAGCAAAAGTGTTCTATGAATAATTCCATGAGACAGCACGTGAATAAGGAAATCCTTAACTAAATAGTTATATGTTTCCACGTCTTCACTCATGTGAACCAAATAAGTGTGAAAATCTCTGTTTTAAAACGATGATAGTCACAGAATATTTCTATACAAGTGGAGACGAGAAAAATAATACCAACTTCTACATTTCCCGAAATATAATAATTCATCGCTGAGTGGCAAATAAACCAACACAAACAAAAACAACTGTGTATATTTAAAATTAGTCTTCATTTAAAATTTTAACTCCCAGGAGGTTTCATCTAACCCCCGACAGTCTAGGTTTACACAAGGTTTTTTCAAATCCATTTCCCTGCACTAGCCAACACTGGTATACTTTTCTTTCCCACTCGTTTTTGTTTGAGTCATCAGTCCATAGACTGGTTTGATGCAGCTCTCCATGCCACCCTAACATGTGCTAACCTTTTCATTTCTACGTAACTACTGCATCCTACATCTGCTCTAATCTGCTTGTCATATTCAAACCTTGGTCTACCTCTACTGCTATTGTTCTTACCACCTACACTTCCTTCAAAGGTCAACTGCACAAGTCCTGGGTGTCTTAAAATGTGTCCTATCATTCTATCTCTTCTTCTTGTCAAATTTAGCCAAATCTATCTCCTCTCACCAAATCTCTTCATTCGTGATTCGATCTATCCATCTCACCTTCAGCACTCTTCTGTAACACCACATTTCGAAAGCTTCTATTCTCTTTCTTTCTGAGCTAGTTATCGTCCATGTTTCACTTCCATACAATGCCACGCTCCACACGAAAGTCTTCAAAAACCTCTTTCTAATTCCTATATCAATGTTTGAAGTGAGCAAATTTCTTTTCTTAAGAAAGCTCTTCCTTGCTTGTGCTAGTCTGCATTTTAGGTTCTCCTTACTTCTGCCACCGTTAGTTATTTTACTACCAAAGTAACAATATTCATCTACTTCCTTTAATACTTCATTTCCTAATCTAATATTTCCTGCATCACCTGCCTTCGTTCGACTGCACTCAATTACTTTTGTTTTGGACTTATTTATTTTCATCTTGTACTCCTTACACAAGACTTCGTCCATACCATTCAGCAGCTTCTCGAGATCTTCTGCAGTCTCATCCAAAATAACAATATCATCGGCAAATCTCAAGGTTTTGATTTCCTCTCCTTCGATTGTGATTCTCTTTCCAAATTCCTCTTTGATTGCCTTTACTGTCTGTTCTATGTAACCATTGAAAAGGAGGGGGGACAAAGTGCAGCCTTGCCTCACTCCTTTCTGGATTGGTGCTTCTTTTTCAAAGCCCTCGATTCTTATCACTGCAGACTGATTTTTATACAGATTGTAGATAATTCTTCGTTCTCGGTGTCTGATCCCAATTACCTTCAGAATCGTAAATAGCTTGGTCCAATCAACATTATCGAATGCCTTTTCTAGATCTACGAATGCCATGTACGTGGGCTTGTCCTTCTTGATTCGATCGTCTAAGATCAGTCTTTCCCACTCAAGGGACTCAATTGCTTGGATTCGCATAACCTGTTCGACATGGTTGGAGCTCCGGGTAAAATTTAGTTCTGTATAATTGGAATCAGGATAGAATAATTTTTAAATTATTTATTAAGCTTTAAATTCGAGGTGAAATTAAAAATAGGCTATAATGCGTCATGAATTCAGGAGTTCTTAAGTTTCTTCATCTTGACACGTTCATGGATAGAAACTATGAATAATATTAAATGAGGTTATTGGTTTTTCCATCCCACTAATTACTTATGCATTTTTCGGAGACGCCAAAGTGCTGTCCCGCAGTAATTATTTTTCGTGCTTGTAAATCTTCCGACACGATGCTGGCGTATTTGAGCGCCTTCAAATACTGTACCACTGGACTGAGCCGCCGGGATCGAACTGTGGATGGTTGCCCAGTTGTACTTCCCCTTAAAACAATAACCACCACCACCATCGAACTCAGCAACTTATGGTCAGAAGATCAGTGCTCTACCGTATGATCCACTCAGCTCGGTGACAGAAACCATGGAAGAGCCTTTTCTCTCGTCAGTTCATGGTCAAAGGGCAAACGTAATTAGGAAGTCCAAAAAGCCATTATAGAGTAGGTGATTAGAAATTAACTTTTGTCCCTAAAAGCGAATAAAAGATCCGGCAGCTTTACGCTCACTACAGATTGTCTCCGTGTCATTCTGGACGACTCCTGGCACACGGCTTTCTACCAAACAGAAATCCAGAACTCCTCCAATGGTGGGCTTCCTTTGGAGAACGAAGGGCTACGACGTCATTGTAATTGTTATGGCTTCACTAAATTTTCGGTCACGCTACGTAAGTGTGTATTTCACAAAACAAAAAATGAGTCAGCTCTTGACATCCCCTTTGTTGTTTGGCCTTCCCAAGTTTTCATGGTGCGGTTCTTGTCAAGCACAGGACAACTTACCCATTTATATACGACATTGTAATAACCAATTATTTATAAAAAAAACTACTGATAAATGCTAAGTTAAATGAGTGTGTAACAAGGGAGAGATCTTGCGACATGTATCCTGTGCAGAAGAGTGGTACACTCTAAAGGCTTCTCTCTGTCTGATGTAGGTTTCCAGGCAAGTGGGATTTTTCTGTCCCTTTTTTAAATACATCTTACGAACATGAATTTATTAGTGTATAATATGGAAAGAAATAGACCAGTTATCTTTGTGGCAGACGTACTAACGTTGTGATGATTGTTATTCTTACAAGGTATATTTTTTACCAGTCCACTGTCAGTCGAGAGTCAGGTACTTCGTTCTGGGCCGTGATGATTTTCGGTGGCTATTTTGAGTGCAGGTTTGGCCCGGTTTATTCTTCACTTCCGCCCAAAGAATGTTCGAAGTATCTTATTTCATAATTCGGAGCTGGTTTCCAAATTCAGAAATAATTCAGTACGATAAGAAAATTATCATTATCTATCTTCATACCATTATTCATTATAATATTATTTACAATATTGGGTACAATGTTCACATTACCCAATACTATAAGGCTCTCTCATGGCTGAAGCCTGATAAACGTCGGCAGCTACACATTTTAACAGTGGTGTTTAGAGTACTAGCGGAAAGTCAGCCACTGTATATTTCTTCTAAATTCACCATTTTTATCATCATTTCACAACTTAAATACACGTTACAGATCCACTCTTTCTATTCCAGTGCACCGCACAAATAAAATTAATAGATCGTTTGTAGTGACTGGAGCCAGATTATGGAATTCCCTGCCAGCTCAGGTCAGAGAAACTAGCTCTTTACAAAGGTTTAAGGTCACTTGCCGAGACTACCTGCTGAAGACAGCTAACTGAATGGCTGAAGTATGTACGACTCTGAGGATTAGTCGTTATTAAGAGTTCTTACTATTAATTAGTTTTATTATTAACTTAGTAATGCATTTAAATTTGTTCTCAATTCCATTAATTTTTTGTTTGGTTTTCATCATCATCATCATCTGTTTACCCTCCAGGTTCGGCTTTTCCCTCGGACTCAGCGAGGGATTCCACCTCTACCGCCTCAAGGGCAGTGTCCCGGAGCTTCAGACTCTTGGTCGGGGATACAACTGGGGAGAATGACCAGTACCTCGCCCAGGCGGCCTCACCTGCTATGCTGAACAGGGGCCTTGTGGAGGGATGGGAAGATTGGAAGGGATAGGCAAGGAAGAGGGAAGGAAACGGCCGTGGCCTTAAGTTAGGTACCATCCCGGCATTCGCCTGGAGGAGAAGTGGGAAACCACGGAAAACCACTTCCAGGATGGTTGAGGTGGGAATCGAACCCACCTCTACTCAGTTGACCTCCCGAGGCTGAGTGGACCCCGTTCCAGCCCTCGTACCACTTTTCAAATTTCGTGGCAGAGCCGGGAATCGAACCCGGACCTCCGGGGGTGGCAGCTAATCACGCTAACCACTACACCACAGAGGCGGACTTGTTTGGTTTTAACTATTTTAAATATCTCATAATTTTATTTATGATTTTGATTAGTAAGTGGTTAAGTGGAAGAGAGGGCCTCGAGCCCTAACTTCGCCACTGAAACAAAGGCGTTAATAAATAAATAAAAATAAATAAAATAAATTATTCACTCCCATTTCCCCTCCTCAAAACTCAGAGTAACTGCAATGCCTGCTTCGAGGAAGAAGTTTAAAAACTCCCGGTAAAAATAACAAACAGACTTACTAAGTAATCCTCTATCGAAGCAATGTCCATAAAGGAGGAGATATGCAAAAAACAAAAAAATAACAAAGAAAAATAACGAAAATACTGAAGATTTAAGGATTTTACCAAAAATACCGATTGTAAAATGACAAGAAAAGTAAAAAGCTGATAATTAAACTAGTGGGGCTTGATTGATATTTGTATATGTTCATATTTGCATATTTCAGAGCAATATAAATACAAACAAACCTGCCTTCATCGGGTGACTAACATCTGTCTGTTAGGTCATCAGCCCAGAGGCTGGTTGGATCCTCAAATAGCACCACCAAAAGTTATACGGTTATAAGGAAACCGCAAAAACCAATGGCAGCACCAAAATGAAGCGTACTATGCAAGATGAGGCGTGGGGTAGTTTGCCATTGCTTTCCTCACTGGGTAGAAAGTGCTATTGCAGCACGACTGACCCTATAAGCAACACCTTTCATAACACTCAGATGCACTAGTCGTGCTCTGAATGTCAATACTCAGCACCACCCATACCCCAGCAGCTACCACATTGTCACAGCCATGGATGAGACTGGGACTTCGGTGGAAGCTACACTTTACTCTGGCCTGTGCCAAGGGATGAATACAAAAGTACTGTATCCATCAAGAAATGGCAGCAGGCAAGAGTACAGAACCAAAATGACCAGTCCGGACCTCAGACATCTCTTCTACATGTGTTACACGAACTCGACACGATGTAATAAGACGAAAGTCTATCTTAAGTACAATAAGCTACTGAAATATAAACACAGTATCTAAAAGTGAACTACCATGTTTTGGGTTTTCGATGGTATATTCGTAAATTTATTTCATCAATAAACGATACAGATTACTCCAAGGTGATGGGGGCCTGGCAGTATTAAACTAAATGAATATGCATTAATTAGAAAAGAATGAAGAGCCTCCGTGGCTCAGACGGCAGCGCGTCGGCCTCTCACCGCTGGATACCGTGGTTCAAATCCCGGTCACTCCATGTGAGATTTGTGCTAGACAAAGCGGAGGCGGGACAGGTTTTTCTCCGGGTACTCCGGTTTTCCCTGTCACCTTTCATTCCAGCAACACTCTCCATTCTCATTTCATTGCATCTATCATTCATTAACAAATCACTTTGGGAGTGGCGACCCCATCGTACTAACAGCCTATATCTGCTTCATTCATTACATCCCTGACCCGGTCAAATGACTGGAAACCAGGTTGTAGGTTTTCATTTTCATTAGAAAAGAATGAAAAGCACGATATGTCAAGCCCCAAGCAATTAAGGAACAGCACTGTGAGCACGTCTCTTAATACATATTGAGTTTATGGTTACTATTTGCACACCACGTCACAAAGCTAACGTGTGCTTGTAGGCCAGCGCCCACCCACAGCCGTAAGCGCATTCTCACCCCCGGGTGCCATGGCTTGACTGCAGCGCATGTGAGGCGAAGGATTGCTGCTGCTGCTGCTGCTGCTGTTGCCTCTCAGTTTAAAATCGTCTTCCGTTCCGGAGAAATAAAACAACACCCTGTCTCCCTCTATTTCTGTAGGGAGATATTTCTTTATCTCCCCGAGCCAGTTAGAGTAATATAACGCTTGTTCTCTCCTTTTCACGTCTCAGACAAGACAAACACACACATGGTTAGACAGACGGGCCAAAGAACTGACGAGGAAAAAGTATACAATGTTTAACCAAGTTAAGTAGGTGCCTAAACCTGCGAGTGTGAGTTCTGTACAGAATACTGATCAATTATTTTTTATTGCCGTGTTACTTTTGTACATTGTCAGAAGAAATAATTTTATGGCTTGTAGTCCTGTTTCCAGATAGAATCATAATACTCTCAATTATTTACACTTAAAATTGAATAAAAGGACTCAAGTACTTATGAGTGTGTCTGCAGAATATGGCCAGCCCCCAGTACGTTGCCTGTCGGGATCGCTTCTCGGCCAATCCAAGGATTTTAATTCCGGACTGAAGGCTGGAACGAGGTTCATTCAGCCACATGAGACCAACTGATGTTCTGTACGATTGAGGAGGCAGCGGACTCGGTCACCAAAGCCAAACAAAATGGCTGAGGATATCGTTACGCTGACCATGCTGCCCTCAAGTATCAGTGGGCCACTTGGCTGGACAGTAGTCGTCTTGGCAAACCAAAGCCTCTGGTAAGTTGTATGTGCCAGATATTTTTCCTGGAAAATATATAAGATGAATTTAGTGCAAATACACTGTGCTTCGAAAGAATAAATAACTCCCTCCAAACTTGAAGTTATTTTACAGTCTATTTTATGATTCAATGATACTACAGTATCTGAAAAGTAGTATTTTCTAAGTTTGATGTTTTAGCTTTCAAGGCATTCACTCACTGCGTCAAAGGTTGCAGACTCGAATCCCGGCATTGCTAGTTGACTAGGGGGGTGTTTATGTGTGATATTCCAGGCAGTTGATATAATGTCCAGTGTTAAAGATAGTACTGTAGTATTAGCATAATTATATTATTTTTAATATACTACTACTGTAACCGGTTGGTGGGACGGAGAACTGAAACTACTGTGTGTTTGGAAATGTAAATTTTAATTTTTTTATTTGTCTGAAGGATTTAATTTTTTTTGCAACTCTGGACTCTACTGGAATTTTGTGTAACCGAAATATGTTTGTAAATTTTTTTTTAATTATGGAAACATCAAGAAATACTGAACTGTATGAACATTGCAACATGCAAAAGTGCTTTGAAGTGATTTTTTTTTAAAATGTAGTTTTTATGTAATCTGTTGTAAAATTTGTAAGGTGATTTATTTTGGAGCATCCTGTACCTGTACCACACGTGCGGTTTCCTATGATGAAATTTTGGTGTTGTAATCGTAATGTTCCAGAACTTGTGTAATTGCTAACGATGTTAAAATTACCATATATGGTAACGAGATTTCCTATTGGCAAAAAGGTCCAGGAATCTAGGGTAAGTTTGATCTCATTGGTTGATTGTAATCGGGCCATTTCCGGCCTTGTGGCCGGCTTCGAAAAATGATGCGTGAGCTCGGCGTCTTTTCCATCCGACCGCCCAAGCGAGCGTTCGCGCTCGAGGGCTACCCTCGGGAGCTCCTGCCTTTCCGAGGTATGTGTTATTTCAGTGTTTTGCAATGTTTTCTGGTTTCGTTTCATTTAGTTTAATTCCTTTTGTGTTTCATTATTTCTTCGCTTAATGTCATTTTAAAGTTTAATTTGATGTGTCCGAGTTTACCCTAGGTTCCAATTGCCGTAGTTTCAAGTCTTTCATCCATTAAATACTTTCGTTTTAAACTATACCTTTAATGTAGCATCACCTTCATTGTTAAATCAAGTTTTATTTAAAGTTACTTAAGTATGTCTTATTTCCGTGTCATGGATCTGTATTTGTAAAATTTTGTCATTTTTAATATAGTTGAGCTAGAGGGTGTTTCGTGCAAGTCTTTTCTCCCCCATAACGTCATACGTTCCCATGGACCTCTATAAGGGCTTCCCGCAGCTTCCACATCCTGTTTTAGTTGTCATTTTTAGGCCTGTAAGTGTTCCCTGTATTTGGTTTATATGAATTCTCCGCCACTGCGTCATATTTCTACCTCCTTATTCATATTATTTACTACAAGTATTATTATATTATTTCTATATTATTATTATTATTATGGTAACCGTAATTGTCCCGAAAGAACGTTTCATTTGATATCAGAGCGTGTGTTATGGAAAGGAGCGAAGGCTTACAATGATCATCCTCGGCTAACTTTTCTAAAATTAATTTTAAATTTTTTAAGTTTGAATATAGGTTGCAAGTGTTCCGTGTGTGTTCTTAATTCCCGCTTTTGTTTTCGTGATTCTTGCGTGAGTTCATCTCACCACGTGTTTTCGTTCCGCGATGTGCAGTCTTGTGTTACTGTGTTTCTCTTGTAATTAACGGTTGGAGGAAATAGTGCGTCACTATTTGTAACAAGTTTTTGGTTTCGTTAGTTTCAATAAATTTTTCTGTGTGGCAAGATTTCACTTGACCACGGTTTTTTTTAGTAAAGTGATATCTTCACATGTCGTGTGCTGTGTTCGCCTTCCGAAAGTCTTCTTTGATAAATTTCAATATGTTTGATTATGTCAAGTTTTTTTTTTTTTTTTCGATTCGTGTGTTTTCATCGTAACACCCGTGGGATTACTTGTGGCTTTAGGCTATGTCATTAAATTATGCTAAGTACTGTACTTAAGTTATCTCCCAAACAGCTGAGTTGCGTATTGTGTTGAAAACAGATGATTGCTTGACTAACTTCCGAGATTATGAGCGCTCAATTCAATCTTATAAAAGTTTCTCGTGTCGTAATCATCATCTTTTCTTCTTCCAGATACGTAAATTGTGGTGTGAATTGTCAGAGTGATCATTGTGTTCTGATTGAATTTTAGTACGGAGTTTCCTTAGTTTTTCTGTAATTTCTCTTTTGGTAAATTTTTGGCAACAATTTTAAGGTTATGTTGTGAATTTTCGTCTATTTCTTCGAGTGTTTTCCTGTTTGTAAATCTCGTGTTTCGGCAAATTATTTTCAAAATTTTGTTTCTTGTCGCCTGGTATGTTATATTTGGCAGTATTCCACGTGTGTGATCTTTTAAAGGTAATTTTTACGTCATGTTGTAGCTCTGTATGTACCTAAATTTCCGGTCATGTTGTGTTGTTTTTGGTCTTTTGCTGGATCAAATGAAACGTTCTTTCGGGACAATTACGGTTACCATAATAATAATAATAATATAGAAATAATATAATAATACTTGTAGTAAATAATATGAATAAGGAGGTAGAAATATGACGCAGTGGCGGAGAATTCATATAAACCAAATACAGGGAACACTTACAGGCCTAAAAATGACAACTAAAACAGGATGTGGAAGCTGCGGGAAGCCCTTATAGAGGTCCATGGGAACGTATGACGTTATGGGGGAGAAAAGACTTGCACGAAACACCCTCTAGCTCAACTATATTAAAAATGACAAAATTTTACAAATACAGATCCATGACACGGAAATAAGACATACTTAAGTAACTTTAAATAAAACTTGATTTAACAATGAAGGTGATGCTACATTAAAGGTATAGTTTAAAACGAAAGTATTTAATGGATGAAAGACTTGAAACTACGGCAATTGGAACCTAGGGTAAACTCGGACACATCAAATTAAACTTTAAAATGACATTAAGCGAAGAAATAATGAAACACAAAAGGAATTAAACTAAATGAAACGAAACCAGAAAACATTGCAAAACACTGAAATAACACATACCTCGGAAAGGCAGGAGCTCCCGAGGGTAGCCCTCGAGCGCGAACGCTCGCTTGGGCGGTCGGATGGAAAAGACGCCGAGCTCACGCATCATTTTTCGAAGCCGGCCACAAGGCCGGAAATGGCCCGATTACAATCAACCAATGAGATCAAACTTACCCTAGATTCCTGGACCTTTTTGCCAATAGGAAATCTCGTTACCATATATGGTAATTTTAACATCGTTAGCAATTACACAAGTTCTGGAACATTACGATTACAACACCAAAATTTCATCATAGGAAACCGCACGTGTGGTACAGGTACAGGATGCTCCAAAATAAATCACCTTACAAATTTTACAACAGATTACATAAAAACTACATTTTAAAAAAAAATCACTTCAAAGCACTTTTGCATGTTGCAATGTTCATACAGTTCAGTATTTCTTGATGTTTCCATAATTAAAAAAAATTTACAAACATATTTCGGTTACACAAAATTCCAGTAGAGTCCAGAGTTGCAAAAAAAATTAAATCCTTCAGACAAATAAAAAAATTAAAATTTACATTTCCAAACACACAGTAGTTTCAGTTCTCCGTCCCACCAACCGGTTACAACTACTAAATAATAATAATTGTATGGTTTCAACTACCATGTGCCGGAATTTTGATTTGAAGCCTTTTAGGCTGCCTGGTTTTCAATTTCGATGTTCAATTTCTCTCTAAAAGACGTTGGGCGTTCTAGGACTAAATTTTAATTAATTTTGTCGGGTGAACAACGAACGTGTCTCCAGAGATATTTTTCATGCCGACATCGTACTAAATGGGGTACTGAATGGATATTTTTGTGCCCTTCAATAATCCGACTACCTCTGCTGGTTTTTTGAACCTGCGATCTTGGCATGTGGAAGCCAGTGCACACTATCACTGATCAAGAGAGATAGCTATACAACGACATACATCATACATCCTAATTATAGACTGTTATGCCTTTCAGCGTTCAGTTTGCAAGCCTCTGTGAATTAACTAAACGCCTCCACAATCTTTTATTTGTAACTATTCCGTCGTGTAGTTCCATACCTCTTATCTTTAAATTATTAGACACTGAGTCTAACCATCATCACCCTGGTCTTCTTCTACTTTTCTTACCCTCCACGACCGAGTACCTTCTTCTTCTTCTTGGTAACCTATCCTGCTCCATTCGACTCACGTCACCGCATCACCCTCCTTCCATTGTTCCCACCTGTTTGTGCCAGCAATCAATCTCACTACTTTCATATCTCTTACTTCTAACTTTTGAATAATATATCTCACGTCCACCCATCTTTCACTCTCGTACAGCAAAGTCGATGTGAAAACAGACTGGTATAAATACTGTATAGTTTGGTTCGGGAGCTGACTCCTTTCTTACAGAATACCGTTGATAGCTACTGCAAGCTCACTGTATTAGCTTTACTGCAGCTCGATTCAATCTCACGTCTTACTATACTACCATCCTGGGAAAATATATCCTAAATACAGTACTTGAAGTGATGTACGTGTTCCAGTTCTGTATTCCTGAATTGACATTCTGTCCTCTTAGGTTTCTAACCTACTGACATCTCTTTAGTCTTGGAAATTTTAATTTCATATTATACTCACTGGACCTGTTCTCATTATTATTATTATTATTATTATTATTATTATTATTATTATTATTATTATTATTATTATTCCGGGGTATCTGTGGAACGCGGAGGTGAAAGAAGGTGCGGGATTGAAAGGTCTAACTACGATGTCAAGAATAGAATTAAAGCTTTAACAAAGGTTATATTTCTTTCATCAAAAACTTAACAAATTTCCACAAGGGAAAGATAACAACCTGGTACAATGCCAATCTTAAAACCAGATTAGGAAAACTCCAAGATTCAGAACCTTAACGCTTTGGCCTTTAAGCCCCTAGTTTTACAAGTTTACAAATGGAAGAAGAATTATTTAGATAAGAGCAGAAATCCCCTAATTCAGAGCAGCTGCTCCCTAAATCATAATATCAAGCCTCCCAGAGGCACACTTTACAATTACAAAACTTGAAAAAGAGCTAACAGGCTTTCAGGTCTCCAAGGCTACTCAAGGCAACATCAACTTACAGGCCTCTCAAGGCACAATTTACAATTTGAAAATGATTAATACAGGGGTATTTAATACCCAACCTACGGGGCCTTCGTGAAAAAGGGACAGGTTAAATAACTGGCCCAAACACAAAAGAATGAAGGCGAACTGCTCTCCAAGATAATGAAAACTTAGAAACCTACAGGGCTCTAGGCCGATAAAACAGGGGCCATTCCGAAAATACTGAGGTGACTTGTATAGGAATTACTTTACCACATTACAGAATGAAAAATAGTTATAAAACGTAGTCACCTCAAACCAAGATGAAGGGGAGCTCGAGAGGGTAATTCACTCTCTATCCCCGATTTACAGTTAAAGATTTTACGAAGTTTTTACATTAGCCGAAAGAAGATTTACATTTTAGAAAAGTTGATTACATAGTTAAAGATTCGGACCTTTCCCTCGGGTTAAACTGCGGAGATAGCAAGAAAGAATAAAGTTATTTGGCCATTACCTTGTAGATGTTCTAGCTGCCGACGAAAGAGGCCGCTCGCCTCCTGCTTAAAATACACACACACTCAGATAGACGTCGATCAATTGGCCAAGAAACTAGAAAAGCCGCAGTTCATAAACACTCAGGGAAGGTCCGAGATCATTCAAGATTAACCAGGACACACCCTCTTGATTATATTGGTTAAATTTAAAAGTAACACTCAAAATCGAACAAGAAGCCTGTGAAATTTTCATTGGCCATATTCAAAACTGGCGGAAAGGAAATCGAAATATTGCCAATCCAAAAATAAATGAACATCAATCAGTAAAAAAAAAAAAAAAAAAAAAAAAAAAAACTTGGAAATACAAAACTTCTTTAAATTATAAATTCTTGTACCTTGCACCAGGGTGCATGGTCAGAGTCTTTAGTAGTGTCATCTGTGGAAGAATGTCCAAACTTCTTGATGTATAGCAAATAAAACTAGTAGAAATTCAGTCAGTGTAGGAAACTTCACAATAACAAAATTACATCATATTTCCGCGGTGACATCTTCTGACAAAGTTCTAAGTTGGTGTAGTTTCAGTTTCACTGTTTTACCAATAGAGGAGTTCATTTAGGCGCTGAATTTGAATGCGCGGCGTTGAGGCGTACCTCCCGGTACAATTATTATTATTATTATTATTATTATTATTATTATTATTATTATTATTATTATTGTCCGTTCAAGTAGAAGAAATTTTATCAGAAACCAATATGTCGGAATTCTGTTCCGTAGGATTCTTTAACGTGCTGGAATCCAACGACACGGAAGTGTAACATCATTCATTCACCCTTAAAATACCACCTGCCTCAACCGGTCTCGAACTCGCTATTTTGAGAATAAAAACTAACAAACTGTGCCACCGTGACAGATTGGTACTAATGCAGGCTTGTGCAATTACCAAATACTTCTTAGATATTTTATTTCATCATCGTTGTTTTTTCATTTGCAAATTCATGTTTGTCATCTTGGGATTCGGAACAGGTTATCACACCATATTCCACACCCTCATCTCATCATCCAACAGTGTTCAGTGTTCTACCGTCTGCCAGGAACAAAAAAATATCGCTGATTATTTACTTCCCTTTCATCTGAAAAATTGAAATGCAGACTAATATTCTCTGTTTACAACGTGGCCAGAACTTTGCTAATAGTGTAACGTTCCAGACGTCACAGTGTAATTATGTTAATTTTATTATGTGTAATTAATTCAGGAATTTAACGTCATGATATTTATCTTCGTATGTAATTTTATTATAATTCATGTTTGATCATTTGCTCACTATCATTTCATTACTTTGTAACTACGACTTGTAAACGAGGGCTGAATATCCTAATATTAACTTAGATTCTTGCGACATTTGTTTAAATTTAACTTCCAGTAGATTTTCCTCTATCTTGCCACATCACCGAGGAAGAAGGAAGGACAAATTTAGACATCAAATTCTGGGAAAAGCGAGCACGTGTTCAAGCGTTGTAACCACAGCTACTGTATTTCGACCAGAATAATCCAAACTGATCACCGCCTATATTTTCAAAGGAGCGTCATGTTGCCATGGATACTGAGTGAAAAGGCTAATAGAAGAACAGTTGATATCATGGTTGGGACCCATCAACTTTAATATCTGGAGTGGGGAGAGACGTGTCAACTGATTGGACCACGTGTAGCGACCTGTAATTAGAGCCAGAAAAGGTTATAAAAGGGCGTGTTGGAGCTCTTGGCATCATTCTTCTATCTTGTATTTCGCTTTAGGTCTGATAACTTGTCTTATGGTTGTTGTACCATAGTGGACTAGTGTGATAGTTTATCACTTCTACATTCATTACTTCGTTACCACGACGTGGTACTTAGGAATTTCTGAATGATGGGTGTATAGCCACTCTCATCAGGAAGTACGAACAGCTCTGTATTAGACCAGTTTATACCAGTCTAAGACAATTGGTAGCATTAAACTAGATAGAAATGAAACTTCAGTGCACATTTTCAGTAAAGTTGGAAGGATTGTTAGTTGAGTATCCTCTCCACATAACCCAAGGAGGTTTTTCTAACTATGATTTAGGGCTCATCTCCAATATATGGGATAGAGCATAACAGGGAGTGATAGTTTCAAAGCCATCATCCAATTAGTGGTTGATGCAATTTGCAAGGCAGGAATGGTACTTAGCTGCAGATGAAGATATCTCAAAGACGACCGGTGATGTTCCAGCTACAAGGATGGAAGCTTTCCAAGGACCAGCAGAACAAGACTACATGGTGAGCAAGCGAGTTAAAAATATTGCAAGTTTTCGCGAAGTAGAGTCATTCAATTTTTTGTTAAATTCATTTCCTATTTTAAATTCAGTTCTCGTCAAACCGTCGTCATTTATATTCAATATAATAAATAGTATTTTCCTAGTTAGGAATGGTACTTAGCTGCAGATGAAGATATCTCAAAGACGACCGGTGATGTTCCAGTTACAAGGATGGAAGCTTTCCAAGGACCAGCAGAACAAGACTACATGGTGAGCAAGCGAGTTAAAAATTTGCAAGTTTTCGCGAAGTAGAGTTATTCAATTTTTTGTTAAATTCATTTCCTATTTTAAATTCAGTTCTCGTCAAACCGTCGTCATTTATATTCAATATAATAAATAGTATTTTCCTAGTTCACTTTAATCAGTCTGCCTTAATTAGCCTTTTGATTTCTAATTCTCCTGCTTAATGATTAGTGCACTATCATCCCTGTGATGAGAGTCCGTCCAAGCTTTATTATAAATTTTTGTTTTTAAGTCATCAACTTAAAGATTGGCGCCCTTAGCTTGCATAGTTGCATTTCTCGTTCAATTATTGTTCTCCAAGGGGGGAAAGTCACAATAGCATGTATATATTATTCCTTGTTTGCTGGGGGCTTTCATTTTGTAATACTTGTGAATGTTTTCTTTGTTTATGTGTTCTCTCTTTTCTTCTGTTTCTCGTTGACAGTAGTTAAACTGTGAAGTTAAACTGAGCCAACTCCACATGAGCTGCCGACCCCAATAAACAGGGAAAAAGCCTGGAAGAAGAGGAGGAGAAGAAGAAGAAGAAGAAAGAAAGAAAGAATCCCGTATATTTTAAAATATTTGTTCAATACCTTTAACCCTTAAGAATGTATTTTTCTACTTTTTATGTCTTAATAATCTGAGCCCTGTGTCAAAGTTGGGGTTTTTGTATGTGCTTAGTCCGGTAATGATAATTAATGACGTATGACCTTCAAGGGGGCCTGGTGCAGGTCTTTCAATTTGACGTCGTGTAGGCGACCTGCGCACCATCAAGATGGGGCAATACCTATGGTGAATTCTAATGATGAAGACGGCACGCACACCCAGCCCCCTGGACCAAAGGCCAGCACGCTAACCATTTAACCATGGAAACTTAGTCCGGTGGTACATGGTTTTGAGATACCCAACCTCACGTCAACGGATTTACTGGCACGTAAAAGAACTCCTGTGGGAGAACATTTCAGGCACCTCGACGTCTACGAAACTCGTAGATTAGACAGAGGGTCGTAAAACCAGTAATACTAAACAAAACACTTAATTTATTTCTCCTCCCTGATAGCTCATTGAACTAAGCTTTAAGTAATGTAATTTGGGAGTGTTAGACATCATAGATATTACAGCCACTAGAGAAATGCAGGGATGTAGTACAGTTGGCATGTAGATATATTTAGGTGGGAGAGCATAGAACTGGCAATAGACTGATGACTTCACCACCAATATTTACAACACAATGCAATCAGCACTTCGGTACTACTAATTGGTTGTCAAACTTCAACGATTACATTCACAGATACTAAGCCATTTATCTGAGCGACATTTGTAATGAATATAAGAACACGATGATGACGATATGGAAATAGCTTCCACTCTAAGTAGGCGCAAAACTCAGCTGATTATATCTCGGTCAGTCTCTGATACGATCAATTCTACTGCAATCGAATATTCTTCTGTTTAGCCCACGTGGAAGTCTTGCAAGTTCGTGGGTCCCGAAACGAAAAAGTGGTTTATGCGTGAGGGATACCGGTGGGGGCGTTTCTTCTCGTTCCTGGAAAATTATTCAATCTTCAGCAGACTGTGTAGCAGAGAGTATAATGCCTGCTCCCCGATAGGCCGAGGACGAATCACCACTCGCAAATACGAGGTTAGGATAGCAGTGCTCACAATGTTAATTCCAAGTACCCAACTTCCTTTCAATACTTTCTCCAGGGTACGATTTCCTTCCAAACCTAGACCCACATACATTAAACCTTCTCCACATCTGAACTGATCGAATGTCTTCAGCAAGAGTTTACTTGCAGGACTTGCGCTCCACCCCCACAACCAGCACATGATGTAAGCATCCAAGAACAGACCTCAGAACAGACTTCAGAAATCCCATAAGATCCTATGTTGTAACATTTAGCCCCACAGGTTGTCTCAAGTTCACCGTTAAAATTTCCGGAATAGCACGTCGTAAGGGCTGGGTGATGCCGAAAACTTAATAGTAAAGTATTTGATAAAGCAGCAACTTATTTAACAACTGTAAAAACGTAACTCCTCAGCATTTGCTAAGTATAATTCTTACATTATCGTTTTTCAAGTTGGTTAAATTCATTTTAAAGTCTTTCGTTGGACAGCTATCTTTCGATTATAACATTTCGATTTGCTTCATCCCATAATTGTTTCTTCATCGATCAGTTATTATTATTATTATTATTATTATTATTATTATTATTATTATTATTATTATTATTATTATTATTATTATTATTGCTTGTTTGTCCAACCTTTGTCCCGATTCTCTACGGGGCCGGGTATCAGGTGAGATGAATCTGTCGTGACCGGATGCCCTTCCAGGCGTCAACCTCATCAGAGGAGTTAATGAGATGAAATGAATGACGTGATATAACGATAGTAAAAATCTAGAGGGCGAACCCCGGTGCCAGCACATAGCCTACTCCTGTCGAATAGCACCAAGGGGTCTGCTCAAGGCTTATCTTCCCCATTCGACGAACGAATCCCCATCAACAGCGTCATATGCCCTCAATCCATATGAGCACTGCGGGGAGGTTTAGAATTTAATCCAGGCTTTTGGCACGAAATATAGTGATTAGAAATTGTATAGCACCACCTCCCCTACCCTGCCGGCCAACATTTTGATGGTGAACATGTTTTCGACTAAAGGGACTCGAACCGGGTAACCACGGTATTATATCGTTTAGACTTCAATGCCTTAACGATCATGGCCACCAGGCTGGCTATTATTATTATTATTATTATTATTATTATTATTATTATTATTATTATTATTTTTGCTAGGGGCTTTACGTCGCACCGACACAGATAGGTCTTATGGCGACGATGGGATAGGAATGGCCTAGGAGTGGGAAGGAAGCGGCCGTGGCCTTAATTAAGGTACAGCCTCAGCATTTGCCTGGTGTGAAAATGGGAAACCACGGAAAACCATCTTCAGGGCTGCCGACAGTGGGATTCGAACCCCCTATCTTCCAGATGCAAGCTCACAGCCGTGCGCCTCAACGCGCACGGCCAACTCGCCCGGTGTGATTATTATTATTATTATTATTATTATTATTATTATTATTATTATTATTATTATTATTATTATTATTATTATTATTATTATTATAATACCCTTTGTTTTACGTCGAGCAGTTGCAGATGGATGTTTCGGCGACGATTGGATAAGAAAAGTGTTAAGAGTGGGAAGGAAGCGACGTGACGGTGGCCTTAATTAAGGTGCAGCCCCACTGGTGGTGGTGGTGGTGATTGTTATTTGAAGAGGCAGTGCAACTGTGCAGTCATCCTCTATTAACACTAATCAGAAAGGAAAAGGAAGAGGTCCGTACTTCGAAGAAGGAAGTCATGGGCAAAACATAGGGAATGGCCACGAAGGGCGCGAAAATGAACGACTCACTACGCCTCGCGAACCTAATACAGTACCGACGGTGTGAGAAAAGAACAAGAGTTGACCAAGGGAGGTCGGAGAGGAAAGTTGAAATGTGAGGAGACTGACACAAATGGAAACAGTGCCTGACTCAGCTACGGGCACAGTCGTCGCCAACCAGAATCAGAGGCCCTCGTTCCCCTTTTAGTCACCTTTTAGAGGAGGCACGGGGTAACGTAGATGTATTCTACCGCCCCAGCCATAGGGAATGGTAAAGACCTAATTTGCCTGATGTGAAATTGGAAAAAGCTATCGTCAGGGCTGCCAACAGTGGGGTTCGAACCCACTACCTCCCGAATTCAAGCTGGCAGCTGCGTGACTCAAATCGCGTAGCCACTTGCTCGGTGGTATTATTATTGATTAGCATTAAATATATAATCATCATCCTTAGGATTGGCGATAGTAACAATGGCCGCGACGATGACAGAGGTAGCAGCGGTTGCGCTGGGAAGACAAATGAAGTCCTTACCCTCACAATACGCAGAAAAGCAGTCTAATTCGGTAACGTCGTTTGAAATGATAAATACAGACTTTTCCAACTGGTCACAGAAGGTACGAGAGGAAGGAAACGTGGACGCGGGGGGTGAAAAAATCCTCGGCGCTGAGCCTACGACAGTGCTTCGACATTTCGCGCCCTGATACGAGTAAGCAAACAAACAAACAAACAAACAAACAAACAAACAAACAAACAAACAAACAAATAGACAAACAAACAAACAAACGAATAAACAAACAAACAAACAAACACACCCGAGGCGATTATAGACCATTGAGACCCTTAGCCTACCAAGACGACTGCTGCCAGGACTGCAGATATTGATGTGTCACGTGATCGGCGTGATGATATCCTCAGCTGTATTGCTTGGCTTCCACAACCAGTTCAGTTGCCTTTCGTATCAGTCAGATTCTTAATTGATCGCATGAGGCTGAGTGAAACACGTTCCAGACTTCAATCCTTGGACGGGTCAAGTATAGAAGCCTGGGCCTCCAGGTAAGAAGCAAGCACGTTACTCCTACATCACGTCTGTCTCGCCGTTCGATACACTATTGCAGCCTGCTGTACTTATGAGGATTTTTATAAATTTGGATGGAGGTGATGATCGTTCAAGTCGTACTGTAATATACATTGATTAGACAAAATATTGTGTTCATGTCCTCGGGGTCAGATCCTGAGGTCGGTCACGGAACAACTGGTTGAAAGCGTTCCGCAGAGGCAATTAATTCATTTCACGTTATAACTGTTGAACCAACGGCCGTAGCCGTGTTGAAACACCGGATCACGTGAGATCTCCGAAGTTAAGCAACATTGGGCGGGGTCAGGAGTTGGATGGGTTGCCACGCGCTGTTGGTGGGGGGTAAGGGAATGGAGGAGCGGAAAGGAACTGGCTACCCTACCGCACGTAAACTCCGGCTCAGGAACAGCTGCGGAGGTTCGGACCTGCCTTCGGGCAGTATAACCCTTACCTTACCTTATGACTGTTGAAAATTCGACTGATTCCATAAATTATAATCATCACAACGCAATGGTCGTCGAATGTTAAGAAATAATAACCAAATTTTAATTATACGGTACATACTGAATATATGTTACAATTTGCTTTACGTCGCACCGACACAGATAGTTCTTACGGCGACGGCAGGACAGAAAAGGGCTAGGAGTAGGAAGGAAGCGTCCGAAGCGTTAATTAAGGTACAGCCCCAGCATTTGCGTCGTGTGAAAATGTGAAACAACGGGAAACCATCTCTTGTTTGTGTGATGGAAGATAGTGTTGTATGTGGTATTTGAGCTGTAGGAATGTTGGGGACGGTACAAACACTCAGTCTCCGAGTCAAGATAATCAATCACTTATGATTAAAATTCCTCAAGCCGACCTGGAAACGAACATGGGCACCGAGGATCCAAGGCTAAGACGCTGACCACTCAGCCATGGAACCTGAAATAATAATAATAATCCAATAATAATAATAATTGTACCGGGCGGTACACCTCTACACCGTTTATTTAAAAGTTGCGCCAGTTGAAACTCCTCTTCTGGAGGAAGGTTGAACTTTATCTACTCTATTAATTCTCTACTTTCTCAGAAGATGTCACCACGTGGAAAATTTTGAGTTTTTGAACTGTGTCACTTTTGATGTGTTTTTGTTTAGCTTGAAGTAAGAAGTGTGAACTTTCTCTTCTAGAGGACACTACTGAAGATCAACAATAGTGCAACCTAGTGCGGAGTCAAAGAACTATTTTGTTGAAGAAATTTTTATTTCAAATGTTTGTTCTTTGCTAAATTTCTTTCTGTTATTGTTTAAGTTGGCTGTATACCCCTCTCTTTCCCCTTGTTTTGCATGTAGCCAATCCCGAATTTCTTAAATTAATTTCTATCCAATCAGATGTATCTTCCCCCAACTTGAATCGATTGCGGGGTCCTAGCCAATAAAATAATTGTGGGCGGGTGTTTTCATTCCCCTAACGCCTAGAACCTTCCACGAGAGGTTATAAACTGCTGATTTTTGGGTCTCCGTGCCACTTCTGTTCCATCTTTCAGTGTATTAAGTACATCGCAGGAGGCGGGTAGCGCCTCTTTCTTCTGCAGCGGTCAACAATAAGGTAATGGCCGATTAATAAATTATTTCTTTTCTTGCTCAGCAGTTTAACTCTCGGGGCGGGTGCGAAGCGTTCTACCATGTAACCTTTTCCTAAAATGTAACTACTCTTTTCTTCGATTCTCTTGTAAAGCTACATTCTGGGATAGAGAGTGCTAACCCTCTCGAGCTCCCACTCATATTGTTTTGAGGTGAACTTATTTTTCTCAACCTATTCTTCGATAATGTAAAACAAATTGTTCTCTTCTTAAGTCACCTCTTTAGTATGGGATTAGCCCTTGTATTAACGGCCTAGCGCCAAGTAGGTCTTAATCAAAGTGTATTAGGAGTGCAAGTTCGCCTCCTCTCAAATTGTTTTAGAGGTCATTTAATTAACCTTCTTGTCATTTAATAGACCTCAGTAGGTTGGGTATTTTACCCCTGTGTGTATGTCCTTTGAGGACAGCTTAAAGGTGGAGTTTGGTGTGGCCTGGGAGAGGCTTAAAGTTGAGAGCGAGTGGCTCTTTTGAAAATGGTATATTGTATGCCTCGAGGAGGCTTTTCAGTGTAATTTGGAGCAAGGGCTCCTAGGTATGAATGGGGTTTTCTGCCCCTCTGTTAAAATTGTGTTTGGGGTAAAACTGAGCTGATTGCCCAAGAATTATGTTTCTGACTTTTGAAGCCCCAAATGGGGTACCTATGTAAATGTATTTTTCAATTGTGTTTCGGCTACTAAGTACCTGTTCTATTTGTTGTTACCTAATTTTGAAAAGAAAATATAACCTTGTTAAATTTTACGTTAACTTTGATTCCGTAGTTTGAGACCCATTCACGCCCGCACCTTCTTACACCTCTACCTACCATCAAAACGCGGTAACAAGTGGTAGCAGAGCGTGGTTGAATGGGTCTCAATTTAGCCCCTTTTGACGGCTAAACACTGTTTTGATCCGAACTCTAACCATTTTCTCAGTTGCTGGAATTTTTTTATTGAGGTTGTTCTAAATTTTTCCGTCATCATGCCCGGCCCTCGCGATGTTCTCCTCCTTAACTATTTGCGCAAAGAGGAGTTGATCTACGAATTAACTATTAGAAACGTGCAATCTGGAGGCACGGTTGCTATCGACACTAACAAACTTAGAGAGTCCCTTGATTTGCCCATTTCCATCCCCAATTTGGGAGAGAAAGAAATTGATGACTCTCTTACCACGATCGTCGAGAATATTTCTGGGCTAGCATCTGTAGTTAGTTTTTTTGATGAAAATGATCCGTCTCCTAATCAAATTAAGCGTGTGCAAGGCAGACTATATCACTTTTCAAATAGAGTTAATGATCTGTTGTCTCTAAAGGTGAATGACGTTCAGAGGAAGGAAGCTAATACGCTCCTTGAAACTATTTCTGAATTGTCTAGTAAAGTCACTCAATTGTTAACTGGGGAAGTCCCTCCCAAATCTGATCAGCCCACCATAGTGAATGCAGGTAGTGAGGAAGCGCCTCCCAAGGGAGAAGTCAATAGGATAACCGTTGCTGCTCAAACTATCCCGGCCCCATTGGACACCGAATCTGAACGCCGTGCATCGTTGAGTAACATCCGTTCTGAATTAACTTCCTTACCATTGAAACCTTTACCTACTATGTCACCCGGGTTTAGCAGCTTGCCTCATCCATTGGCAATGTTGCTCAGAGGTATTTCTAAGTTTTCTGTTAACACCACCAGTGATGTAATTTCATTTTTAAGATTTCTAGTTGAATTTCAGGATCACGCCCTTGTGTTTTCTCTTTCCCCTTGTCAAATTTTGCAAATTATCTATCCTTATGCTATTGGTGTTCTCTCAGATAAAATAGTAAGAGCTATTGCTGAACAGTCATCTATTGAAGATTTTCACGCACACTTGCTTGCAAATTTCATTCCTGCCCGCGCGAGGTCATCTCTGATTCAGAAATACTATTATCGGGTACAGCGCTTGGATGAAAACTTGGCTGATTTCATACAGGACATTAAGTTTTATACTAGGGTGTTTGCTCTCCACTTCCCTGAGGATCAGATCGTGCAAGCTATTGTTGAAGGGATCTCCCCACCCTACAGGTCATATTTGTGTTTCGCGGCATGCCCGCAAACTTTCTCGGAACTTGAAGCATTGGCCGTCTCAGCGGAAGGAGTTAGATACGCCGATTCCTTGCGTGTTGCGAAAGAACCCCCGCCTTCCTTTAGTAACACTCGGCCTCCACCTCGCCGATCAGTCACCCCTCGTAAATGTTATGCTTGCGGGTCGCCTGACCATCTGCGCAATAAGTGTCCTCTGATCAAGTCTAGTAGGGCAAATAATGGAGCTGGTTCATCACAGGGCTGTTTTAAATGTGGGGCTTTCTCACATATCTCCAAGAATTGTCCCAATTCGAATAGCACCCCCTCCTGCTCAACTTCTGGGGTAACTTCCAACAACAGTCAAAAGTAACTAGTGGCTTCGGCTGAGTCAACTAATCCATCTTCCCAAGGCTCAGCCCCTGGCAAAAAGGTCGAGAATTCAGGGAACGATAAGTCTTCGAATACATCTTTTGAATGCCCCAAAGAGTGTCTTAGGATTGCGGCGGATATCCCCGCACCTGTTCCTTTTCTTAAGATTGAGATAAATAACGAACCTATAACTGCTCTATTAGATTCAGGTAGTGTTTGTTCCATTATTTCGGCTGAATGGTACTCCAAATTGAAATCTGTTTGTAAACTACCTGTCTATGACTCTTCTCCTGTTAAATATGTTTCGGCTAATACATCTCCATTAGAAATTCTAGGTTCTTTACTGGTCAAAATTCGTATTTTTAAGTTTACATGGAAAATCAAACTGTTTGTGGCTAAGCACTTGTCTTGCCCCATCATACTGGGAGCGGACTTTATTTCTCACACTGGTCTTGTGCTCGATCTCCAGTCTAGGTCGTGCACATTCAAATTTGCTTCTAGTTGTAAAATCCCACTATTAACGTGTAATTCTGTGTCATGTTTCTCTATTTCGCCTACCCAGGATGAGATGTTGTTAGACCTTAGACATCTACCTGAGGAGCAGGCTAATAGTATTCGTAAATTATGTCAGTCATTTCCAGAGGTATTCACTGATACTCTTGGTGTTACTGATCTTATTGAATACAAAATTGAGGTCACGGATTCGATTCCTGTCCGTTTTCCACCTTATAGGCTATCTCCACCTAAAATGAAGGCTCTGAAAGAAATCATCGATCAGATGTTGAAGGATGGTATTATTAGGCCCTCTAAGTCGGCGTATTCATCGCCTATTTTTCTAGTCCCGAAACCCCAAGGAGGCTTCAGGCCTGTCATTGATTACAGGGCTCTCAATCGGAAGGTGGTGTTGCAATCTGTGCCCCTTCCTGACCTTCATTCTTGTTTTTCATGGTTTCGTAAGGCCAAGTTCTTTACTATCTTGGACTTGAATCAGGCCTATAATCAAATTCCCCTTGCCGAAGAGTCTAAACACCTTACAGCGTTTGCCACGGACTGGAATTTATACGAATACAACCGCGTGCCTTTCGGGCTCCCCACGGGGGCAGCTGTGCTCACTAGGCTACTAGATAGGGTCTTCTCCGACATCAAATTTGAATACTTATATCACTCCTTGGATGATGTCGTCGTGTTTTCGGAGACCTTCGAAGAACATCTAGATCATCTGCGAGAAGTTCTGAATCGCCTTCGTAAGGCTGGGTTAACTGTTAAGTTGTCCAAGGTTGCCTTTGCTAAGCCCTCTATGTCTTTCCTAGGGCATATTGTGTCACCTGATGGTGTAGCAGTCGATCATTCTAGAACACAGGCCATCCGTGATTTTAAACCTCCCAAGGACATTAAAGGCATCGCCAGGTTTATTGGTATGGTGAATTTCTTCAGAAAGTTCATTCCTAACTTTGCTAATAGAGCGGCGCCCTTAAACCTTCTTCGTAGGAAAGGCATCAAATTCGAGTGGGGACCTTCTCAACAAGCCGCTTTTGAAGATCTGAAATTAGCTCTCTGTAATGCCCCTGTCCTTGCTATGCCTGATTTCTCAAAGAAATTCATCGTCCAAACGGACGCGTCGTCGTCAGCTGTAGCTGCAGTCCTTCTTCAAGAGACTGAACTAGGGAGGCGACCCATCGCCTATGCATCTAGGACTTTGTCGGCTCAAGAAGCCAAGTATTCCATCTATGAGCTCGAAGGTTTGGCAGTCTTATTCGCCTTAGAGAAGTTCCGTCTCTATCTGGAACATGTCAAATTCGACCTGGAACCAGATAATCAAGCCTTAAGCTGGGTCTTAGGTAGGCCGCGTCGTACTGGTCGTATAGCCCGTTGGGCCATTCGTATTTCTGCCTTCCAATTCGATGTCAGGCATATCAGAGGTACTGAAAATGTTGTTGCTGATGGACTCAGCCGTATGTTTTCAAACGAGGTCGAGACCCACGAACCGGTCGACAGTTCATCACCTTCCGAGTCCATACTATCCGAGGTTAATGCCATCCTAACAGATGCTCCCTTGCTTTTTAGAGATATTGAGAAATACCAACGTGAAGATCCGACGCTGGCTCCGATAATGGAAACCCTTTCTTCTGGGGAACAGGTTGTCCCTTATGTTCTGAGGAATGGTGTTCTATGTTGCCCATCGAGGCATGATAAGATGATGAAAGTTGTCGTTCCAGCCGTTCTGGTACCTATGATCTTCAAGTATTATCATGAGACCCCATTAGGAGGGCATCTTGGAATCTTTAAAACCCGTGAAAAGATTCGTGAAATGTTCATCTGGAAAGGTATGGACGGTGAAATCCGTGAACTTGTAAAAGCTTGTAAATCATGTTTGCTGAGTAAACCCACCATGTCCACCAAGGTAGGCCTTTTGTCTTCGCATCAAGCGTCGCGCCCCATGGAACGCCTGTATATTGATTATGTAGGACCCTTCCCCCAGTCAAAGGGTAATGCCAACAAGTTCATCTTTGTATGTGTAGATGGTTTTACCAGATTTTCTTGGTTATTTCCGACTAAGCTGGCTACCGCTCAGTCCACCATTACCTGTCTAAATTCCATTTTTGCTTCTTTTGGTCCGTGCCAATATATTGTATCTGATAATGCTAAGGCGTTCACATCAAATCTTTTTCGTAAATTCTGTTTTGACTTGTCCATCTCTCATGTAACTACTTCTGCTTATTACCCTCAACCATCTCTGGCTGAACGGGTTAACCGTAATCTCAGGTCTGCACTTATTGCCTATCATCATGAAGATCATTCCAGGTGGGACACGTCCCTGCATTGGATAGCTTTTGCTTTGAATTCGGCGGTTCATGAATCTCACAAGTTTACTCCAGCTTCTTTGATGTTCAAGTTTGTTCCCAACTCGCCGCTCTCTAACCTCTGGTCTCTGAATGACATTCTACCCGAGACAATAGATCCGGATAACATTAAAGATCTTTGGAAGAAGGCTAAAGCCAATCTTAAAGTGTCTCATGAAAAGGTTAGGGAAAGGTATGATCGTGGACGGAGACCCACCCCTTTGAAGGTAGGTGACCAGGTTATGGTCAAAAATTTTGTTCCCGCGGGCAAGCTTGCCCCCAGATTCCATGGGCCATGCATCATTCTCGATTTTCTCACACCGGTTACATTGTTAGTAAGCAATCCAGCCACCGAGAGGATATTTAGGGTTCACCTGTCCCAGGTGAAACCGGTGTAAATGTTGTGTCAACTTGCTTCATATAATTTGATAGGAATATGATGGTTATATTTTTTTTGAGTTCCACTTTTAAGGCATTCTGCTCCTTCTATTTTATTTTATATGTAAGCATTTCTGTAAACCTCCCCCGATTGTTAAACTGCCATCCTGTCCTTGTCACGGCCATTACCACGCTCCCGTCTCCTGCTCCACTAAATACAGTGGCTGGCTTAGATGAAATGCCATGAATATCGCCACGCCGCTGGCCCCTCAATCTACATGCCTGTGCCCTCAAAAAAAAAGATGATGGTCCAACACAATTTTGCCGCCGAGCTTTTATGTTTCAGTGCCCCCGCAGCCGCGCAGCGCCGTGCAGCAACTGGGGAGGGGGATGGGCCCCCTCCTCTCCAGCGAGGACGACATGTGTACGGCGAGCCGGAGCTCTCCTCCCGGCCAAGGCTGATGTGCGGCGCACGACCTGCTACTGGCCCGCAGCCTGTATATGTTCACCGCGGGCGCGGCGTATTTCAACACCTCTGCTCCCCTCATAGTGCGGGCGAGCGGTATCTCAGGGTACTTGAGGGGTCCGAGCGGCCTCCTTTCGACGCAAGCTGCAACGGCCGGTCTGGCCATCCAACTTAATCTACATCAACTACATGGACAGTCACCATAAGCAATAATTACACTTGGGAATTCAACAACAATATTTGGTGGACATTGCAAAATTTTCTTCACTTTCAAGTAGTAAAAGTTTATCTTCAGAAATTCAAATTCTACAAACATAAAGACTTTCATTCACCTGCAACAACAACATTTTGAAACTGAATTAAGAAATCTTGTAAATGCTCCTGCTATCTATCTTCATATCAACATCATTACTTGGACTTTGTTTCAAACTGATCTCATGCGTCACCCCTGGAGGAACTTTTGGGGGGGGGAGGTCTGTACCGGGCGGTACACCTCTACACCGTTTATTTAAAAGTTGCGCCAGTTGAAACTCCTCTTCTGGAGGAAGGTTGAACTTTATCTACTCTATTAATTCTCTACTTTCTCAGAAGATGTCACCACGTGGAAAATTTTGAGTTTTTGAACTGTTCACTTTTGATGTGTTTTTGTTTAGCTTGAAGTAAGAAGTGTGAACTTTCTCTTCTAGAGGACACTACTGAAGATCAACAATAGTGCAACCTAGTGCGGAGTCAAAGAACTATTTTGTTGAAGAAATTTTTATTTCAAATGTTTGTTCTTTGCTAAATTTCTTTCTGTTATTGTTTAAGTTGGCTGTATACCCCTCTCTTTCCCCTTGTTTTGCATGTAGCCAATCCCGAATTTCTTAAATTAATTTCTATCCAATCAGATGTATCTTCCCCCAACTTGAATCGATTGCGGGGTCCTAGCCAATAAAATAATTGTGGGCGGGTGTTTTCATTCCCCTAACGCCTAGAACCTTCCACGAGAGGTTATAAACTGCTGATTTTTGGGTCTGCGTGCCACTTCTGTTCCATCTTTCAGTGTATTAAGTACATCGCAGGAGGCGGGTAGCGCCTCTTTCTTCTGCAGCGGTCAACAATAAGGTAATGGCCGATTAATAAATTATTTCTTTTCTTGCTCAGCAGTTTAACTCTCGGGACGGGTGCGAAGCGTTCTACCATGTAACCTTTTCCTAAAATGTAACTACTCTTTTCTTCGATTCTCTTGTAAAGCTACATTCTGGGATAGAGAGTGCTAACCCTCTCGAGCTCCCACTCATATTGTTTTGAGGTGAACTTATTTTTCTCAACCTATTCTTCGATAATGTAAAACAAATTGTTCTCTTCTTAAGTCACCTCTTTAGTATGGGATTAGCCCTTGTATTAACGGCCTAGCGCCAAGTAGGTCTTAATCAAAGTGTATTAGGAGTGCAAGTTCGCCTCCTCTCAAATTGTTTTAGAGGTCATTTAATTAACCTTCTTGTCATTTAATAGACCTCAGTAGGTTGGGTATTTTACCCCTGTGTATATGTCCTTTGAGGACAGCTTAAAGGTGGAGTTTGGTGTGGCCTGGGAGAGGCTTAAAGTTGAGAGCGAGTGGCTCTTTTGAAAATGGTATATTGTATGCCTCGAGGAGGCTTTTCAGTGTAATTTGGAGCAAGGGCTCCTAGGTATGAATGGGGTTTTCTGCCCCTCTGTTAAAATTGTGTTTGGGGTAAAACTGAGCTGATTGCCCAAGAATTATGTTTCTGACTTTTGAAGCCCCAAATGGGGTACCTATGTAAATGTATTTTTCAATTGTGTTTCGGCTACTAAGTACCTGTTCTATTTGTTGTTACCTAATTTTGAAAAGAAAATATAACCTTGTTAAATTTTACGTTAACTTTGATTCCGTAGTTTGAGACCCATTCACGCCCGCACCTTCTTACACCTCTACCTACCATCAAAACGCGGTAACAATAATAATTTTATTCATTAGTAGGGCTAGGATTATGATGACCTAAAACTGCAAAAAAATGCAAAATAAAAATGCATTTATGACCAAAATAATTGCAGGAAATGACCTAAAATTTAAACTATGACATGTAATTTTCTATGATTTCTGTATTGTTTTATTCTTGTATGGTAATAAAATTAATTTAAGCTATTAATATTGGCAAAACAGATATTTTGTAATATATTTTCGTGTTATGAATTTTGAAAATAATACTTACATGTTTACGAAACAGACATTTCTCAGTCATGCAGGTTCCAATTGTTCATTCCAAAGTGTGAGTTGCAATGAACAACGAATACATGGTGTAAATTTTCGAATGAAAATGATTGTCTATTATCAACTAACAAAGCTTTAACACAGAAAACTCCTTTCTATCTCCACTGACACAACAGGAGCATACTTAAATAAAACATTAATTTTCTCTTGAATTTAGTTCACTGTCATCAAGGTCACGAAGAGAAAATGTTTCACCTGACAAAATGTTAGCAATTGAACACATTATCTGATGTCGTTTATTTTTCTCCAAAACCTTCTTCATCTTCTCAGACACAACTTGTCCCACTTTGCTATAGCGCGATCCAAAACATTCATCACTTTCAGCACAAGATGTAACTGCTGCACTAGCGTCACTTCCGACTTTTCCAGAGCGGTTATGGCAGTAGGAAGAAATCCAAAATTTGCTTTTATATAAGCAAGTTTCCCTGCAATCTATATACAGACATGGAAAAAAGTATTCATATCCCTAGCCATCCAATACAAAATGCTTTATTGCTGGACCAATGCGGAGTACAGGTCAAAATTACAAAACCAAACGTATACCTTGTACAGCAGTGTACATTAAAAAGCACAAAATAAACTGGAAGTAAACAACAGTACATAACAAAGCAACAAATTCGTACTACATGACACTACTTGTCCGGACATAAGTATTCATACCGTATCCCAGCAGAGGTCACAACTCAATGAAGAAACAGATATTACCAACTCGATCAGTAGCGCGTTTGTTTGCCTTTCCTCTATATTATTTCTTTTAACCTGCTGGGCATTGAGAACACCAGGTTGCGTGTTGGTGCAGATGAAATATTCCCCCATTCTTGTTGTAGTAACTGTTTCAAGTGTGCTTTACTTGTTATGTGGTGTTTTCTTATTCTGGACTCCAATTCTCTCCATAGATGTTCGATGGGGTTGGTATCTGGCGTTTGGGGAGGTGTTTTTAGTGTGTGCGGCGTATTGTAGAGTACCCACAAACGAACAATTTCTACCGTATGTTTGAGGCCATTGCCCTGTTGGAAGTAAAACTCACTGGAAATCTCAAGCTTTTCGGTGCTTTTGCGAAAGTTCCCTTTCAGGATATTCAGATATTGAAATCTGTCCATGGTCTCCTCTATAAATACCAACTCCCCAACACCTCAAACGGCCACTGAGCCCCCCACCATAACCCCACCTCCGCCGTGCTTCACAATGGTAACAAGGTTCTGCTCATCGAGCTCTGTGTCGGGGCGTCTCCACACTAAAATGCGTCTATCACTTCGGAAAATATTAATTTTTTTCTCATCTAAAAACATCACTGTCGACCAAAACGCATTATCTTTCACCATATGTTATTTTGCAAATTGTAGTCTCTTCCGTCGATTCACTTTCGTTATGTGCGGTTTTTCTTGGGACCCTAGATCGATACCCAGGGAGTGAAGGACCTTCCTTACTGTTTTGTGCGACACTGCATGATGGAAATATTCTGCCAGCTGCGATACTATTGCCGAAGATGTAGTGTGTGGTTAATTTCTTAATTGTGGTTACTATGAACCTCTCTTCTCGTGCTGTCAGTTTCTTCGGACGTCCATATCTTTTCTTGCTTATAAGAACATGCTGTCCTCTTAACCTTTGTATGATGCTTCGCACTGTTGGTTTACTTCTTCCAATGATGTTTCCGATCTCGGAATACGATTTTCCTTGGTGGTGAAGGCGTAGAATAAGTCGTCTCTCTTCAACAGACGTTTTCCTAGTTTTTTTCGTTATTGGACTAGTACCTCTCTGACCAGCTGATCAGTCCGTTTCTCTCTACATCTACTATACAACTAATGCCACGAAACAACACATGTTTCTGTTTACTCGTTCAAACCCCTTTTTTACACGTACGGTATGAATACTTATGTCCAGACAAGTAGTGTCATGGAGTACGCATTTGTTGCTTTGTTATGTACTGTTAGTTACTTCCAGTTTATTTTGTGCTTTTTAATGTACACTGCTGTACAAGGTATACGTTTGGTTTTGTAATTTTGACCTGTACTCCGTATTGGTCCAGCAATAAAGCATTTTTTATTGGATGGGTAGTGGTATGAATTCTTTTGTCCATGTCTGTATATAATAAGAGTTTTGTCTGTACATTGCTCAGAATTTGAAAAGAACGGTATTTCTGTACCCGTCATGTCCACAGTAACAAGGACATGCATTTTTTACTTTTCCGTAATGTCTGTCTGTCTGTCTGTCTGTCTGTCTGTCTGTCTGTCTGTCTGTCTGTCTGTCTGTCTGTCTGTCTGTCTGTCTGTCTGTACACGCATCACGAGAAAATGGCTGAAGAGAATTTAATGAAAATCGGAATGTAAAGTCGGGTGATGAACCACTACAATCTAGGCTATAAATTATTTTATTCACGCTGAGTGAAATGGGACAGAGGAGTGTTCACGGCAGTCTGCGACCTGGTTATTCCAGCTCTGGAACTTTGGACTGTTAGATCGGCACCGTAGCACTGTTCGTTGAAAGTGAGAAAATGTGCGGTTTTTCATTTGATCGAGTATTTTATATGATAACATTGCTTTCAATCGCTACATTCCTACTGACGTTTTTGTAATGACCTATGTTGAATTCAGTTAGGAAAACCACCAAGTCAGTCTTTCTGAGAATCCCGTAGCGAAGCACGGGTACATCAGCTAGTTTCACTATATGCCGTAAGTTTTTGCACAGCTTCGAATGATGCGGCCTTAGTGCCATCTTGTCAAAACGAGAGCTACTGACTAGGAAGTTGAAACTCGAGAGGGTGCCTTCAAGAATACCTTTTTCACACATCATATCAATTGGTCAACTTCTGGAAAATGACCCCGAACCAGATCTGCGACTCCATGTAACGCGTGGGCCAAACTAGTTAAACGCACCATATTAGAGTAGTGAGCACGAAGCGAATTAGCAGCCTTGACTATGTAGGCCAGGGCCTCTCAAACGCCCAAAATCTCACGCGTGCAAATCGAGGCGCAAGAGCTCCGTGCACTGCGCATCGGTTCCGCTCGGTTCGCCTCGGACCAACGCTTCGTCTCTGGGCTACTCGGCTAAGCTCGGCTCAACTCGGCTCGGATGTGGAGCGCTAGGGAGCAAGTGAGGAAGAGGGAGACAGGCGGAGCGAGCGAGACAGGCGTGGGGAAAGAGAGAGACAGCGCTATTGCTCCAAATCGAGGAGTGGGGGTCTGCACTCTGGTCAACCAAGCGAAGTCGCCTTTTGCACCGTGCACAGTGCATGCACTCTGAGAGGCCCTGATGTAGGGGACTGCAACCGTTACTAAGAGCAACACATTGTCACGCTGAATGCCATCAGCCCACAACAATGTCAACAATTTATCAAGAACTTTGCTGATTCTTGAGTTATTCACTTTTTGTAAATGCTCACAATATAGTAGAAAGTGTTCCCCAGGAACATTCTCGTGCAGTTCCTACCACCACGTTAGCTGCGTATCATCCTGATGAGTCCGTCGTCTCGTCCATCGATACCCATATTTTTTATTTCCAACTCTTTTCCTGATTTCTTCCAAAGCTTTTTCATTGCATCGTCTAACATAGATTTTCCTTAACGTAGAAGAATCCGGTATGGATTTGCCCGTGTGCTTCTCTAAGAAATTGTGCAGTTTAGGGTGTTTTAACTTAATCAATGGGATATCGGCACACAGAAGCACTCTACACAGTTCTTCAAGGAATGATGAAAAGGGGAGAATGGGTGACTCCAAGGAGCTTCTGTTGTAGTAATGTTCCCTCGTGTTTCTCACGCAATACATGTTGTTCCATTGTAAACCTTTTTACAGCGGCCACTCTCACGTCACAATGTTTGCAGTATTGTCTCGTCAGTGGTGAAGACCCTTCCTTCATATTGCTAAACCAAATTCTTTTAGTTTAACAGACACACTTTGCTTCACTTTAGGCGTATCGTAACTTCGCGTCTAATAGAACAGCGTTTCCGGCTCGAAGAAATACCACGAACTCAAGCTGTTAGCTGCAGCCTTCTACCTACGCGAGAGGCAAATGTACTTCCTTGTATGGGCGAGTCGATTATACACATACTTTTGGGAATAAGGAAAGAGGGTATCCGTTTCCTGGAAAATATATGTTATGCTTTCATGCAATCAAACAAAATATTCAACACGGAAACTTAGTAAAATACAGAATTAACCTTTGTCTAGTCACGCGAAAATTATTACGTTGCTAGTCGCACACGGAGGTAACCTCCGGGGTTAAAAATGCGCGTCATTTTCTTCCTTTGAAATCTTGTTTTGGCATGTTCGTTTGCAGTATTCTTCGATGTAATTAAAATAAGTTTCTAAAATATGTTTAGAAGAACAAAACAGCAAGGTCATCCACCTCCAAAAAATATGCACTAAAATATAAGGTAATTTATTTAATCTCACACGGAGGAGACGTCCAGGCGACGTCACTCGTCAAAACAATGATCCCACACTCGCACACAGGATGCACGATCGCGCCGAAATGCTGACAGGACGAGTCCAAATGAACAAGGAGAAAGGTATAGGGATAGGGAGACCCACAGTTCAACTGGAAAGTTCAGTACCGTGCAAAATGTAATCGGCCTGGAGGAAATCTCCGTGAGCGACTAATTAAGGGTTAAAATAGCTAAACACATCAAAATATCCTTCTTTCTTGAAAATAGTATAAAAATGACCAAATTGACCTAAAATTTCCCCCAAAAATTCCTTATCCCTCAAAAATGGCAAAAAATGCAAAACAAAATGCTAAAATGCAAAAAAGACCTCTAACAAATAGACTTCATTGAACTAATTCTTTCATAAAACATATATATATATTTGAGCAACATGTCAATTTTACAAAAAAATATGCAAAATCATCAGGATCCTAGCCGTATTCATTCGTATCAAGAGAAAAAATGACAGAAGAGATGGAAGAAGAAGTCAACTGTATCGCTGAAAATTGGTGAACAAAACGTTCAGACGTCCTGGCTTTTCATGTGGATACTAAGGAAGGCGTCATTGTAGATATAACTATTTGTTATGGAGTTCTTGATGTTGGTATTTGCTTTACGTCGCACCGATATCGTTTTGAAGTAGGTGATCATACAGTGGAGGTACAGCGGGAGGAAAGGAAGATTTATGTGCTCACCGTGAAGTATTTTGAATAACATTATTATTTAAGTAACACGATTGTGTTTTAGAAGGTGCAAGTTTTCTTAGAAAATTTTTGAAAGAAGTTTGCGTTACCAACATACTTTTACGGGGTAACATTTTTATCACAGTATTGAACAATACATATCAAATTTTCTCACTAATGTCCTATTGTTGCATAACTCTTTGTATATTATATATTTGTAAAGACTACGTTTTTAATTGAAAATCAAATTTATTGAGTATCCTGAATCCGTCCGTGAATAAAAATTGTATGCGTCGTATGGGGTCATTGGAATCATGACAATATCATATTACAGTAGCCTATTGGCAAGAGGGGGATATTATGGAAAAGACAGCACATCGCCAGTGGTAGACACGCCACTGCTCGTAGAGCTCCAGCGTAAAACATTTGGAAGTGGCGGTAGCAGCTAAACAGAGAAGCTTCAACGACTACAACGTACTCTTTCATAAAACATTTACGACTTCATAGAAATGTTCAGTTTATAGTCACATTATGTTAAAGTAACTAACATAGCTGCGATTTGGCGAGGAGAAGGCCCACTTCCTTGATTCTGACTCTCGTCGCCAGTGTGAATATCTTTGTGTGGTGAACCAAAACGAGCATGATGATAAAGAGCGGTGAGGATGTCTGGGTATGGGGTGGCTTCCTAGAATAGGACTACTCGGGATAACTTCACTCACTGATGGATTTCCCAGCCTTCTCGTCTGCCACTCGAAACCAGCTGTATGCTATAAATACCCACATTCACCGCCGATACAAACAAACCACAAAAAGTAAAGAACTCTCTCTTCTTTTATTATGGTTTATTACCAGACATTTATCATGGTAATACTAGGAGAACATTTCGGAAAGTAATTGTCTACCCGAGAATAGCCATTTACACATTTACAAGTCTGCTCCTTCGATCAGCGCTACCTTTCCACTGACATTCCTCTGATACAACGTCGAGCATTATGGTAGTTGCTTTACGTCGCACCGACACAGATAGGTCTTATAGCGACGATGGGACAGGAAAGGGCTGGGAGTGGGAAGGAAGCGGCCGTGGCCTTAATTAAGGTACAGCCCCAGCATTTGCCTGGTGTGAAAATGGGAAACCACGGAAAACCATTTTCAGGGCTGCCGACAGTGTGGTTCGAACATACTAGCTCCCGAATACTGGATACTGGCCGCACTTAAGCGACTGCAGCTATCGAGCTCGGTGAGAGCATTATGCAGTTTATCAGGTCAATCTTCTATCAATTCTAGTTACCTAATAATAATAATAATAATAATAATAATAATAATAATAATAATAATAATAATAATAATAATAATAATAATCGTCTGACCTGAGCTGTCGTGATAATGACGCCAATTGGGCTGTCTGTATGTCAATTTAGACGTTCTGCTTTATTGTACCAAAGGTGTCACCAGAGATCTTTAACTTGCCGACGTCGTGCCACATGCAGTGTTGAAGATATCTTATTCTCGCCCTTCAAAAATCCGACTACTTCTGTGCTCAAACCCGCGATATTTAGTACTGGCGGCCGACACTATACACTGATCCACAGAGAGAGAGAGAGCTTCTGATTATCTGAACCACTGTGACTCCCGTCTCAACAGTCGTGCATTGTAAGAGGCACTTAATGTGAACAGATTTGGTAGCTGGAATTGAAATAATTTGTCTTTGGGGACAGGTAATTTACTTGGTCATTCTGAGTGTGATCTTATAGTTCTCTACCAGCTCCATAGGACTAGATGTCACACTGCATTGTGGGAGTAGGAAGCTATTTCTTAAGGAAATTCACCGGACTGACTGGCTCTGAAGGTTGATTGTTGACTTTCTGACTCTACATAGATGGCTTTGATCCCGGCTCACAAGAGCAAGCCACAGTTGTGGGTTCATCGATGTCGTTCAAAGTTTGGGATGTTGATCTTCGTCAAAACTAGACGGGCACGTGTCAGAGGGATTATGTCATTGGCCCTTATTTAATGAGAAAATGGCCCCTTAGATGTACAGTCTGTATACCTATTGGCTATTTGGGTATGGGGGATCTACAGCACTGTTGGCCTCGCAGTCACCGTACCTGAATTGCACGCGAGTGTCTTGGGTGTGAGGTTTGCTAGTGGCTAGTTTTTACTTTTTCTCTCATAATGCATCTGTTTTTCAGGACTTATTGTTTGGAAATAAGCAAATTGTCCGCCTCTGTGGTGTAGTGGTTATTGTGATTAGCTGCCAGCCCCGGAGGTTCGGTTCCCGGCTCTGCCACAAAATTTGAAAAGTGGTACGAGGGCTGGAATGGGGTTCACTCAGCCTCGGGAGGTCAACTGAGTATATGTGGGTTCGATTCCCACCTCAGTCAACCTGGAAGTGGTTTTCCGTGGTTTCCCACTTCTCCAGGTAAATATCGGGATAGTGCCTAACTTAAGGCCACGGCCGCCTCCTTCCCTCTTCCTTGTCTATCCCTTTCATCTTCCCATCCCCGCGTAAGGCTCCTGTTCAGCATAGCAGGTGAGGCAGCCTGGGCGAGGTACTGGTTATCCTCCCCAGCTGTATCCCCCGACCCAGAGTCTGAAGCTCCAGGACACTGCCTTTTTGGCGGTAGAGGTGGGATCCCTCGCTAAGTCCGAGAGAAAAACCGATCCTGAAGGGTCAACAGATAAAGAAGAAGAAAAAGAAGAAATGCGCAGATTAAATAACATCTGTATCATAAAAAACATGTTTGCTATCGTCCTACAGTAGATTGACTTTTGCTGCAAAACGTAAACAATTTCATCTTCACTCCATTTCTTATCACAACCGCAACAGTGGTCATAAAAATAACCGAAAAAGTACCCGTAGCGTAATGGTTAGAGCTACTAGCTGCCCTCCTCGGGGGCCTGGGTTCGATTCCCGGAACTGTCAGAAATTTAAGAATGACAGGAGGGCTGGTATGTGATTAAAATGGTACATGCCTGAAAATAGATGCATCATTACGGGATGAGGACACCGAGTTTAATATACCGAAAAAGTGAAGATTCGTCATACCACGAGTGATAAGACGGGGCAATGGTAAAGGAGTTTATGATACAGCTTATATTTAATCTGCGAATTTACTAGTCCACATGGAAAAAGATAAAGATGGGTAAAATCTAAAAGACAAAAGGAAGAAGAAAATTAAATTTTAAAATCAGACACTGGTCCGCCTCGAGCCCAAGAGCCCATGGGGGAGTTTAGGGACACTGACCATTAAGACCAGTGGTTCCACAGATACTCAGTTATGCAGTTTTTTAAATTCAAAGGCCGTTTCTTTGTTAAATAAGTACCAAGGACACGAATCCTCTGATACATATCCGTTTATTTTTCACGCAGATCTACCTCCCAAAGTTTGAATGAAATCGGTGATTCCATAGTTGTGGCTTCTCCTAGTAAGTCCGGCGAGACAAAATTCCCGGAACCTTGGCGGAACGCTTCTCTGAATACTGGCTTATGGTGTTCGAATATAGAAACGGTAAAGATCTTGAGAATTAAAGCCCATTCGAGAGAATTTCCAAATAGGTATGGATTATGTACCCACGTAAATTTATCTCACGGAAGCTTGATAAAATTGGTGTCCGCCAGGCTATAGACTCCCCTTGTTAGTTACACTCGTGCAATGGAAAAATCAGTCATGTTGAGCATCAGAACCGAATAGTGATGGTAGTGTGGTAACTGCTTGTTTTTTTTATCCGCTTCGTGTGCTTTTGACTGAAACCTGCTTCGTAGCCCGATCAATGATACTACTACCACTTTTTTACAATTGGCTTTACGTCGCACCGGCATAGATAGGTCTTTTGCCGACGATGGGACAGGAGAGGCCTAGGAGTGGGAGTGGGTTTTAATTTTCCTGGTGTGAAAATGGGAAACCACGGAAAACCATCTTCAGGGCTGCTGACAGTGGGGTTCGAACCCGCTATTTCCCGGATGCAAGCTCACAGCTGCCGACCCCTAACATCTACTACTACTACTACTACTACTACTACTACTACTACTACTACTACTACTACTACTACTAATAATAATAATAATAATAATAATAATAATTGGTTCTCAGCTGCCGGAAGCAGACCTTTTGACATGCTGTCATTTAGAATACCTATGAGTCAATTTCGACGTTCATGTCTATTGTAGAACTTGACAGAGAAACTGGAGCTGTATTGGGCGACTTATTACTGTATTTATTTTTTACTAATTTTGCTGGATGACAACGAATTTCATATGCCGACGTGAAGGATTGAATAGATTTCTTTCCACTCTTCAGAAAAACCAGTTACCTCTACAGGATCTGAACGTGGGAATCCAGAGGCCGACATTCTACCACTGATCCCCAGAGGGAGGTCGAAAAGATCTCCAACATAGGAATTTGAACACACGTTTTACCGAGTTCATAGTTACTCACTGGACTAGTCGCACTGAGTTATTCTGGTCGGTTCATGCAAGTGAAGGTGGGCTGTACATATATATAAAAAGAAGTATCTCGTCCCTCCAATTAATTCACAATGTTAACAATAATATTCTTCCTTAGCGTATGTCTTGCAATGTTGTCGGGTCCACTTAATTAAACGCCTTCCTCCACATTTTCCTATCGAGGATATCATCAAGAGTGACGTCTGCTGTTAACATGCCCATCTTGATTCGGTGAAGCCACCGTTTCTCGGGACGACGATGGAGCTGATTTCCTTTTGCGTCATTTTGGAAGGATACTTTCCTCATTGTGTACTCTTTTGTTCTCACAGCATGCTCGAAATCACCCAAATAACTGACGAAAAGCTCGAAACAGGTATGAAGTTCAGTTACAGCGGAGGTTTATCAACAAGTCTAGACAGGAAATACAGCTTTCCTCTTAATATGAGGTCAACAGGTGAATAATAAAGGTAGTTCGAAGATGATCAACAATGCAATTCTTGCCACGCTCTTCCTGTTGTTGGTCAATATGAGAGCGCTTTGTGTAACGAATCAAGAAAGTAATAGGTCATGTGCATAACTGCGGTTGTAACTCTACTAACTTTTAAACTTCTCTTGACATGAGGATAGTTATTATCTTCGTCCTCTTCCGTACAGCTTAGAGCTTGATTGCTTCTTATGCAGCAGTAATTGATCGGTTTAGTGAGTTTCATGTCTTACGAATTAAGTGTCGAAAAGCGTATTTTCGTGTGTTGAAAATTTAAAATGCAATTTGTACCGAAATTTTGAGGAATCGTGGGTACGAATTGTGGAGTGTGAATACATCACATGATACAAGTAGGGTTGCCACCTGTCCCGTATTGTACGGGACATCCTGCATTTGAGGTGAAAATGTTGCGTCCCGTAAAAACTAGCGTTCGTCTTTATTTATCTCTAAATATTTTAAAATCCGTATTTGATTTGAGCGCTCTTAAAATTCAAGTTAGATCCATTTTTTATCTTTGGAGCCTCAGAAGAAGGAAATCTCGTGATGTCTCCCCATTTGCTGGTAAAGCTTAGCATGTTGGGTTATTTACCTCGCCATCCGCCGCGTACTTCACAAGGTCTTCCGTTCCACTTTTCACCGTGATTGTTCATGCTGTTTGAGACTAACTCTACGTAAATTGTGAAGTTACCAGTCCCTCCAATTAATTGAAATAATTGATATGGAGATTTTTGTCTTGTTCGGAACATTCTTACCAGTATTATAGAGAGAACAGATTATGCCTTAAACAAGTGGTTGTCAGTGTTTACTAGTCATAAAGGACAACAGAAACTAACAGAATTAGAAAAGTTTGTGTGTTTTGTAATGAGTGTTCCTGGGTCAAATGCATTTGTTGAATGCATATTCTACTTAATGTCGTAACAAGTGGTCAGACAGTAGGAACATTTGTTCAGTAAATCTGATTAAAAGTGTACTAATTATTGTAAAAATGAATATGTCTTGTAGAGAGTTCCATGGCGTGATGCAGTAAGACAGTGCAATTTTACAGTGAGCTAAGTCAAGTGAAAATATAAATGGAGAAAATAATGTCGTTCTAATATTGTCTTTTCTGCATGTTTTTTCATTCCTAAAATGCATTGTACTGCAGGTGCTGTTAAGAGGGTGTAAGTTAGTTTCTTTTATGAATTTCAATAATTATCTTATTCTGTTAATGAAACTAATTATAATCTATTTGAAATTGGTATCTAACGTTTGATTTTGAAGTATTTATGAACTGTCCCTTATGTTTGTGAAAAATCCCGTATTTTTAGGTAAATATCCCTTATTTATTATATCAAAAAGTGGCAACCCTAGATGCAAGGCTTGTCTATAGGCTGTGGGAGAGCATTTTCAATAGTTACTGTAAATAGGTAAATTTCACGGTTTTTCTATCTGTTTTTCTACCTGATTATCCGTTCCTACGGGAGTTCGGGGACGGTGTGACTGACACGCGGCATGCAGGTAGGACGGTCATCCTTGCGGGACTCACTCTGTACAATAAAAATAATTGCAAAATATGTAGATGCACATTATAATGGTTGCACAGATCTGTGAGAAGCTTGGCTAGTCACTGTGGTCGGTATTGCTATGCCTGTCTATGTTCTAACACTGGGTTATTATTGTATTAGTTTAATAACATGTATCAGTAATAATTTAGTTCATCCGACTCCTTGGCTGAATGGTCAGTGTTGAGGATTTCGGTTCATAATATCCCGAGTTCAGTATTATGGCTGGGTCGGGCATTGTAATAGTGTTTGATTAATTCTTCCATCTTGGGGACAGGGTGTTTGTTTTTGCCCCAACTCCTCCTCATATTCAGACAACACACCACACTACTAACCACCACAGAAACACGCGATAGTGATTACATCCTTCCTTATAGAGCTGGCATCAGGAAGGGCACCCGGCCGTAAAACAGGACCAAATCCACATGTTCGAAAAAATTCAAACCCGTGACCCCACAGGTATTGGAAAAAGCGGTATAATAATAATAATTGTCCCGGGGGTACACCCGCTCCGTGCGATTAAAACTAGCGCCTTGGATAAGGCCATCTGCATCATAAACTTCGAAACTACTTGTATAAGTTTGGACATTTCTCAACAGATGCCTCTGCTAATAACATAGGTTGCGCCCTCTGCGGTGAAGATAAACTTTAAAATTGAAGAGTAAATTTTTATGTTAAGGTTTCTAAACTTGAATGTTTAGTGTTTCTTTTTGATGTTCAAAAGTTATCAACACCTCTATCTCTTCCCGCCAACTTAAGGCGTTGGCCAATCAAAAATTTTGTACATTTATTTATTCACCAATGATAAAATTTTGATATTTATTTGATTACCCAATGAAAATTGGGGGGTGTCAGGGCCTTGGCCCAGAGTTTTCTGGAACTTTCCTCTGAGTTATAAAAGCCGGAAGCTTGCGAGCCAGGTTGTCTTAGTGATCGCTCCAGTCTAGAGTGTGTTCATAACGGAGGCGGGGGCCGCCTGATCCATTTTCGGGAGGTACACCAGCTCAAGGTAATGGCAGATCCTGTTTAACATAAGCTAGTCTTTCAAAGCTAGCCCGAGGGGAAGGTTTCAAATCTTTAGCAAGGCCGGTCTGAGTGGCTCAGACGGTTAAGGCGCTGGCCTTCTGACCCCAACTTGGCAGGTTCGATCCTGGCTCAGTCCGGTGGTATTTGAAGGTGCTCAAATACGACAGCCCCGAGTCGGTAGATTTACTGGCACGTTAAAGAACTCCTGCGGTACAAAATTCCGGTCTCCGAAGACCTTAAAAAGTAGTTAGTGGGACGTAAAGCAAATATTATTATTATTATTATTATTATTATTATTATTATTATTATTATTATTATTATTATTATTATTATTATTATAATCTTTAGCAATGTAACTTTATTTTCTAAAATGTAAAATTCTAACTTTAAATGTAAATTTCAAACAAGTCGAAAGAACTAAACCTAAATCAGGGAATAAGGAGTGAGGTACCCTCTTGTATTCCCTCTCAACTTGATCTTGAGGTGTCTTATGATTTTGTAACCTTTAAAATCTATCTTGTAATTTCTGCAACTAGTCACATCTGTAGTGTAGGCTTAGCCTCTGTAATGTCGGGCCATAAGCCCAAACAGGGTTTTAAGTATTTCTGGTTAAATTTCAAGGAGTGCAAGAGTTCGCCTCCTTACCATTTTGATTTGCGGCCAGTAACTTTAAGCTTTTGTTTTTACCGAAGGCCATGTAGAATGGGTACTTGTTACGCCTGTTAAACTCTATCTCATTTATTTCATGTTAAAGGCATCAGACTGTTGAGCAGTTAAGACCGTGTATACTGTTTATTTTTAAATGTAGGTTGTGCCTTTGATAGGCCTGGAAAGTGTGAATTTTCGAAAATGGATTCCTAAGTGTAAATTTGTAGAGCAACGACGCTCTTCCTTCTGATGTAAACATTGGGAGATCTGTCCCCTTGACTGTTGATTGAAAGGAGCAGAAGTGCTCAAGTAACACTTGTAATTAGGAGCCTCAAAGTCAACCTGTAAAATTGTAATCTGATTATTCTACATAGTCTTTCGAGCTCACGAGTTAAAATTGCACCTGATTTTGTCATTTTGGTGGCAAAGTATAAACTTTGAAAAGAAAAAGAAGGGAAACATTAGGAAAGGAAATAAAACTGTCAATTTTGAAGTTCTGACTCTTTCATATCCACCCATTCATGCCCGCACCTTCTTTCACCTCTGCTCTCCACAATATCTCCCTAATAATAATAATAATAATAATAATAATAATAATAATAATAATAATGGCAGACTTCTTAAAGACCATAATAATAATAATAATTGGTTCTCAGCTGCCGGAAGCAGACCTTTTGACATGCTTTTGATTGCTTAACTTTCGCAGATGACCTTGCGATCCTTTCGAACAACAGACAAGAAGCAATCCATTCCATAGAAAAATTGCATGAAATAGCCCCAAAAACCGGACTTCAAATTTCATTTGAAAAGACGCAGTTTATGGAAGGAACTAAATCAAGACTCGACAATCAACCATTAATCACCAAATGTGGAATAATTTCACAAGTAGATAAATTCAAGTATCTAGGTGAAATTATTCAGCCAGCAAGGTTAAATCAGGAAGCTAACAAAGAAAGAACTGCTAAACTGCAAAGGGCTTACAAAATCACATGGAACAGATACAACAAAAGATGTATATAAAAAAATGCAAAATTACGACACTACAATACAGTCATCAAACCAGAGGCACTTTATGCATCTGAAACACTGATCATTGGCGGCAGGTCACAAATAAAAAGCATTGAGAAAGAAGAGAGGAAAATTCTCAGAAAAATCCTAGGACCAAAGTTCGAAAATGGAATTTGGATGAAAAAGAAACCACACGAAATTTTTCAATTCACAGAAAAAAATACAGATACCATCAGAAAGAGACGACTAAAATTCTACGGACACCTACACAGAATGGATAACAACAGGCTGACAAAGAAAATTCTAAATCTAGCTTTAACCCTGAAAATCCGCAACAATTGGTTAGCAGAAATTCATGAAGATCTACAAGAAATGGGTATTGAGGACGAAACCATTCAAGATAGAATGAAATTTAGAAGCTTAGTAAACAAACATAAATTTGCAGAGAAACCAACAAGAAAAAATACAGGCTGGACAGAAACACGCAGAAAGGAACACAGTGAAAAAATGAAGAGATCTTGGGTAGAAAAGAAGAAGAAACATTGTGCAAAATAAGTTCAAATGCGCTCCACAGTTGGGCACAACGAATCAAATAATAATAATAATAATAATAATAATAATAATAATAATAATAATAATAATAATAATAATAATAATAATAATAAGTTTGATTCACTCTGTGGCTAGCTTCACTAATATAGTGCACAGTTTGTTTGGTCTACACTACACCTTGCGGCAGATAGCCGTTTGGTCCCGCTTTCGGCTCTTAGGAGAAGTCGAGTGCGTAAGTGACTGCAATGTTGTAAAGTTCCACATTCCACATTATTTTGAAGAATGAAAACATACCGTATGGAACTCGGCATGGAATGAAATCAAATAAACTATCACAGTTTCAGATTCATAAATCTTATATTACGTTACAAACGAGAATGATTTCCTTTTCATCAAAACAAAAGAAAACAAAAGCAAAGCATGTTGCGTTTCTACAAGTTCAAGGAATCCTGGTGGTTTCCATGGCTACCGGTGAAGGGTGAGATACAGAGCAAGTGTGTAAAGATGGGAGTTCACCCTTATTTCGCCACGAGCTTAATAATTATATTTCCGAGATTCTTTCCTTCACAACTTCTCACACCTCTCAATTTATTTATCAGTTCGCTGAGAAATCAATCTATTTATTGATTTTCTGGGTTGGGCTTCGTTCTTATTTGAGATATGTTGGTGAGGTTTTTATGAGGAACTTGGGGTGTGGTGGGCTCCTGTGCAATCTAGCGGACAACGTTTCATAAATCTTGTGAGCATTTGGAGGCGGAGTGGGAGGATCGACAGTTTGCGAGTTCTCCCTTAATGGAAACGGAAATGTTTCTCTGCAGCATATACCCCCCCCCCCATATCCGCGTGCTCCCCGTTGACGTTAAAGTATCTCGTCCCAATGATGTTTACATCATCACCTTATGTACAGCTCTATTCTACACGTATTCCAGGAATATATTATTTAATTACCATTTAAGTAAATCCGAAGTTCTTTACGCGCCAGGAATTCTAAACTTAAAAGGGGCAAAACTGTTAAAGAAACTCGAGGTCACAAAAAGAACTATCCTGAGGAATTATTATAAACGGAGGAAGGTATCACAAACCCACCGAGGAATTATATCTTAAAAAAGAAACATTAATGGTCACTATTATCAAAAGACGCCTCAGATTTTGTGGACACCTACTTTTTTTTTTGCTAATTGCTTTACGTCGCACCAACACAGCCGTGGCCTTAATTAAGGTACAGCCCAGCATTTGCCTGGTGTGAAAATGGGAAACCACGGAAAACCATCTTCAGAGCTGTCGACAGTAGGGTTCGAAAGAAAGAAAGATATTAGACAAAGCTAAATAACAATAAAGGCAAGTAATGAAAGAGAACTCTCAAGAAAGTACAAGCAGCCTCAACGATCTAAGCTGCAAATCATTTTGATAAACTTCCATAGTCTATAGTTGGCTCATCCTCAAATAATAATAATAATAATAATAATAATAATAATAATAATAATAATAATAATAATAATAATAATAATAATAATAATAATAATAACCAGTCAAATATTCACTTTGTTGCATCACGTAAGTGGTTGCGATTGGGTAACATTTCCGTGAAACCGAAAGATTTATTGTGACCATAAAAGATAAGTGGTAGCCATAAAGAATTACCGAAAGTACGTCATCAAAAATCGAGACCTAGCAAACGACCTTGGTGGAATATGCACCGCGGGCAGACGAAATTGTACAGCATATCATAAGTTGCTGCTCTAAGCTAACCCTAACGCTAACGTTGTCAAAGTCATTCATCAGCGGGTATGTTTGGGCATAGATCTTATCACTAATCATACACCTTACTATAAATACCATCAGCAACCCGGTGGAGATGAATGCGTATTGGAACAAGATAGCACGTACTAACAGAACAACAAGTCACAGCCAAGAACAGGAAGATCAGGGAAGAAGTCGACAAGTACCTGCTCTGGCCAATGAAATAAGAGAGATCTGGCATCGGGACAGAGTTTTTATTGTTCCAATAGTGGCGGGAGCACAAAGAGAAATCCCCCACCAAGTGTATGTTGCATTTTACAGCTTTATCAGGAAAGTCCTAGTTAGGGATTTGAAAAACCCATAAAAGAAGACATTCAGAGGACCAACAGCGTCTCGCTAGGTTTGGATAGTCCCGTCTAATGCAACCGAACGTCGCGGAAACCTCAATGATATATAAAAGATTATTTTTCTGTCAGCTCATCATAACAGGACAATACTTGCTTACAAACTTCACTTCATTATTACGCAAGAAAACATTGATTATAGACGTTACTATACCATACTCCCACAAAAATTAGCATCCATGAAAAATGCAATGCATTCGGGAGATAGGGAGTTCGAAGCCCACTGTCGGCATCCCTGAAGATGGTTTCTCATTTTCACATCAGGCAAATGTTGGAGCTATACCTTAATTAAGGCCACGTTCGCTTCCTTCCTACACCTATCCCTTTCCTAACTTGTAGTCACGATAACACCTATCTGTGTCGGTGCGATGTACAGCAAATCTATGATAGCAAAGGAATGTGTTTGTCAATCTCTCTGTCTCTCTCTCTGTGTGTGTGATGCCCAGCCAAATCTACGGCATGCAGTGATCTGAAATATTTTACATACGTGGGCACAGCTTTTCACCGATCATGCATGGCTGTGTCAAAGAGCAATCCTTGCCCCAAGAAATATAGCTGTGAACGTCATCAACAAGCAACTTTTACAAGAATTGTCCGGTGTTCTGCAAAACTACAAGTCTATCGATCGACGCGACATGTAATGCAGATGAGGCCTTCAACTACACGACAGAGGTTTTGAACAACTTGGAATCATCCGGAATACCCTCGAACATCTTGGATCAGACGATTGTGGCATCGAATATCCTTCCCAGGAATATGAATCCTCCTTGCCTCTGCAACGGAACACTCTCAGCCTAGAAAGTGACGCCGAATTGTATTGACGCCACATCATGAGTGGATATGCCGCGGGTGAAGTAGTATTCATTCCTGGGATTCAAATCATCCCTTAGGATATACCGTTTCAATTCAGACATCTGCAGTTCCCCGTTTGTTTGAGTTTCGCTATGAGCATCAATAAGGCACAAGGTCAATCGCTTAAAGCTGTAGGACTTCATCTTTTGGAAACGATGCTTCTCCCATGGTCAACTGTACGTGGGTTGTTCATGAGTTGGAAAGGCAAACACAGTATATTATTAGCTCCAAGTTGAAGGGCAATATAGTTTATTCGGAAGTTCTATAAGAAAAATTACTTTCCTTTTTATATAATGCGATCTTTTATATTGTTTTCATACTGTCTGTACCGTCCACCAAACCGGTATTTTAAGCATTAAAAGCAACAGTATTATTACAAATAAAATAATGTGTTTCATACAACTTATGTAAAAATGATGTGTGTTAAGTAAATTTATTTTTTATTTTGATTTTAGATGAATGGTTTAAAACATCTAACGGTTGAATTAATAAGCGTGGGCGAAGCCACCGGTACATGCTAGTTGTAAATAAAAAATAAAATTAAAAAAGCAACAAATACATGGATTTGCCAGTAGAAATGAAATGCATCTGAAAATAGCAAACAATTACTGTTATTTGTAATACTGCGATCTCAGTAACAGAAGTCCCACCAACGTACTTACAACACCTAAATCTACCATATATCAGAAACCACAACAGAGTAGTTGTAAATAGTCGGAAAATTCATTAATAAATACTGACTGAGTCAATAAATATTCTGGTATCAAACACGGAAGTTTTAATGAAGGAAGGAAGAGAAAAAGTTAATAAATAATTAAATATAATAATAATAATAATAATAATAATAATAATAATAATAATAATAATAATAATAATAATAATAATAATAATAATATGGCCCGACTGAGTGGTTTAGACGTCAGAAGCTCTGGCCTTTGAGCTCTTGTTGGTTGTTTCAAGGAATTCATATACGCGAGCCTTGTGTCGGTAAATTGTCCTGCAGAACAACATTCATATACTTTTGCGTCTCTGAAAACCACAATAGTAGTTAGTAGGACGTAAAGACATATATAAAGTAATAGTAATATGACAACCAATTGTACGGTGAGTTTCTGTCATCGGTTGGCCGGCAAGCGCGCCCAACTCTTCTGCCTCCCGTTGACTCATCACTCCCCGCTCCACGACATAGCAACAAGAACAGCACTTTGCTCATGACGTGAGATAACAATTAAGGATTAATAAAATAAGTTCGTATCTTATGACAGGAGAAACTTCCGGTTCTTGTCCAAGCCATCTTAGGGACTTTGTAGTGGTATGTTCTATGTGCGATTTCATTTACTTTTATTTATATTTACCGAGCTCGATAGCTGCAGTCGCTTAAGTGCGGCCAGTGTCCAGTATTCGGGAGATAGTAGGTTCGAACCCCACTGTCGGCAGCCCTGAAATGGTTTTCCGTGGTTTCCCATTTTCACACCAGGAAAATGCTGGGGCTGTACCTTAATTAAGGCCACGGCTGTTTCCTTCCCACTCCTAGCCCTTTCCTGTCCCATCTTCGCCATAAGACCTATCTGTGTCGGTGCGACGTAAAACAACTAGGAAAAAAATTATATTTTTCATTTACGTTTTTTAACACTTCGCTTCTTATCGAGTAAGGAACCAGTTCCTCTCAATTTGTTTACGAGTTCCCACGCAGTCTCTCTGTGTGGAGTGCGTACACCTGGAAATTGAGTTATAAATCGCCTAACGACTTCCCCGATAGACTCTGATTTCACATAATAATCCTACATAAATACCCTTTCCACTACCATGTACACACGTGGAAACATTATGAGAATTATACCTCGAAGTAACACCTTACAACTCGAGAACAGTAGGAGGGAAAAATCAACCCTTAATGCACGTTCTAAGCACGGACCTGAACTGTGAAGTGCGGGCATTCCCGTGCTGACGCTGCGCTGGGTAACGGGAAGTGATGAGTCAACGGACGGCAGATAAGCTGGGCGGGCCTGCCGGCCAACGGATGGGAGAAACTCGCTGTAGAACTGTTGGGAACTGATCACCATTCAACATACAGTACATACAGTATTCGACTAGTTTTGATTTCACCGAGCTCGATAGCTGCAGTCGCTTAAGTGCGGCCAGTATCCAGTATTCGGGAGATAGTAGGTTCGAACCCCACTGTCGGCAGCCCTGAAAATGGTTTTCCGTGGTTTCCCATTTTCACTCCAGGCAAATGCTGGGGCTGTACCTTAATTAAGGCCACGGCCGCTTCCTTCCCACTCCTAGCCCTTTCCTGTCCCATCGTCGCCGTAAGACCTATCTGTGTCGGTGCACGTAAAACAACTAGAAAAAAAGTTTTGATTTCTAGAATAATATATCAGCCATTCTTGCAGCCTAAATGCAGTTTGTGTTCATTTTTGGACCGCGTGCATTACTTGTTCATGAAGATAAAGGTGAGAGTGTAGGCACTACGTCAACTATTGGTTCATATTAAATGACTTAAAATATAATTGTATCTTTTGTGACAAATTCACGCTTTGGCGTCATGAAGTTTACGGTTTCTTTTGTTAGAGGTGTAATGTCTCATTAACAAAGCGAAGGTTTTCGGCGACTGGCGGATGGGAAAGCAAAGGATGCAAAGGTGGCCAAGCACTTGTTTGGTGTGAAAATAGGAAACCTCGAAAAACAATGCTTGGACATTTCTGTAGTGTTCGGCAAAAGTGACACAAGTCATAAAACAGTCATAGCGAATACATGATTTATATTTTAGTAATTCAGTTCAATATTTATTTAATGACTAGCAAACGTACCCGTGCTTCGTTACGGTATTCTACACTGTATTCGAATATCGAAGCAAATACTGTGCATGCAGTCTCTTGGCGTTATCCTAGAAACAGCATGGGGAGGTCCCCATACGATGTTTCCAATGTAAAGTGTTTGTTACGGATTTGTGATATAACGGCAGGCTCACTTGCCTACTGCCAATCACAATCGAGTTGGGAAGTTTACATTATAATTGCAGGCCCCATTGCCTACTGCACGGTCACAATCGATTTGGGGAGCTTTCATTACAATAGCAGCCCCCTTTCCTATTTGTGGCAGGTAATAGTTGAGGAGTTTTTATTATAATGGCAGGCAACTACCATACTATCAGTCGAAATTGAGTTGTGCAGTTATCATTATAATGTCAGGCCCCTTTTCCTACTGCCAGCCAGCTTACTGCCGGTCACACCAAGCTGGTGAGTTTCCATCAAAATAGCAGGTCAATATGCCTAATGCCAGTCTCATTTTAGATGAGGACATTTGTTTATAATTGCAGGCACCCTTGCCTACTGCCAAACACAATCGGGTAGGGGAGTTTTAAACAAAACTGCATGCTCCCTTGCCTTCTACAGGTCAAATCGAGAAGTGAACTATTCATTACAATGGCAGGCCTTCCTTACTGCTGTCAGTTACACAGGAGTTGGAGAAGGACCCCATTGCTATTGCCAGTAAAAGTCGGTGTGGGGAATACGGATTACAATAGCAGACACACCCTTTCTTGATCGCTACAAATCGACATCAGAGAATATATATATAGATATATATAGATCGTATATGCGTGTTTACAATATTGCAGACCTTCATTTACAGATTAACTGCTGCTAAACGTACGTCATATCGACAAAGGATTGTACAATAAGACGCCGGTTTTAGAGGCCTAAATGTCTGGTCCTATGGTATCTCATCTATTCTTGGGTCAGACTGAGTTAGAAACGATGAGTAGGGTAAAGTTTTTGTAAGATTATCTCACATTGCATTACTTTTCAGATAATTATGTGACAGCTACATACATAGCATTTGGCTCATATATGGCTACTGGGTGGGCCATTTTTCGTGAAGAGTTTGATGATTCTATATTTCCTATAAGTGATTGAAAGCATGAATTATGTATATGAAAAGTCCAAATTTACTTAACATCGATTAATAGAGAAAAATCAAACGTAAAAAGGATACAGATACGACAAAAAGTCATAAGACCAAGGTTGTAGATCATTCCAAATTGAACGGAGATTGTGCAATCCGTTATGTGATAGGACTTCCTGAAGGTCTGCACCATCATTAAAAATGCCTCCATATTTCGATGTTCTTCGGGGATAAAAACTGAAAAATTTAAGATCTTGGAAGTTTTCCGTCTGTTACAGGCTAAAACGTATAATTTTGTCAAATTTCCATTTTCTTTTTCGTCTGGCAGATTATGCCGCAATCTGGATTTTGGGCGAGGAGGGTAAAAATTAGGTCTTTCAGGAATTTAAAGCAAAAAAAAATGCAGATGGTCATTATTACCCCTTAAACGGGTCGTTGTGCAAAAATTTCGCCAAAATAGTCAATGTCGAGGCACACAGTCGTTACGATTTTATAGATAAGGAATCTGCTCCACGTACAACACCTTTTGGGCTATGTCCGCTGGACTTAACCTGCAAAACAGACCATTCATGATATCTCCCTTATTAATCCTCCTGACGAAAAAATGCAAACGAAAAATAAGTTTTAGGGATGGAATTCCATCACGTTTGGTCGATTTCCAGTCAGGTTGGTCTTGTACTGTGTATATTGTTGAAGAGTGAAGTCACCATTTCGGTTCCCTATAAACCACCAGTCCATTCCGGGAACATGAAATGTTACTGACATTTGAAACCTACCTTTGGACAGGTGGATGCTAAATATAAAGTTTGGTTCGAATATCTTCAGTAGTTTCCAAGTTGTAAAAAATACTCTTTACACGCACCCGCTGTTGAGTTAAGTCCGATGGGACTTGTACCGAAAAACGGTCCGTTAATGATATCTCCCTGATTAATCCTCGTATCGAAATAATGCACATGAGAAAAAAGGTTTAGAAATTAATTTCCATTAAGGCAGGTAGATTTTCATTAAGTTTGGTTGTGTATATTTTGTGGGAGTGCAAAATCACGGTTTCGGTTTTGTATTAACCCCCAGTCAGTTCAGGGATTTAGAAGCAATATTTGCCCTAAAACCTACCCAAGGACAGGTGGATTCTAAATATAAAGTTGGTGGAAATATATCTAGTAGATTCTAGCACTCGCGTACATACGGAGTAATTAAGGACGAAAATAATACAGTTAAAAAAGTTGAAATTAATAGAAAATTATAACCGAGGACAGCTGGATAACGACAAATATGTAAATGCCAAGTGAATGTATTGGAAAAAACCAAATGCCCCTCAATAAATTATGCTGGTGTGAGTTATGGATATAACAAAAAGGTAACAGAGGAGAAATTTAGGCGCAGTGATTCTTAGGTAAACAGATAAGAATATGACTAATGGTGTTATTACTTAATCTGTTCGAGGGCGGTTATAACATCCAACGATATTCCGCCAATATCCCGCAGATAGGCCGATTGACGCCTCTCTAGCCTTCTACCCAAGGAACAACCACGAAATTAAAAGCATGATGAGGAAAATGGCAATATGTCACTTCCCTGCTGGCAAGCAGTCAGAGACGTTGCCATGGTAACCTGTAGGTCCGTTGTCGGTCTGTCGGTCACTCAATGCAGAGCATGATACCCGCAGAAAATAGTAAATTTCTCCGTCATGTGAAGAGTAAGGTAAATTATGAACATAACAAAAGTTGTTTATAATAAAGAGACGTTTCACATACGGTCCACGGAGTTTACAGGAAATCAATAGTATAAGAGAAAATGGAGGAAGACCGTTCTGATTTTCCTACGAAGCTCCCCGTCTATTCAAGGATTTTAAAATGATATGCATATCGAAACCTTCCCCGGGATGAATATACTCTAAATATGAAGTTTGGTTGAGATCTATCCAGCCGTTTCGGCGTGATGGTGGAACAGACAAACAGACACACAGAGAGACAAACAGACAAACAAACAGACACCAAAAGTAAAAACCACCGATTCGGTCTTGTTGACTTAAAACGTATAAATATCTAAAAAAAATTGGCAAAACAAAAGAAATTACAGACAGATATGTTTAAAAAACTAAAATACAGTAGCCTAATCAAATTAAAGAAATCTTCTTAATCCATTTACCCTCCAGGGTTGGATTTTTCCTCCGATTCAGAGATGGACACAACATATACCGCCTCAAGGATAGTTTCCTGGAACGTGATACTTTGGTTTGGGAATAAAACTGGGAAGGAGGACCAGTACCTCGCCCAAGCTGTCTCACCCTTTATGTTTAAGAGGGGTCTTGTGGAGGAATGAGGAAACATGAAAGGGATAGAGAAGGAAGAAGGAAGGAGCCGGCCGTGGTCTTAAGTGAGGTACCATCCCGGCAATTGCCTGGAGGAGAAGTGGGAAACCACTTCGAGAATGGTTGAGGTGGGATTCGAACTCCCCTCTACTGAGTTTTCCATAGGCTGAGTGCATCCCGTTCCAGCCCTCGTACTACTTTCCACATTTCGTGGCAGAGCCAGGAATCGAACCTTGGCCTGCGGGAGTGGCAAGTAATCAGACTAACCACAACACTACAGAGGAGGACTATTATGTTAAATGCTCAACATAAAAGGCTTATGCCGCTAGGATGATTGCAGTATGTCATTTGGTCCGCCACGCAATTGGTAGGTGCTAAATATACGCATTAAAGAAATGTGTTAATACAGCCTGGAATTATAAAATGTAATTCAGATACATGAAATGAAAATAAATTAGGTAAAAGTTTATGCATTGGTCATCTTTGATCTGTGTGTTTAATTTACTGCCGCAGCTTCATTATCACTACTGTACATATCAGGATCTATGTCTGCAACAGTGGAATTTACAGGAGGATCTTTGTGAAGTGAATGGAAAATGGGATCTATTAGATGAAGGAAATCCAACAAGTCCTCTTCCTTGATGACGGGACCAGGTCTATTGCAACAGTTCTTCAATGTCTGATTTTGAAGACCTTATTCTCGTCGGTGAAAGTTCATTACGTATCCAGAGTTGTCTTGAAAAATATTTTCCCAGGTTAATGTTTCAAATACCTCAATCACTTGTTATCAAGCTACCGAATATACGTCTTATACTCTGTTATGTTTCTTTGAATCAGTGGCCCTCTTGTGAAAATGACTTATGCCACTTTCCCAAGCACTGCAGATTTAGGCCATAAATAGATATCCTTGTTAAATTGAAATAATTGTTTTCAAATGAATTAGGACGTTATCCTCCACATTCATGTTTGACAAAGTACAGTAGAATATTGTTTATTCGGCCCAAACACGACGGTCCGATCCGGATGACTTAAGGTGTATAATGATGAATATTCGTTAATGACATAGATAACGCAGTTTATATAAATTTTATTGCATGTTTGATATTCTTTTACAAGTGGATCCTCGGGGCCCCAGGTTCGATTTCTGGCAGTGTCGAGGGATTTTAATTGTAAATGAGTAATTCCCTTTGTTAGTGTACTGAGTGCTTGTGCTGTCCTCAAGATTCCTTTAATTCATATCACATTCAACACTCTCTCCTACTACACTAACGCGTAGTTTAGTATACAGTACACGGTAGAGCCCACCCACACACGTCAAAGGCTCTGTCTTACAAGTGATGAACTAGGTCAGCAATAGGCACAACACTTTATTCTTATGAGATTATATACTTTTATAACACTATCAACAGAAAAACGCTAACGTATCAAAACGTATCAATAAATGCAAATACAGTACCGTACACAGAGTACAAACTGGACTTCAGTTAGAGAACTGTGTATCATTTCATTTATTAAATAAGTCGGGAAGGAGATTTCTTGCCTACATCTGCACTTCACAAGATCCTTTTATTCAACATTAATTTTATCAAAAGGAAATATTCTTTTTTGTTGCAAAGTAAATTCAGTTTCACGTACCAACGCCTTCTTTAGGCAGACAAGCATGACAAAGTAACACTGGTATAAACAGGATTGTTCTATATCAAGAAGATTTCTTTCACGAAACAAACATATTTAATTCTAAAATGATTCATTTTAATTATAACTAAAGATTATTTCGGAATATTTAAGAATAATCTTCTTCGAATTAAAGAATTCACATTTTATCAGCGAAATCCTCTGAAATTCCTTCATCTTAGATTTAAAACGATAACTTTTAAGAATGCGTTTAATGTGTTTAAGTGTAAGAGAGAACCAAAGGACCTAACGTCGCCACTTCATAAACTTAATAAATAAATAAATAAATAAATAAATAAATAAATAAATAAATAAATAAATAAATAAATAAATAAATAGGAATATTTAGGTTATCTAGGTACGTAGTAAGTCTGCTTTAACCGGATACTGTTCCTTACTGCTATCCTGCTTTCTTCGTCCGGCTGCCCCTTGGTAGAGATTCGTGTTTAGTCCTTCAGTGGGTCTAATATAAACTCAATAACTATAGAAATCAAAGCAGGACAGGAACTAACATACCAGCTTGTGAATGATAAATCAACATGTTACAAAAATTTATTACAAAAAATAATAGAAATTCCTCTTTTTAGTATTCATAAACATACCGAAATAAACACTACTAAAATTTACTAAATGATGGGCCTGTTCCCCACACAAATATGGTTCATTTCATGTTTTTTGGTGACGTGAGATACCTGATTTCTCCTTTCTTCTCATTTGTGAACTTCTTAGTCCCAACAGATATGAAACTTTCATTCCTAAACGTTCATTTAACATGGGGAAAGATTAGCAAGGTTCGCGCTACAAACTTCCCTTAGTATAAGGGACACAAGTACATAAACACTTGTCCCGGGCCATAAATCACCCCCCCGCTCAAAAATAATATTCACTGACTCTACTATTGACGCGGTTTCCAATATGCAAATGAATGGTTCGGAAACTCGCATCCCTTCTGTAAGCATACGGGCTTACTTCCCTTGAAACAATAACATTACTAAGACAAGAATTATAAAACGAAACCAAACGCACACCAAGAAATATACACATTAAAACACTACACATGTAAATACACATAAAACTTGTCTTGACGGGTTGGTAATATCTGGGGCACCTGATCAACCTTCGGAGAAAAGATCATAGACCTCAGTGAACCAATAGATAAGAAAGACCGTCGGGTAGCGGTCATCATTCATAACACGGCCCTTTAACTGGTTGTAAGTAGAAGTATATTCCCGGTTTCTACACAGCTTGGGCTCGTATTTCAACACGGTTCCGGCTCCTTCATTCGCAAAAGCAAGAACACTCATCTCGAGGTAGCCACCCCTTCACTGGGGCTAACTTCACAATCTCGGCAGTTATGGCCTCTCAAATAACACTTACAATATCATCACAGCAATCTGTTACAATTATCCCCAGACTTTCAAATCGCATCGGACAGGCCACGATGTATACTCTAACACCGGACTATCTGGAATATATTCAATGTTTCTTTATTTCACATTCACTATGCCCTGGTTCGAACCTCGCACACAGCCGTGAATTAACCTGCCGTAATTTCCTTGAAAACCCTCACTAATCAACGATGGTGACACCTCGTCCACACCCTTGCTTGGATCTCTGCAACCTCATGCTTATCAATAATCTATCATGCACATCCTATTCTTTAGGTTGGCTAGTCCTCTCAAGGATCTTCTCCCAGTTACTATAAGGTCCTTTGGTCCTTATCCTCTGGATGATCTTAGCACTCAAATGACTGTGAGTCCATACAAGACAAGGATCAGTGAATCAAGCATATCTAACATCTGTTCCTCATATAACCAACTACAACTCAAGCGAAACTATTTACACTAAAATTACATATGCAACGGTCCGGAAACCTATCTAAACTAACACATGGGTTGCCCTAGGCAGATTAATGATTTATTTACATTAGAAATGAATGAACCTCGCTGATCTATCCCATGCTTATACCTGTTTAGACTTAACTTGTGCCGGTGTTGTCACTTGGCTCATCCCGAGAGGTCACAGGTTTATTTAACGAATCATAGCGCACTGGGAGTCCATAGTTCGAATCTCTCTGGCACGTCTTCCTCTGCAATCCATGACAATGTTGTCTACTCGACCGGAATGAATTTGAATGGTCCCGTTCTCCTCAGTTGATGCTGCAATCACTCGATCACCTCGTTCACACGTTGACCATGTCCCCTTGAATTAACTCGATCAGCTCGTTCTTCTGGATTTGGCCGTTACTCACTGTAATCAGCCTAAAATAATTTGCTGTCACCTGGGCGTTTTTAATACTAACGTAGATTGAACTACCACGTAACACGTTGAAAGGATATTCCCCGTTACTTTGATCGGGCTGGTCCATGTTTTAGCACTCTAATTATTCATCCCCTCTTTACTTTACACGCCCTGTTCTAACATCATTAATATCTTTTAATCTGTTTCTTTGGTTTTAGAGTAATTCAGTATTCCCACAGTTCTTTCCGAAAGTCTAAATAGTAATAACTATTGTTCCAGCGCACTGCCTTATACTTTAATTGTCTGTTGATTCTCGCACCGTAAACTGACACAACCTCTTGTTCCTAAAACCACTTCAGAATAGCCTCTCTTCCCTCGTTCTGATCCCTTCTATCATATTCATGTGAAGACGCTTAGCTAGGGGAAACAGTGACAGAACCACGCCAATTCTTTGTGTTGAATGGGCTTCGGTTCTCACGGTATGTTGTATAATGACAACATTTGAATATTGGACGTAACCTAATAGATATAATCAACTCGAGACACTAGATAAATCCAATCCATATTCTCTGATGTTCCAGTTTTCTGTCATGTTGCTCCTAGGCATAATTACCTGTTAATCTCGCAAGCATTCCACTACTGTTTCTTCCCGCGTTTTTTATCCTTGCAGTTGGCATTTATGTAGCTCGGACAGCAGAGCTGGAGATTAAAACTTGAGACTTTCCCGTGTTCTCCATGCGCTGGTCCACTCGTCCCCGTCGTGGGCGGAGGCCTAATTCTGACGCGCTTTCCCTGTTCGCGTTGCCGCGTTGGTTTTAATATATGCATGAGGTATTCAATAAATGACAATACCCCGCACATGTGGTATGGTTCAGTACTTAAATACCGGATATCCAGATTAACGGGATCCGAATAAGTAAGGTTCTAGTGCACATATTCTGTACTTATTGAAGGGGCAATAAACGCTACTGGTACAGGTGTACGTTACAACATTGACAGTGAGACTGTTGCATTGTATCCCCGAAACTTCCGTTCATGCAGACATATATCAAAATATGATTGATCTTAAAATCACTTGATCAAAATTCTTACTTTTCAATGGACAAATTTTGTACACATTTTCTTGACTCCAGTTTAATAAGCTTGTTTCTGTCTGGTCGGCATCATATGTTTTTATATCCATAGAGAGGTTACACATGGTCCTGTCGGTGGCGTGCTGTAAACTTTCAACCACCTCGTAATGGTTTTTCATACTTCCAACCTAGATACTCATTGCCCTTAACCATGCGATGTCTAGCTAAGTCTAGCATTAGTTCCACTTACGTGTGACATGCTCCTTGTTTTCCTCTTTCCCAGCCGGCCTTACTCAATCACATCTTGTCTCTTCCGACCCTAACAGTATTAGCCTTGTGATTCCTTGATATACTTTCGTTTTACACGCATCGCATCCTTTGCCTTTCTTCAGAATATACCTTCATTTTTGTAAAGTTCAGACCTCTTCCAAATTCTAAATTCCTCTGTTGAGTATTTTGGTTTCCCTAAAGGTCATGTGCAAACGAGCCATGGTTGAGAAGACCTTCAACTCTTTAATCATAGTCTTTACCTCATTTAGGTCTTCACCAATGAGCACATCATCGTCGAAAACCCGAAGATGATTTAAGTATAATAATAATAATAATAATAATAATAATAATAATAATAATAATAATAATAATAATTCTGCCTGCTGTCATTTCTTGATGGATACAGTACTTTTGCATCCATCTCTTGGCACAGGCCAGAGTAAAGTGTAGCTTCCACCGAAGTCCCAGTCAACATCCATGGCTGTGACTATATGGAAGTTGCTGGGGTATGGGTAGTGCTGAGTAATGACATTCAGAGCATGACTAGTGCATCTGAGTGTTATGAAAGGTGCTACTTATAGGGTCAGTCGTGCTGCAATAGTACTTTCTGACCCAGTGAGGAAAGCAATGGCAAACTACCCCACGCCTCATCTTGCCTAGTACGCCTCATTTTGGTACTGCCATTGGTTTTTGGGGTTTCCTTATAACCGCATAACCTTTGGTGGTGCTATTTGAGGATCCAACCAGTGATGACCTAACAGACATAATAATAATAATAATACTAATAATAATAATAATAATAATAATAATAATAATAATAATAATGGCGTGTGGCCTCCGAAAAGGCCTGGTGCAGTTCTTACGAGTTGACGCCGTATGGGCGACCTGCGCGTCTGTGATAATCCTAATGACTGAGTCGGCACACACCCCCAGTTCCCAAATCATTGGAATTAACCAATGAAGGTTAAAATCCCCGGCCCAACCGAGAATCGAAACCGGGACCCTCTGTACCACGCTAATCATTTAGCAATGGAGCCGGACGTGATTTAAGTAACAATCAAGTTTAATTCTTCTCCTACCTCACTACATATAAGGGGCATGTCTTTTTCCCCTGGCCTTCCATGGATACTGTAAATGTTTATGGTAAATAAATAATGAATGAATAAGTATTTAATACGCCTTCCAAAGCAAGTGTTAAAAACTTAGGAGAAGTCGTGTCCCCTTTGCCCAGAGTCTTCTTCCACTCTGACAAGCGAAATGTCTATAATGTCTTATCTTAAATAGAGGACCTATAACATCTAGTAGAGCCTTGAAACACAAATAGATCGTATAAGCATTTAGTAATGAAATAAACTTTGTTCTATTTACAGAAGTCACTTACTGCAAAAGGTCTGGAAAAATACTTTGAGTCAACTTGGCAGGACTGTCGAACAAATAGCAGTTTGTTTGTTTTTCTTTTGGCTAGTGGATTTACGTCGCACCGACTCAGATAGGTCTTATGGCGACGATGGGAGAGGAAAGGCCTACGAGTTGGAAGGAAGCCGCCGCAGCCTTAATTAAGGTACAACCCTAGCATTAGCCTGGTGTGAAAATGGGAAACCACGGAATACCATCTTCAGGGCTGCCGACAGTGGGATTCTAACCCACTATCTCCCGGATGCAAGCTCACAGGCGCGTGCCCCTAACCGCACGGCCAACTCGCCCGGTGAAATAAGTTTTTTTAAGAGGCCTTTACTTACAGATTACTGCACGGAGTACACCATTTATGTTAAAGTTACCGTTTTAAATAATACTAAGATTGAGCAATGTAACATTATATTAGTGTATGCTAACGTAGATTACAGCAACCGCCTTGCAAACGTAGAGCAAGTAAGAACCAAAATGGCGAGCGAGCATACCTTGTTTTTAGAGAGCTCTAGTCTACTTGTTAGCGTCAGCGTATCTACGCCCAGTTTGAAAGGCATGGTGTTGTAATGCGATCAAGTTTACGGTGTATTGCTTGTGAACACTCGGCTGATGTTGTCTGTGTCTGGCAGTACCATGTCATCACCATAACATGCGGCGTATTCGTTATTCGTCACCAGCGGTTTACCTTTCCGCGCGGCCAAATATCCCAGCAACTAACAGCACATGGCGCACATGCAGCATGTGACGACCACGGACTTCCGTGGACAAAGAATCTGACTTCATTTAAACATTGCTCTGTTGTAGAAATGTTGATGATTTTGCGAATTCTTGGAATAAAGGCAAGAATAGGCGCTGTTGTTGGAATAGGCTGGAAGCACATATGCTCTCTTGTTTGCAGCTTGAAGCTTGTTTGCGATTGTTTCTACTGCTCAACTTTCCGCGTTATGTAATTCTCCCGTACAAAACGTTGCGAAGTAAAAGGAAAGGTGATAAGTTGAGGCCGCAAATATGTGGATATGTGATAAACCCGGAGTGACAAGTGAACAAACAGCATTATTTATGTAAAAGGCTTGCATGGAATATTCATGGTCTCACGCTGATCTTAACGCCTTCAGTAAAACATTACGAGCTAACCTCAGAAGCTTTCACCTCACCTGTCTTTGGCGAGATTGTTACAGAATTCGTTTACTTTTTATACTGTATCATTCGTCCTTAATAGGTATAATTTTAACTGCGAACTATCTTTCTTTCACGGTGTGGAAATGCTATTTTTGCTATTTGCTTTACGTTGCACCAACACAGATATGTCTTATGGCGACGATGGGAGAGGAAATGCCTAGGAATTCGAAGGAATCGTCCGTGGCCTTAATTAAGGTACAGCCCCGGCATTTGCCTGGTGTGAAAATGGGATACCACGGAAAACCATATTCAGGACTGCCGACAGTGGGGCTCGAACCCACTATCTCCCGATTACTGGAAGTGTGGAAATGAAACCCTGCTGTATTCGTTCACAAATGGGTAGAATTTATATTTATAATGTTATTGGGTTTACGTCCCACTAACTGTTTATACTGAAACGAAGGATCGCATTAACAAAGAAATGATTAGTATTTACACTAAAATCTTTCCTTGGTTTCCCATTTTCACACCAGGTAAATGCTGGGGCTGTACCTTAATTAAGACCACGGCTGCTTCCTTCACAGTCCCAGGCCTTTCCTATCCCGCCGTTGCCATAAGACCTACCTGTGTCAGTGCGACGCACAGCAACTAGTATACTAAAACCAAGGGTCGAAATAGCAGAGGTAGTAACGATCCGTTCGCGGAAGATTTGGAAAGATGATAACATCACCATCAATTCAGAAAAAAGCTCGTTGAATCTCTAGTTTCCTCAGAGACTTTGACCATCCTACAATGCGATCGTGCTCAAATAGAAGATTTCGAAACGTTGTGCTGCAGGAAAGAGGTGAGAATTCCTTGGACAGCTCATCTCGCCGACATGGTGGTTCCGAACAACTTCAGATAAAGGTTCGTCTGAAGTGTAAAGTATCTCAGTGGATTTTACGCTGAAAAGTGGATTGTTGAGGGCAAACTTCAAGGAAGCAGACCACAAGCACACATACGATGTTACAACGTGTGAATGGCATCTTACAGAATTCTTTCCGAGTAACCACACCGAATGCTTTCGATAGAAAATTACGGTAGAGTACTGTGCAGTTCATCAGCTAGCTGAATTATGAAGATCACGACGGTACTTTTTTTTTACAATTGGCTTTACGTCGCACCGACACAGATAGGGCTTACGGACACGATGGGATAGGAAGTGACTAGGTGTGGAACGGAAGCAAATTTAACGAAATTACTCGGTATGCAGCAGTAATCCTAGCTATCGGAGATGAGCGGCAACAGAAGACACAAAGCCCATCACAACAAACAATGGTCAATGTAATGTTATTGTTGATCAATTTTATGAGCTTTCTATATTGTAGACCTTCACATTTTGTTTTCTTTCGACTCCGTGATATTAGGGCATCTTATAAAATTATTTATAGCGTAGACCGTAGTTCCTTATTCCCCGACTTTACACACCGATTTTCATTCAGTTCTGTTCCCCCATTTTCTCGTGACTCGGCGCTGATATGGACTTAAGCAACAAAAATCGATATTCATGAATATCTCTGTTATCATAGCCGGTACGGTATGATAACCGGCTTTAAATGATCGGAAATTTAATACTCTATAACTTTAGTTATGTAGTATTTATCGATAGGACAACCAATGACAGAATTAAATGTTAGGCCTTCCTCTAAACTACCGTGAATTAAATTATTTATAGCCCAGATTGCAGCAACATATTCCCCGACTTTGCATATCCGATTTTCATTAAGATAGGACCACTAATAACATAAATATTTGAAAATTAAATTTTAGGTCTTCCCCTAAACTACCATTTCTCTCAGCGTGAATCAAATTATTTATGGCCTAGATTGTAGCGACTTATTCGCCGACTTTGCATACCGATTTTAATTAAATTCTCTTCAGCCGTTTTCTCGTGATGAGTGTGCAGACAGACAGACAGACAGACAGACAGACAGACAGACAGACAGACAGACAGACAGACAGACAGACAGACAGACAGACAGACAGACAGACAGACAGACAGACAGACAGACAGACAGACAGACAGACATTACGGAAAATTGAAAAGTGCATTTGCTTGTTACTGTTGACACGATCGATACAGAAATACCATCCTTTTTAAATCATGAGCAATGTACAGAAAAAAAAAACTATATTTTATATATATAGATGGTCAGGTTACTGAGATTGAGTTCCTGCAAGAAGCACGTGAGCAGCAACGTAGGATGTGTTCAACTGAAGTGCACACACTGAGACTGCAATCTCCTGCCGGTAACAGTTCTTGTAGGGTTGCATAAACTTAAGGAGTGAGTTTCGAAAACTGGACAAATACATTCACTTTCATACAATTACCTGAAGACGCCCAAAGTTTTGTAAACGCTTTCCGTCTCCTCTATGAAGAGGAAACCGTAGTGACCTTCAAGATAGCCTACTTTCTTTTATGTGGGGAAGGAGGTCAAATGTAATTAAAGAACGTTTCTTGAACCTAATAATAAATAATTTAATAAAGACATTTATTTTTATAAATTAAGACAATTATTTTTGTATTCTATATTCTGTAATATTTTATTCATAACATTTCTCTAAAATTGACTGTCAACGTTTGATATAATGAAAACTGTTGAGCAGAAGGAGCTGATTTGCTCCGACATGAATTCTCCAATCATTTTGTTTGGCACTAGTTGAAAATTAAAAAATAGATTCCATCTGATTTTAAATGCGATGACCCGTATGCATTAGCGCAATCTTAAACCATTAGCAAAAGAGAAAGTTTCGAACCGAAATTGCCACGACTCTAAGTGTATCATATTAAATCACCTATTCGTTATAACCAGCAATTACAATTTCTTTTCAGAATACAATGACTCATAGCTGAGAAACCCACTCGCTCACTACCTCCACTATTTACAGCCTCATTCACACACCAAATAATGTCGCACTATATAACAGAAATTCAAGTACTATAATTCCTTATTTACACTTATCAGAATGGACTTTAAGAAACTCTGAAGATGCCAGCCACTTTTCTCACGAATATGGCAGTGTACGACATAACCTGACTACCTGGCGAAATTCTTAAGAGAATTTCACTCGACGATGCTGCAACTCATTTCCTTTTCCCGTCAAAATTTAAAACTAATAAACTATTACACACAAAAATAACAAACATATCTCCGAACAGGCCATTCTCTTGTAAATTTGGCACTTAGTGGGATAGAACGGTTTACCATGTGCCCCAGGATATAACCTGGTACTTGCTTTTAGTATAACCTGTACGAACCTCATGGCCAAGTTCTCTCCGAAACTGAAAAAATCTCGTTTCTAAATTTCTCTACCGGGGACTTCTGTACTGTCCCGCCTATGCAGCTCCACACAGACATATAGCTTGTTTTTATTACGAACTTGCCGGGTTAAGTAGCTCAGGTAGTAGAACGCTGGCCTTCTATGCTCAAGTTGGCAAGATTAATTCTAGCTAAGTCCGGATGTGTTGAAATGTGCTGTAATAGGCCAGCCTCGTGTCGATAGATTACTTAGCACGTAAAAGAAGTCTTGCGGGAGCTCGGTGGCTCCGACAACCGTAAAAGTAGTTAGTGAGATACACAACCAGTATGAAATTAGCATACATCTATAAAGATACATTTTCAAATTCAAATAATCTAACAATTTTGAAAAACAAAGTAAAGCTGAACATATCATAGCCATCAATTCATCTTCAGCACGCTTACATAAAAACGAATGGGGTAATATTCTGTCAGGTTTTCCAATTAATACTTCTGGTAATGTTGCTTTCAAAATACTCACGAGAGCTGGTTGAATGCATCAAAAACCCTTCATGACTTGGAAAATAATTTGGCCCGTATGGATGTCCAGAAAGAAACTCCGTGGCTCAGGCGGCAGCGCGCCGGCCTCTCACCGCTGGGTTCCGTCGTTCAAATCCCGGTCATTTGTGCTGGACAAAGAGGAGGCGAGACATGTATTCCTCGGGTACTCTGCTTTATTCCGTCATCATTCTTTCCAGCAACACTTTCCAATATCATTTCATCTCATCTATCAATCATTAATCATTTTCCTAGACGAGTGTGACAGGCTTCGGCAGCCAACACAATTTCTATCCTCACCGTTAGTTGGGTGCTTCATTCATTTCATCCCTGACCCGGTCGAGTGACTGGAAACAGGCTGTGGATTTTAATTATTCACGGATATCTAGACATTTAGACATAAACTCCGGCTAAATGTAAATTCGTGTTTTCGTCCCGAGATGGTGCAGCTCTTTTCAGGCACACCGCTATTGGAGATGAGCTGTATGCGCCTCTTTAACCACATACCAGCCCTCCTGCCAGTGAGCCAAATCTTCTCACGGATCAGTTTCTATTTGAAAATTTCTTTCTTACCGGTGAATGTGTTACTTTGTTAAGTACTACCACTTCGCTATTTCATCTTTGAAACCTTATGAGTTCCTATTTCGGTTCCAGGATTGCGGCAAGATTGTATATAGTACTAAAATTGGTCTGCCGTTTGAGCACCTGTAAGGCCTTCGCATCCAAAACAAAGAAAGTCCAATTTAACCTGACAGGCTTGATCTCCTAAAACAATATAATCATTTCTGTTAGATTGTTTTGGTATTAGCTGATCCATACTGTTTTAACTTTACTAAGTATAACCACTTCGATCTATGAAAGGCGGTGGACATCTTTGAAATGACGATTTTTCTGGGGATTTTGGGAGATGTAATACAGAGAAAAGATGGCGGAGCTTTCAATTTCGTCACTACTTTTATTTTTTAAAATGTTATGTTCATTTTATGACAAACCATGACTAGGACTTTTGCGAACTGTTTGAAGTGATCCCTCGGACTTCTGTGTGAACGTTGTTCAGTATATTAGGATTCTCTCGTCCTGAAGCTGAAATTGTTGATATCTTTTACAAAAAATTAGTCCCAAAGTATGAATTATTCGTAAAAAAAGTGTGAGGTGGAAAGCCCCGATGATATTATTTGCTTGGAAACGGAATTCGAGTCTACCCTGACTCAATATGATGTGTACCGACCTCCTCTCGCCCCAGCGGACTCTTTCTTCCCCGATAATGCATGTCGTTCATTCTCCAAAGCACTGCCCTTCTCCCACCTCCATTACAAATCTGTGCTCAGAGAAGTTTTAGTCTTCGTATTAACGCCCCCGCTGGAGTCCGTACCCTTGCTAATTCCATCCAACAACAGAACGCACTTCGTAAATTGATCAGTGGTGTTTTGGCTTGTTGGAATTGTAAAAAAGTAGGTCATATGTACAGAATGTGTCGAGTTCATTCCTCTGTTGCTTGTACACAGTTTGGGTTACGTGGCGTTAATTCTAATATGTGCCGTCGTTGTTCTCGTAATGAAAACTAAATCAGCATCACCGTGACGACCCTCCGTTATCCGGACGAAAAAGTTTAGGGAATCTACCTTCTTTGTCTCTATGGGTCAAGGTCACTAGTGGCTCGCAGCAGCTATACATGATATTCGATACCTGTGCAGCATCCTCGTTCTTGAATAGGACTCTTTTAGATTGTCTGGCGTTTAAATATCTTAGTGTGGAAGATGGCTTTCCTGATTTTGTTGGTGCTGACCATCACACATTATTCTTTTGCTAGGATCAGTTGTTATATCAAAATGGCTGGTCCTTCATTGGATTGGGTCTTCTATATTATGTCATATCTGTCAGTTGCCATTATCCTAGGCTCCTATTTCATGCATTCTACTGTGTTATCCTTGGATTTTATCTCTCGCGCATTTATCTTTTGTTTTAGGTCTAATGAAAAGTATCCTTTCGAGGAGCCTATCCGAAAAGTCGCCCTATGTACCATCCAAGATTATAAATTGCCCACTGCCTCTTGTGATCTCACAGAAAACCAGACCATGATATAAGCAGTCTATTCGAAAGATACTACTGACCGGGAGGGGAGGGGATCAAATGAGGTGGGTAGGATTGAGGTTCTGGTCATGGGGGATTCCATCGTTAGACATGTCAGGAAAGTGTGTGGAGGAAAGGGTACCAGGGTAGAGTGTTATCCAGGAATTAGGTTAAGGCAGATGTTGAGGAAAGTAGAAGAGAAGGAGGAGGGAAAGGAGAAGGTGGTAGTGTTTCACGTTGGTACTAACAACGTAAGACAAGCAGGTATAAGTACGAAAATAGTTGGGGATGTGTGGGACCTGGTAAATGCAGCACGGGTGAAGTTTAAGGAAACGGGGATTGTTATCAGTGGAATACACTGTAGGAGGGATACTGACTGGAAGGTAATTGAGGATTTAAATGAGACTATGGAGTGGGTACGTGGGAAACTGGGAATGAGATTTCTAGATCCTAATGGGTGGGTAGGAGATAGGGATCTGTGCTCAGATGGCCTTCACTTAAACCGCAGTGCTATATATTAGAAAATTTGTTTAGAAGTGTTATATGGAGAAACATTCAGTGAAACAGAGTGGCCTAGGGAGCAGTGTTAAGGGAACAGCGAACTGGAAATAAAGTAGGGATGACATAAATATATTAGTGCTCAACTGTAGAAGTATTGTAAAGAAAGGAATAGAATTAACGTGCCAGTAAGGTGCTCTTCTTTCAGTTGTTCTCCACCTCAACCCTTTGCTATGAGAAGTTGCGTGAATGGTCTTCTAGAAAACGGGATAATAAGCCTCTCCAAGTCATTCTGCAGCAGTCCAGAATTTCATATGTCTAAAAAGACAACAAGTACAGGCTGGTTATAGACTACAGAAAACTTAACGGGAAAGTTTATCATGACATTTTCCCGTTGCCTACCATCAAAAGCGCCTTCCAATATTTCAACGGTGCGAAGTTCCTTTACATCCTAAATGATGGTCTTACACTGCTTATGAAACCCCTTTTGACCTCTTTGTATTCAATAAGTTGTATATGGGCATTTTTGTTGGTGAAAAAGCGCTCAGCCGCATCCTTGATTCGGTTTTCGTGGATTTATTCAGTTATTTAGATGACCTGGTTGTATACTCTCTTTTTAATGAACACCACTCATCTCCATGAGCTTCCCAGCCGAGTGCTTAGGCCTGGTTTCACAGTAAACCCTGACGAGGTCTCCCTGTGCTCTAGACGTGTGTCCTTTTTTCACTACACAATTTCTGATTCCGGCATTAGTGTGAATCCTCATGGAGTAAAATATATCAAGGAATTTCCTTGACCTAAGAATGTCCGTCGAGTGAGGAGATTCCTTGGGATATTTTGGTTTTACAGTCGCTTCATGAAAAAATTATCCAACATTTCGGTCCCTATGAACCAGTTGATAAGAAAGAAAACCCATTTCGTCTGGGGTGAGTCCCGTCACAGTCCTGACTCCAGTGAGTTCGTTCTACAGTATGATGCCAGTGAGATTGCTATACTGACCGTGTTTAACCAGCGGATGGATGACGTCAAGTTAGCTCCTGTAGCATACTTCAGTAAATTGCTCCATGGGGCTGAACTGCGCTATTCGATCTATGAGAAGGAATGTTTAGCAGAGGTTTTAGGAACAGAAACATTCCATTCGAGCCTATAACATCGTCATTTTTATGTATACACTGACAACGAGCTTTGTCTTCGAGCATAAAAAGACTTGGTAAAACTGCTGGGCGACTTTCAGTTTACAAGTTCACCGCTGTGAATATGCGAGGGGAGGACAACGTTGTTGCGGACTGTCTATCGGGGGATGTTCAACGGAGCAAACTCATCTCATCTCTCCTTAGTCCGAAAAAAATCCCTTCCAATAATGAGTCTGTTGCCATTCTTCACAGATATTTTAGAATTGCAGAAGAATGATGATGAATGTGCCGGTGTGGCGGATCCAACAGTGACCCGTCGTACCTAATTAGACGAGGGTTATTGATGCATCGAAATCCGCGGAAAAAAGAACCAACATTTTCATTCCTGTTGATCTGAGGCCCATGATTATTAATTATTCCTACGGTTCGTACATGGATGTTCATCTAGGGCAATACAAAATACTTCATAAGGTATCTTAGCATTCCTTTTCGCCCCACATGAAGTATGATGTGTTAAAATATGTACGTAGTTGTGATGTACGCTAGAAACACTCAATTTGGGTAACATGGTGCTGACGTGGCGACTTATGCCTGGTCGAATTTTATGGCCCATTGCAGGGTCAAAAAGAGGTAATTTTGGGATCTTTTCTCTTCTGGATACCTTCGTGCGTTCGTTCGTTCCCTGTTACAAACATTACCTCTGTTGTTGCTATTGATGCCCTATCTCGTCACATTTTTAAAAAAATTCGGCCCTCCCAAGTATTTGTCTCTGACTATGCTTCTACTTTTACGTCCGATAAATCTCAACATTTGTATTTCGCATGGGGAATCATCCACGTTCTTTTAGGTCACGTTTCCTTACTGAAAATGTATGACCTAAGGGGGGGAAAAGAGAGCACTTATCCATGTCCAGAGTTATATTTGATCCTCTTCATTGAATTTATTTATTGGATTGAATTTAACATTATGTTATTTTTACTGCTACAGAAGTTATCAGTGCATATATTATGCCCATTTGGATTAAATCTGTTTAGAGATTATGGTTTCTGAAGGCGAGGGTTATGATTGATTACTTTTCTTTGTTTTTTGATTGTTGTGTGGCTGGAGACTTAGCGAGTTGAGTAATGGGTGTACCAACATTAAAATTGCCTCCATATTTCGATATTCTTCGGGGATAAAAAGTGAAAAATTTAAGATCTTGGAAGTTTTCCGTCTATTACAGGCTAAAAGGTATAATTTTGTCAAATTTCCGTTTTCTTTTTCGTCTGGCAGATTATGCCGCAATCTGGATTTTGGGCGAGGAGGGTAAAAATTAGGACTTTCAGGAAACTAAAGCAAAAACATATGCAGATGGTCATTATTACCTCTTAAACGGGTAGGTGTGCGAAAATTTCGCCAAAATAGTCAATGTAGAGGCACAGAGTCGTTACGATTTTATTTATATAAATAGATAAGGAATCTGCTCCACGTACAACACCTTTTGGGCTATATCCGCTGGACTTAACCTGCAAAACTGACAATTCATGATATCACCCTTATTAATCCTCCTGACTAAAAAATGCACATGAAGAAAGTTTTAGAGATGGAATTCCATCACGTTTGGTCGATTTCCAGTCAGGTTGGTCTTGTACTGTATATATTGTGGAAGAGTAAAATCACCATTTCGGTTCCCTATAAACCACCAGTCCATTCCGGGAACATGAAATGTTATTGACCTTTAAAACCTACCTTTGGACAGGTGGATGCTAAATATAAAGTTTGGTTGGAATATCTTCAGTAGTTTTCAAGTTGTAAGAAATACGCTTTACACGCACCCGCTCTTGAGGTAAGTCCGATGGGACTTGTACCGAAAATCGGTCCGTTAATGATATCTCCTTGATTAATCCTCGTATCGAAATGATGCGCATGAGAAAAAAGGTTTAGAAATTAATTTCCATTAAGGCAGGTAGATTTCCATTTAGTTTGATTGTGTATATTTTGTGGGAGTGCAAAATCTCGGTTTCGTATAGACCCCCAGTCAGTTCAGGGATTTAGAAACAATATTTTCCCTAAAACCTATCCAAGGACAGTTAGATTCTAAGTATGAAGTTTGGTGGAAATACATTCAGTAGATTCTAGCACTCGCGTACATACGGATTAATTAAGGAAGAAAATAATACAGTTAAGAATGTTGGAATTAATAGAAAATGGATTATAACTGAGGACTGCTGGATAACGACAAATATGTAAATGCCAAGTGAATGTATTGGAAAATCAATTGCCCCTCAATATACTATGCTGGTGTGAGTTATGGATATAATAAAGCGGTAACAGAGGAGAAATTTAGGCGCAGTGATTCTTAGGTAAACAGATAAGAAGATGACTAATGGTGTTATTCTTAATCTATTCGAGGGCGGTTATAACCTCCAACAATATTCCGCCAATATCCTGCAGATTGGCCGATTAACGCCTCTCTTGCCTTCTACTCAAGGAACAACCACGAATTTAAAAGCACGATGAGGAAAATGGCAATACGTTACTTCCCTGCTGGCAAGCAGTCAGAGATGTTGCCATGGTAACCTGTAGGTTCGCTGTCGGTCTGTCGGTCACTCAATGCCGAGCATGATACCCCCAGAAAATAGTAAATTTCTCCATCATGTGAAGAGTAAGGTAAATTATGAAGATAACGGAAGTTGCTTATAATGAAGAGACGTTTCACGTTCCACGGAGTTTACAGAAAATCAATAGTATAAGAGAAAATGGAGGAAAACCGTTCTGGCTTTCCTATAAACCCCCCGTCTATTCAAGGATTTTAAAATGATATGCATAGATATCTAAACATTCCCCGGGATGTGTATACTCTAAATATGAAGTTTGGTTGAGATCTATCCAGCCGTTTCGACGTGATGGTAGAAGAGGCAAACAGACAAACAAACAAATAGACACGAAAAGTAAAAACCGCCGATTCGGTCTTGAGTTCACCTAAAACGGATAAATATCTGAAAAATTGGCAAAACAAAAGAAATTACAGACAGCAGGACCCCCTACAACTTTATTTATATAGATTCTTCTGCATAAAACATGTCAAAAGTCATCTCCGTACAGGCCATGAAGGCCCTTGGAGGGGGAAGGTAAAGACTTCCACTATCCATAACCTCTGCACTTGATGGGGTACAGTGGTTAGCTCTACGCCCGGACATAAAAACATGGTTATATTTAAAATCTTCTTCGTCTTCTTCTCCTCCTCCTTTTATTACTATGTCTTCATTGCCTCATCTTCTTCATCTCATTCATCTTCTAACAAGTCACTGTTCAATCATTACCTCATGATGTCCCGGCAAGGGAAAAAAATACAATCGTCAAATTTCTTCGTGTCCGGGGATTGAACCACCGAACCCTAAGTTCCAAGGCCGGTCATGGAACCTGTCTGGGAATCCACGGGTGTAGAAATAGTTAACAATTTACTGTTGTCAAAAGAAGCATAACCTGTTTTATAGTAGTCTACTTTCTATCCCAACGAATAATGTGGCCGATTAGCGAACATCTCTACAGGAGGTACGTACAACCGCGTGCAGTAAAGAACATGATGGTTTGACACCCAGTCTATTGGAGATATTCATCCTGCCGCTGGCAAGTTCATAAACTTGAAGGTGAGACTATTACCATCTTAGAGCAAGATCGTATATTTACAGCTAAGGCTTTATTGCAGCGAACTGAACAAAGGTTGGATAACCCCACTATTACAACTTTAATTTATGTCAATTTGATTGCAGTCTTTCATGGAACTGTGCAACTATTTAAAACTTAAAGCTATGAGCATGCGGCTTCAGTTTGTTACTGCAGCTACTTTCTGTGTGTTAAATGGCACTGTTTAATTGTCCTTAACACCCGAGCCAGAATATCCTCTATTTATTGACCCTATATACTAATACATAAATATGGCTTCATTTCATCTTCTTTGGATACCGTGGTTCAAATCGCGGTCACTCTATGTGAGATTTGTGCTGGACAGAGCGGAGGCGGGACAGGTTTTTCTCCCGGTACTCCGGTTTTCCCCGTCATCTTTCATTCCAGCTACACTGTTCATTAATATTTCATCTCATCTGTCAGTCATTTATCATTGCCCCAGAAGAGTGCGACAGGCTTCGGCAACTGGCACATTTCCTATCCTCGCAGCTAGGTGGGGGCGTCATTCATTCCATTCCTGACCCGGTCGAATGACTGGAAACAGGCTGTGGATTTTCATATTTCCTCGTGTTTTATTGAACGTCATGCACAAAAAGAGCTTTAAAGCACCCATATTCTGGGAAAAGCTAGCTCAGGATGTACCACTATATATATTGCTAGTTGCTTTACGTCGCACCGTCACAGATATGTCTTACGGCGACGATGGGACAGGAAAGGGCCAGGAGTTGGAAGGAAGCGGCCGTGGCCTTAATTAAGGTACAGCCCCAGCATTTGCCTGGTGTGAAAATGGGAAACCACGGAAAACCATTTTCAGAGCTGCCGACAATGGGGTTCGAACCTACTATCTCCCGAATACTGGATACTGGCCGCACTTAAGCGACTGCAGATATCGAGCTCGGTCCACTCTATATTAGCTTCCTCTTTGGATCGGTGGTGGAGTGCAGGCCTCCAGATTTCAAGATCGCGGGTTCAAACCCAGCAGGTAGTAGACTACGATTTTTGAAGGGTGGAAAGAAACGCACTGGGCACTGCTTGTTGTACGATGTAGTATGCATGTATGCATGCCCAACCCTTGTCCCGTTTTCCTACGGGGTCGATTATTAAGTGAGATGAAACTTCGTAATATTTTTTTTACGACAGGATACCCTTCTTCATGTTAACCTCATCAGAGGAAATAAAATGAATGACGTGATATATGATAATAGGAAGAGAAAGGGTAAAACCCTGTGCCGCCAGAAAGCCTACTCCTGTCGAATAGTACTAAGGGGTCTGCCCTCACTCGATAGCTGCAGTCGCTTAAGTGCGGCCAGTATTCAGTATTCGGGAGATAGTAGGTTTGAACCCCACTATCGGCAGCCCTGAAGATGGTTTTCCGTGGTTTCCCATTTTCATACCAGGCAAATTCTGGGGCTGTATCTCAATTAAGGCCACGGCCGCTTCCTTCCTACTCCTAGCCCTTTCCTGTCCCATAGTCGCCATAAGACCTATCTGTGTCGGTGCGACGTAAAGCAACTAGCAAATAAATAGAATATGAGCACTGCGCAGAGGTCTAGAATTAAACCCATGCTTTTGATACGCAATGTAGTTATTAAAAATTGTATACTACCACCTCTCTTACCTTGCTGGCTAACATTCGGATGGTGAACATTTTTTCGAGCAACGGGACTCGAACCGATAAACTACGGTGTCGAACCATATAGACCTGATGCTTAAACGATCATGACCACCAGACGGGCTTCTCCATGTCGTACGTTGTTGGCATGTACATGATCTCTGGTGACACATTTGATGTTTTGCCGAAATATTAATTAATTAATTAATTAAGCCATAGATCACCCAAGAGAGATCCCCTTATCTGCCATCTATGAGAGTAAAACGGAACGTCGTTACTGACACTCAGGAGACCTAGATGGTGTCAGACAAAAACACCTACATACGATTGCCGAAGATACAGGATTATAATTACAGTATGATGATAATTTTATTAATATATTATTATGATGATTATGATTAAACTAACAGCTCACTAATAATAATGTTATTTTTACGTCCTACTATTATTAGGCTTTTCTGAGACGCCGAGGTGCCGGAATTGTGTCCCACAAGAATTCTTTAACATGCTAGGAAATCCATCGAGACAAGGCTGATGCATTTAAGCACTTTCGCCGGGATTGAACTTAGCAAGTTGCGCTCAGGTAAGCGCTCTACTGCCTAAACTACTCGGCTCGGCTAAGCAGTGACAACTTCAGAATTTCTATTTAGGCTGCTGTTTCTTGAGACATCAAGTGCAAAGACATTCAGTGACATAATATAACTTTTATGCGATAATTTACGATTTGAACATGGAATGAGAACTGTTCGTGGCTCATACGCTTTCGTAGTCAAGCCGTTCAGTTTTCTCCACGATGGGAGAGGAAACAGCACCGTAGGGAAGGTCAGTGTTCGGATCCCAGCACTGACTTTGTTATCCTGCTTATGAATCTCTCCGAGTTTTCCCATACATTTTTGACAGAAATACGGGAATCGTATTATTATTATGATTATTATTATTATTATTACATAACATTCTTTTAGTTGAAAGAGATGCCGTGGATACCGTGGATGTGTTCTGGCTCCCACTCTTAGGGGGTTCTTAGAGGAGGGTGCATACAATAAATCCATGGTATCTCCTGCTTGTCGTAAGAGGCAACTAAAAGAGGTTACCCCTCGGAGGCTTTCCGCGTGGGCTGTTGACTACGGTCTCCCAACTACGTCTAGCATTGTTTCCCATTATTTGTGTCAGGCTTATAATTTTCACCGTTTAAGAAAGCAAGCTTGTAGTTTGACGTGATTGTTGACGCGATTTCCAAAGCTATGGGACCTCCAATTTTACGTGCAATCCGAACCACAGCGACGTTTTTTTCATTTCAAAACCAAGATGCATTGGCCGGGATTCGAACCGTGGCCACCTTGGATTTCCAACTAGCCTATTCTACCTTGACATCTCTTATTATCTTCTGATCCCTACGGCTATCCTACGTTCGGCTCCATGGTTAAATGGTTAGCGTGCTGGCCTTTGGTCACTGGGGTCCCGGGTTCGATTCCCGGCAGGGTCGGGAATTTTAACCACCATTGATTAATTTCGCTGGCACGAGGGATGGGTGTATCTTTCGTCTTTCGTCTTCATCATCATTTCATCCTCATCATGACGCGCAGGTCGCCTACGGGCGTACCATCAAAAGACCTGCACCTGGCGAGCCGAACATGTCCTCGGACACTCCCGGCACTAAAAGCCATACGTCATTTCATTTTATTACGGTATTGTGTTTGTGAAGCTTGTAAAATATTGAATTTCACGTCCTCCGTTGTCTTCTTCATTCATTTACCCATTCCTCCATTCTTGAAATCCAACGGCCATAGCCGTGTTGAAACACCGGATCCCGTGAGATTACCGAAGTTAAGCAACATTGGACGTGGTCAAGATTTGGATGGGTTGCCAAGCGCTTTTGGGGCGGGGTAAGAGAATGTAGGAGCGGAAAGGAACTGGCCACCCTACCGTACGTAAACTCCGGCTCAGGCACACTTCTGGGGAGGGTCAGACCTGCCTTTGGGCAAAATACGCCCTTCCCTTAACTCATTCTTGAAAATGTCGGACCTTCTCCTCTTTACCTTTTTATAAGTATTACGAGGAGATAGGTTCCTAGTTGTACAAAAGCCGAAAATAAAATAAATAAATAAATAAATAAATAAATAAATAAATAAATAAATAAATAAATAAATAAATAAATAAATAAATAAATAAATAAATAAATAAATAAATACCACAAAATATACATACATACAAAACTATTCATTGTAAAAGCAACATACTTCTACAGACATTTAATGCAATCCCATGCAATGCGTTGCACCTGTTGCTGGGTCTCGTGTATGTTGTGCACGGTGGGAGTGGGAGGTCCTGGAGCATCAACACTAGTCACCGAACATGAGTTCCTGTGATTTTGATATATTCCCCAAAATAAAAGAACCATTCCGTTGGAAGCGTTTCTATACACGGGACGCCATACTTCAAGCGGTAGGGCGCTTCGTCGCGGACATCAACAAAATATGTTGCACTGCTACAGGTAGCCTGAGCCTTCCACACATCTCGAACGAGTGCGTTATGTTACAGGGGAGGGAAGGTATGATCGTTCTACAGTAAATAGTTTCGTATTTAGGCATACATTTCCACTACCTTTTTACCAGCACTCGCACTTTCCCATAAAAGGAGTAATCATCATCTAATTGCTAGAGATAAGAAAACTCCAGGTTTTAGGAAAGTTGATCCGTAAGACTTCTTTAACATGCTGGAAGCCAACGACATGGTGGGTGTTATCAAATTTAAACCTCATACGTGATCAACATACACCGCTCCACCAACAGAAATATCAGCTCGGTATAATAATAATAATAATAATAATAATAATAATAATAATAATAATAATAATAATAATAATAATGCACAGCCTGTTTTCAGTCATTCGACCGGGTCAGGAATGGAATGAATGAAGCCCCCATCCAGCGGCGTGGATAGGAATTGTGCCGGCTGCCGCAAACTATCGCACTCCTCTGGGGCAATGATCAATGACTGACAGATGAAATGAAATGATTTTGGAAACTGTTGCGAGAATGAGAGATGACAGGGAAAACCGGAGTACCCAGAGAAAAACCTGTCCCTCCTCTGCTTTGTCCAGCATACATTTCACATTGAGTGACCGGGATTTGAACCACGGAACCCATCGGTAAGGAACAGGCGCCCTGCCTATCTAGCCTATATACTGATATGAATTATTATTATTATTATTATTATTATTATTATTATTATTATTATTATTATTATTATCAAGAGTCATATTTCCCGACAGAAGCGCGTGGGTCAGTTCGATCGTCTCTTTAGCGAATACTGACTTTTGAACTCTTCATTCATGAGAGAGTTGACATTCTTTCTCGAACACCAGCTACCGGGCAGCCATGGTTATGCCATTCGACTCGAATGTAATATTTAGAAACGACCTCTTGCATGTTTCGTAGTCGCAACTTTCTTTTGTGCTTCGTAAGCAGTTCTCGAACATTTCCATATTCATGTAACCTAAATATTGTGAGCTTTAATATTTTACACAGCAATCTTTCGTACAAGGAATATGCTTTAATATACAGTACACATCGGTGTTTCGTTTCCTTAGTGAAAGAAATACTAACTTACTCATGTAGGGGAAACTTATTTGCATCGCATATTTTTTTATACGCTGTTAATATTCTACGCCAAATATTTCCAAACTGGCGGTGGCGAAGTATCTGAAGTCGGAAAGTGAAAGACGGCAGATATGAAATGTGTCCAAATACAGAACTTCTAAATACGATTTGAGGGAATAAATAAAAACCATAAGTTAAAATCATGTCATTTTATTCAGAGACTAACAAATGTACCCGTGCTTCGCTACGGTGTTCTACGGTATATCGAAGTAAATACTGTACATGCAGTAAAAATAAGATTGTTTTAAAATTGCATGTCTCTTAGCGTTATCCGGGAAACAGCATGGATAGGTCCCCATACGCTGTTTCCAATGTAAAGTGTTTGTTACGGATTTGTGATATAACGGCAGGCTCACTTGCCTACTGCCATTCACAATCGAGTTGGGAAGTTTACATTATAATTGCAGGCCCCATTGCCTACTGCGCCGTCACAATCGATTTGGGGAGTTTTCATTACAATGCCAGCCCCTTTCCTACTTCTAGGCAGGTAACAGTTGAGGAGTTTTTATTATAATGGCAGGCACTTACCATACTATCAGTCGAAATGGAGTTGTGCAGTTATCATTATAATGTTAGGCCCTTTTTCCTACTGCCAGCCAGCTTACTGCTGGTCACACCAAGTTGGTGAGTTTCCATCAAAATAGCAGGCCACTGTGCCTAATGCCAGTCACATTTTAGATGAGGACATTTGTTTATAATTGCGGTCACCCTTGCCTACTGCCAAACGCAATCGGGTAGGGGAGTTTTAAACAAAACTGCATGCTCCCTTGCCTTCTGTAAGTCAAATCGAGAAGTGAATTATTCATTACAATGGTGGGCCTTCTTTATTACTGCCAGTTACACAGGAGTTGGAGAAGGACCCCATTCCTACTGCCAGTCAATGTCGGTGTGAGAAGTACTGCTTACAATAGCAAACACACCCTTTCTCGATCGTTATAAATCGACATCAGTGAATATATATAGATCGACATACGAAAGTATATTCGTGTTAACAATATTGCAGATCTTGCTGCTAAACGCACGTCATATCGACAAAGGATTGTACCATAGGACGCCGGATTTAGTGGCCTAAATGGCTGGTCGTATGATATCTCATCTATTCTTGGGTCAGATTGAGTTAGAAACAATGAACAGGGTAAAGTTTTTGTAAGATTATCTCACATTGCATTACTTTTCGGATAATTATGTGACAGCTACATAGCATTTCGCTCACATATGGGTACTGGGTGGACCAATATTCGTGTAGAGTTTGATGATTCTGTCTTTCCTATAAGTGACTAAAAGCATGAATTATGCATGTAAAAAGTCCAAATTTACAGAAAATCAATAGTATAAGAGAAAATTGCGGAAAACCATTCTGGTTTTCCTATAAACCCCCGTATATTCAAAGATTTTAAAATGATGTGCATATCAAAACCTTTCCTGGGATAAATATGCTCTAAATATGAAGTTTGGTTGAGATCTATCCAGCCGTTTCGACGTGATGGTGGAACAGACAAACTGACAGACACGAAAAGTAAAAACCACCGATTCGGTCTTGAGTTGACCTAAAACGGGCAAATATCTGAAAAATTGGCAAAACAAAAGAATTTACAGACAGCGGACCCCCTACAACTTTATTTATATAGATTAGCTTCATCCGAAGTTAGTGGACTTTACTTTGTGGAAGAATAGGAGCTGGCAGAGCTTAAAAGTTAGAGAAACTTGAAGAAAAACATCAATGAACTGATTTAGGCAAATTCTAGTCTAGATTTTCCGCATTTGCCTATACGGGCTCTCGTAGTTTTGTTGCAGTTTTCGATCAAATGTTTTCCTGTGAAGCAGGAATTCCTATACTGATCAAAAAAGTCAAACGTGACAATTTAAAAATGTTGTTTGAAGAAATGCGAGTGAATTTATCTTAAAATCATCCAAACATAGGAGAAATGTATAAAAAGCAGTTTTTCATTCAACCGACTAAAACTTAGGGTGAGAATCCTCCTCTTTTTTTTTTTTTTTTTGCTAGGGGCTTTACGTCGCACCGACACAAATAGGTCTTATGGCGACGATAGGATGGGAAAGGCCTAGGAGTTGGAAGGAAGCGGCCGTGGCCTAAATTAAGGTACAGCCCCAGCATTTGCCTGGTGTGAAAATGGGAAACCACGGAAAACCATCTTCAGGGCTGCCGATAGTGGGATTCGAACCTACTATCTCCCGGATGCAAGCTCACAGCCGCGCGCCTCTACGCGCACGGCCAACTCGCCCGGTAATCCTCCTCTTAGAATTGTATGTAAATATGTCTCTTACCTCATATAAAATGGAACTAATACTGGAAATGAATACGTTTCTTTTATTCAGCATATTAATGTTTGGGATACTATACTTCCACTGGTAGGTTATCGTACAAAACGTGCGGTAAGGTGTCGTCATGAAGAAAATTTGGAAAGCACTGTTCTATGCTCTACGAATGGAGAGTGTCCCTGTACTTTTCTAATACCAACTATCGCTGGGGCATATTGTGCTTATTTGCTCCTGCTGAATCTAGCAATGGTCTCCTATGTCTCCCTCTATTTTTCATACATTCCACGAATCCTTAAGTCTCCTAGGTAACCTACCTTCGTCTATTCTCACGATACGACTTACGACCCTTTCATCTAAGCCAATTAATCAACGCGTAGACCTTCAATGTATTTATTCTTAACTTTTATACTCTATTTAACTAGTTTTTTTGCTGTCGTTGATGGGCTAGTTTTTATACAATTGATGCAGTAATACTCTCACACGGATATGTTGTAGAAGAGATAGAGCGCACGTCAATCAAAAATAGTCATTCAGTGTGATGTTGCTGTAGATTATGAACAGAATACCATTTCCTTTGTTATTCGGAGTTATGTCAGTCTATCAGAAAAGCTAACATGACGAAAAATTATTCCAGTTAAATTGAAAGTAAGTTATGTTCTAAACATTTCTAAAGTTGAGAGTTTTCATAATATCAGCAAGAAATCATTTCAGTATCCTTTTCTAGTTTGAATGTTGTAATGCCAATTAGCCTAGTATCTAGTTTAACACAATTGTAAAATACACACGAGTGTTATAGGAGTTTTCACGTGGTACTCGAAGAAAGAAAGAAAGAAAGAAAGAAAGAAAGAAAGAAAGAAAGAAACAAACAAACAAACAAACAAACAAATAAAGTACATTCACACGTACAGACAGACAGACAGACAGACAGACAGACAGACAGACAGACAGACAGACAGACAGACAGACAGACAGACAGACAGACAGACAGACAGAGAAATTGAACCAGTAGTCTCTAAGGTCGCTATATGGCATGGAAAAGTATTTTTACTTAGACAAAATGATCATTCTCGTAATGTACAGACAAAACATAACCGTATGTATTCTGTAGAGATTTAAAATGTAATTTAGCCAATATTAGAACTTTCTTTTGCTGTTTCCAGCTCGTTGATAAGAAACCCCGTTTCCACCCATTCCCATCCGTACTGCGAAGACGTCCTTACAACAGGATGATGTGAGGTTAATTTGATCCGTAAACTTTGCTTTTGCTTACAGAATACCGTTAGCTGCAACTCTGAAATTGATTCTTCTCAGATTTTGTCGTTGTGTGATGTTAAATATTTCACTTGTTGAAATAGGTCTATCTACCGGGTATCACGTCAGATTCCTTCCCAGTTTACATCATAATCTTAGGAATGCTAAATTTCTATACCATTCTTACTCTGTTTATGTTTAGATTCTAAGATATTAATTAGATAGCAAGCTTTTGACAGTCTGTCATTGCAACAAATCCCTAGCGCATTTTTCATGTGACGGCGACGCAGTTTACACCATCTCCTCGGCGCACTTAACTTATGTCGGTGACACAGTTTGCACCAACACCTCGGCGCACTTAACTTATGTCGGTGACACAGTTTGCACCAACACCTCGGCGCACTTAATTTATGTCGGTGACACAGTTTGCACCAACAATCGGCGCATTTAACTTATGTCGGTGACACAGTTTGCACCAACAATCGGCGCATTTAACTTATGTCGGTGACACAGTTTGCACCAACAATCGGCGCACTTAACTTATGTCGGTGACACAGTTTGCACCAACAATCGGCGCACTTAACTTATGTCGGTGACACAGTTTGCACCAACACCTCGGCGCACTTAACTTATGTCGGTGACACAGTTTGCACCAACAATCGGCGCACTTAACTTATGTCGGTGACACAGTTTGCACCAACAATCGGCGCACTTAACTTATGTCGGTGACACAGTTTGCACCAACAATCGGCGCACTTAACTTATGTCGGTGACACAGTTTGCACCAACACCTCGGCGCACTTAACTTATGTCGGTGACACAGTTTGCACCAACAATCGGCGCACTTAACTTATGTCGGTGACACAGTTTGCACCAACAATCGGCGCACTTAACTTATGTCGGTGACACAGTTTGCACCAACAATCGGCGCACTTAACTTATGTCGGTGACACAGTTTGCACCAACAATCGGCGCATTTAACTTATGTCGGTGACACAGTTTGCACCAACAATCGGCGCACTTAACTTATGTCGGTGACACAGTTTGCACCAACACCTCGGCGCACTTAACTTATGTCGGTGACACAGTTTGCACCAACAATCGGCGCACTTAACATATGTCGGTGACACAGTTTGCACCAACACCTCGGCGCACTTAACTTATGTCGGTGACACAGTTTGCACCATCTCCTCGGCGCACTTAACTTATGTCGGTGACACAGTTTGCAGCATTTCCTCGGCGCACTTAACTTATGTCGGTGACGCAGTTTACACCATCTCCTCGGCGCACTTAACTTATGTCGGTGACACAGTTTGCACCAACACCTCGGCGCACTTTACTTATGTCGGTGACGCAGTTTACACCATCTCCTCGGCGCACTTAACTTATGTCGGTGACACAGTTTGCACCATTTCCTCGGCGCACTTAACTTATGTCGGTGACGCAGTTTACACCATCTCCTCGGCGCACTTAACTTATGTCGGTGACACAGTTTGCACCAACACCTCGGCGCACTTAACTTATGTCGGTGACACAGTTTGCACCAACAATCGGCGCACTTAACTTATGTCGGTGACATAGTTTGCACCAACAATCGGCGCACTTAACTTATGTCGGTGACACAGTTTGCACCAACAATCGGCGCACTTAACTTATGTCGGTGACACAGTTTGCACCAACACCTCGGCGCACTTAACTTATGTCGGTGACACATTTTGCACCAACAATCGGCGCACTTAACTTATGTCGGTGACACAGTTTGCACCAACAATCGGCGCACTTAACTTATGTCGGTGACACAGTTTGCACCAACAATCGGCGCACTTAACTTATGTCGGTGACACAGTTTGCACCAACACCTCGGCGCACTTAACTTATGTCGGTGACACAGTTTGCACCATTTCCTCGGCGCACTTAACTTATGTCGGTGACGCAGTTTACACCATCTCCTCGGCGCACTTAACTTATGTCGGTGACACAGTTTGCACCAACACCTCGGCGCACTTTACTTATGTCGGTGACGCAGTTTACACCATCTCCTCGGCGCACTTAACTTATGTCGGTGACACAGTTTGCACCATTTCCTCGGCGCACTTAACTTATGTCGGTGACGCAGTTTACACCATCTCCTCGGCGCACTTAACTTATGTCGGTGACACAGTTTGCACCAACAATCGGCGCACTTAACTTATGTCGGTGACACAGTTTGCACCAACAATCGGCGCATTTAACTTATGTCGGTGACACAGTTTGCACCAACAATCGGCGCACTTAACTTATGTCGGTGACACAGTTTGCACCAACACCTCGGCGCACTTAACTTATGTCGGTGACACAGTTTGCACCAACAATCGGCGCACTTAACATATGTCGGTGACACAGTTTGCACCAACACCTCGGCGCACTTAACTTATGTCGGTGACACAGTTTGCACCATCTCCTCGGCGCACTTAACTTATGTCGGTGACACAGTTTGCAGCATTTCCTCGGCGCACTTAACTTATGTCGGTGACGCAGTTTACACCATCTCCTCGGCGCACTTAACTTATGTCGGTGACACAGTTTGCACCAACACCTCGGCGCACTTTACTTATGTCGGTGACACAGTTTGCACCATTTCCTCGACGCACTTAACTTATGTCGGCGACGCAGTTTGCACCATCTCCTCGGCGCACTTAACTTATGTCGGTGACACAGTTTGCACCAACACCTCGGCGCACTTAACTTATGTCGGCGACGCAGTTTACACCATCTCCTCGGCGCACTTAACTTATGTCGGTGACGCAGTTTACACCATCTCCTCGGCGCACTTAACTTATGTCGGTGACGCAGTTTGCAGCATTTCGATGTTCAGAAATAGATGAAAGTGGAGCAGTTTACCGACTCTTTATTAAGGGGAGTGGTGGTGATGGTGGTGGTTATTGTTTTTAGAGGTAGCGCAACTGAGCAACCATCCTCGCTCAACACTTATCTGAAAGGAAAATGGAAGAGGTCCGACACTTCGAAGAATAAAGGTTTTACTATACGGAAAGGAAGGGCCGTGAAGGGCGTGAAAATGAGAGACTCCCTACACCTCACTACCCTAATACTGTCAGGGTCGGTAGAGGGAAGTTGGACAGGAAAGGTAAGAGTGAAAAGTTTGGCAATGCCAGAATCAGCTAGGGTACCCATGGATGCCAACGCACTCTCGCATATCGAGAACTCATTGGTCCCCTTTCAGTCGTGTCTTACAACAGGCAAGGGATACCGTGGATGTATTTTACAGCCCCCACTCACAGCGGGAATTAATAAGAGTCCAGTGGTATTTCATTAACTTCTTCTTCCACTAATCCTGTGGTTTGTTGGTCATTCAACAACCCGTCAGTTAGTCTTACTCTATTTCAAGACGTACGATTCCTGATTGTTTATCAACAGCTTCAGCATTCTTCACCGCATAGAAGCGAAAACTGCTAAATTTAGCTTCCGGTTTCCATGGTAACTCACCCGTCTGGAACGAAGCTTTCTAATCGGAATAAACAACGAGTTCATTTCCGAGACTTCAAATCGTAGCCACTTCACAACTGGTGGAACACATGACGTAATATCGTTTTGCCTTCCGATCTTCAAAGTCAACAAATATGAGTACATCTAGTAATAGGTCACTGAAATCAGTAGTAAATCCTGTGTCAAGATTTCTTTATGCCTCCAAAATTTATTAACTCACAATTCTTCTGATACCTCAGATTGCCTGTTATTCCCATTGCAATATGGAGTGCTAGCCTCCCCTTTGTGGCAAAAAGTAAGGGGGTGATTAGGGAGGTTGTAAGGAAGAAATCTAATTGAATCTGATGACGCTAGAGCAACTGTCAGTCCAAAGTAATATACTAATATACGCAGTTTAAGTAAGAGGACCTACGTTGGGTTGAACAAGAAACAACATATAGATGCTTCTGCAGTAGTCACCATTTCATTTTCTGGCTGCCCATACATTAAAAGGGCAATTAAAGCACATTGCAACAGACGCAAACTCACTCCCACTCACACACATCCCCCTCCCACTTAACATTCAACAAACCGCAACCGAATCCTCAACTCCCCCCCAGACAAGTACCACTAGTTCTCACTTTGCTAAGTACTGTAAGATAGTAGCAGCCTCATACTTCTATTAGACATCATGTCGAAGCACTGGAACTAGGGAAACAAGCCGAGGTGGTGCCTTCAAATATGCTGAAATAATGCGGTGCACTTTTCCAAATTACTAACACCTGTACTAAACTTATTAAATTAAATAAGTTACGCAGAAGTGGCTGTACAATGCCGTTGCCTTTCTCAGCAACACTGGGCTGGGGTCGCGTACGGCTCCATAACCAACCCCTAAACATGATTTTTCATTTCAAAACTACCTACATCACAAAACAAATTTTCTTTTATAATACATTCCCTCTCCAACAAGAATTCTTCCTACTCTGCTAATCGTAACTGAATACTTCTGTCTCCACAAAAGCAACAACTTTGATTATATGAATATTAAAAATAATTGCACCTCAAAAAATTTAACACTTTAAACGACTGGGTGAGGAGGGATTAAATTCGCACTGGTACCTGTAGAAACAAATCTTCCTATCCTCCAATCAATCAATCAATCAATCAATCAATCAATCAATCAATCAATCAATCAATCAATCAATCAATCAATCAATCAATCAATCAATCAATCAATCAATCAATCAATCAATCAATCAATCAATCAATCAATCAATCAATCAATCAATCAATCAATCAATCAATCAATCAATCAATCAATCAATCAATCAATACTGATCTGCATTTAGGGGTGTCACCCACGTGACAGTTTCTTTATCGTTTGCTTATCCAATTTTTTCTTAAATGAAATCAAAAGAGGTTGAAAATTTATCAAACATCTCCCTTGGTATATTACAGTATGCTAATCCCCAATACATATAAACGGGTATTTTAACCAATTTTCCCTCTTGGATTCGAACTTTATCTTCATGTTATGATCTTTCCTATTTTCTAAACTCCACTCAAGTTTATTCTTCTACAAAAGTCATTCCAAGCCATCTCTCTACTAACAGCTCGGAACATTCTGCTTATTTGGGAAACATATGCACCATCGATTCACTGTAGACAACAATATGGATTCTAATGTAGACATGCGGTGATACATCACACAGCTCCTCTCCCGGAAACATTATTGCAAAACAAACCGATGTTTAAATGCGTACAAACTCCGGAGTCGTCGTCCCCGGCCACGTAACCATTTTCAGAACTCAACTCAAAGAATATTTTGTATCACTCGCACGGGTTACCACGTCCACAACGAGACAATTCATTCCAGAAGAAAGGCGGCTTCCATTCCACTCGCCTTTATACTTATCCGCAATTACGATTCTAGGCATTAGGAAACTACGAGAGCAAAATATATTTTTGAATTACCATGCTCTATTACTATAGTGTCTCGTTTATGGCAAAACGCAGGGAGGTGAGTTGGGGCAGTAAACCAAGAAGTATGGTCCGCTACTAGTTTCTTAATGTGTATCGTTTTCCGACGAACGTGAAGTATTACGAAAATGTTACAAACTTTGTGCTGGGAAGACTGGGGAGCAAGGAGACCACTTGTTCGACTAAGCGGTATATCCTGAGCTGGCAGTGGAGAGATGGCACGGAAAGACAAATTAATTTTGAGATGAGCTTTAAAAGGTGGGAAAGTTCATAATAGGAAAATAAAGTTGGAATTGAAGAGAACAAACTGGTGCAAATATTCATGTTAGAATAGAATTCTCCCAACCTCTTAGTTATGGATCACCTGAAATTGAGGAGAGAATAATAATTTATTGTAATCCAAACTTTTTTAGATAAACGCATGATTTTCTTTATTACAATTAATTTATATATTACTACATTAAATTTACTTATTTTTATCCTAGATGTTAACAATGTAATGTAGTCTAAGACACCATTTATCTTACCCTTCATAGGTTGAATTAGTGCTCACTTTTTATTCTTTTTAGCCACATACATTTTACTATACCAAAAATGTAGGTGTCCTATCCGGTGCGATCCATTATTTTAAAAATAATTTTTAATTGTACAAAATTCTTTCTACCCAGATATTTGATCCTGAGTGTCTGTTGCCCTACATACTATCAACAAATGTGCCTCTTCTTCTCCACATAACAAACAACAATTCCCTTAATTTTCTCCGTTAGTCCCTCATTCTTATAGATACCTACCATTCCGTTCCTCTTACTTCTCTATTCGTCTTTTATTGACGACGTTTTGGTAATTTCCCAGAATTCCCGCAATGTTCTATTCCTCCTTCGTTCTGACATAATCATCTGTCTCTCGATATCCTTCTCTCTAATAATCACTTTCTTACTCAATTTATTTCCTTAGTTTTGAATCTCTTTATCCGAGTAAATAATGGCGTGTGGCCTCCTAAGGGGCCTGGTGCAGGTGTTTCGAGGTGACGTCGTATAGGCGACCTGCTGTCTATGAGAATGGGACCCTACCTATATAGAGTTCTAATGATGAAGACAGTAACTTTAGAGGACTCACACTTATATCGCAGGTAGTTAAAATACTGGCAAGGATATTAGAAAGAATAATGAGAAGAAAGGTTGAAAGAGAGTTACAAGAGGAACAATATGGCTTCAGGAGTGGAAGATCTACAGTGGACCCAATCTTCAGCATGAGACAGTTGATGGAAAAGAACTGGGAGTATGGGAAGGATCTGGTCATGACTTTCATAGATATAGAAAAAGCATATGATAGTGTACCCAGAGAGAAGGTGTGGGAAACCATGGCTAAAAAGAGACTCGGAAGGGAAATGTTAGAAATGGTGCAAGCAATGTACAACAACTGTGTTAGCAGAGTACTGACCCCAGTTGGAAAAAGAGAATGGTTTAGGAATAAGTCTGGACTAAGACAGGGGAGTGTGCTGTCACTTCTTTTGTTTATTATGGTCATGGACGAAATTGTAAAGGAAACAAAGCAAGCCTATGGAGGTAAAGAGATGAAGATACTGCTATTCGCAGATGATGTTGTGATCTGGGGAAAGGACTGCAAGGAAGTGCAACAACAAATAGATGTACTGAACAAAAAAAATTGAGAAGTATCGCATGAAAATCAGTACAGAGAAAAGCAAGACTATGATGATGTCGAGAGGGGAAAGGCAACGAAAGGGCACTGTGAAAAATATAAGACAGAGTCTGGAAATCGTGGACAGCTTAGGAAGCGAATTAATGCAAAATGCTAGGCTGGACATGGATATTAGCAGGAGGGTACAGCAGAATAATGCATTTTACCAAAGTGTAAGAAACCTTGTTTGGACAAAAGAAGTACCAAGGAAAAGTAAAGAGATAATGTACAAAGTGTACTGTGTACCCATACGGACGTATGCAGCTGAGACTTGGACTCTGACTAGTAGGCGAAAGACTACAATTCAAGCCAGTGAGATGAAATTCCTAACACGTGTGATAGGAAAGACAGAGTGTGAAATGAAGATGTTAGGAAGTAAGTTTGGATAGGAAAGCTGAATGAGAGGGTTGAAAAGATTGAACTAAGGTGGTTTGGACATGATGGAGAAAAATAGAATTCCAAGACAGATGCTGGAGGCATAGTGCGAGGGCAGGAGAGGAAGAGGAAGACTTAGAACAAGATGGATTGAATCAGTGAAGAGCAGCATAAGAAGACGAAATTTAGACTGGGACATGAGGAACTGTGGAAGAGGAATGGTGGAAGGAAAGATGAGGTTGAAGAAGTACCTTACATACCCCGACCCGGCAGGAGCTGGATGAGGGGAAATGATGATGAATGATGATGATGACCTTGTATATCCATTTGTAATTATGATTGTTTTAACACAATACACCTTTTAAGTGTGCATTAATCGAGGTTAATGTGAGCCTGAGTTCTCCACTGATCCCGCGTGGATAACCCATTTATTTGTTTTTTCTCATTCTTATCGGAAAGTTACCTTCTATCAGTATTTCTCTTGTTCTTAAAAAATAGATTACTGGAGATGTATTAACAAAGACGACACACATGCTATGTATGTGATAAATCACATGTTACCATATTCACAGCACCCGACTACCAGACTTGTAGCACGCAATTGAATTTCAGCAACCACTGCCTACAAACTGTGAGTCTCAAAGGAATAACTCGATATGCAACGGCGTCAGGACTATAAATAAGTCAACATCACAGTGCTTACGTGAAGTCTGAAGAAAGTTCGAAATATTAGCTACGCACAAGACTGACTCTACGAACGCCGAGTTTAGAACTCCAGACACTGTAAAAGTGTCGCTCTGTACACCACTACCACTGTCAGCCAGAGAGTAATATACTACCAAGCAAAGCACCAAAATGACAGTAGAATGCTTTAGAGGTCCACAGAGTGACCTTCCGATCAGTCACGCGGCTTCTGCTCAGGTTCAAGTCTCATACAAATTTTAGAAACGTAGGGGAATGCAAAAGATAAAAGTGCACTGCGTGTGGAATACTAACCATTGAGATGTTGTTGATATTAGAGCTATAAATCAGACCACGTTCAACCTTAAGGGATGTCATCAACGAACAATGGAACCTACTGTACCTCTTTCAAACAGGTGTCAAATGAATTCAGCGTTCCTGTGCAGCTCTGTTCCTACAATAATATCCTAAACTCATGAGCTATACAGCACATTAAGGGTCAGCTCTGTGCAGCTCTGTTCCTACAATAATATCCTAAACTCTTGACCTATACAGCACATTAAGGGTCAGCTCTGTGCAGCTCTGTTCCTACAATAATATCCTAAACTCATGAGCTATACAGCACATTGAGGGTCAGCTCTGTGCAGCTCTGTTCCTACAATAATATCCTAAACTCTTGACCTATACAGCACATTGAGGGTCAGCTCTGTGCAGCTCTGTTTCTACAATAACATCCCAAACTCATGAGCTATACAGCACATTAAGGGCCAGCAAGGATGACTGATACCCATCTATAAGTAGATGACCTGAATGTAGGGGAATGAACATGGTTAGTATCACAACTCCTTCACAGTATTTCATAACTGGGGTCACGACTCCTCGGTTGACCTCACATAGATGAGTGATACAGTTTCAACCCTCAGAATTCGTCTAATTCCTCTGAACAAGCTGCGAATCGAACATTAGGCTATCGGGAGAAGCGTTATCACTCCAGGAAGAACGTTCGACCCTGAGCTCTCAGTCAAATCCTGAATTGAGTCTGAGTTCTCCACTGATCCCGCGTGGACATGGGACGGTGACCTAGAAAATTATTAATCATACATATTTCTTCAAGTCTCTGTGAAGGAACTAAGCGCCTTCGCAATCCTCCATTTGCAACTAGTCCGGTGGCCTCGTTTCAAGCTCTTCCCCTTAAATCATAAATAATTACGCCTAAACATGAAGCTTTCTTCTTTCCCCACTTCTCTTACCTTCCATGGTTGACTTCATTATTATGTTAGGTAACCTGTCCTCCTCCGTTCTACTCACATGACCCCACCAACGAAGTTGGTTCATACGCACAGCTTCATTCATCGAGTTCATTCCTGACTTGAGCATTCATCTCCTCATTGCGAGTGCTCTCTAGAAATTCTTCCCTCCTGCTTGTATCAACAGTCACTTTCGCTGAATTATTCTTCTATTATTTTACTTCCTTTTATTACTATTATTGCCCGGATTCTTGGCTAAATGGAGTGTGTCCCGTGTTCGATTGCTGGCCTAGAGAGGGATTTTATCCTCCTCTGCTTATTTACTGTGGATCGGGGAGTGGTTAATAGTGTTCGTCTTAGTACACATCTCTTAACTCACACACAGCACTTCACACTGCCAACCACCATAGAAACACGCAATAGTGAATACATCGCTCCACAAACGGTCGGTGTCAGGTGGGGCGACCGACCGAAAAACTGTACCTTCATTCTGATTAACCCATCAATACGGGTGGGTACAGCTTATTTTTTATTAAATAGTTGTTTTGATGAAATGTTTGACAATATTTGACAACTAATAAATATTTATTTTTTAAAATTTGATTTATACTTACTTGTATGGAAAATTTTAAAGGGGCACATGCGTGAAGACTTCTGTTTTTTACGGTTGTTTTACATCACACCAACACAGATAGTTCTTATGGCGACGATGGGACAGCAAAGGGCTAGGAATGGGAAGGAAGCGGCCGTGGCCTTAATTAAGGTACAGCCCCCCAGCATTTGCCTGGTGTGAAAATGGGAAACCACGGAAAACCATCTTCAGGTCTGCCGACAGTGGTGTTCGAACCCACTATCTCCCGAGTTGGCAGTGCGGTTAGGAGCGCGCAGCTGTGAACTTGCATCTGAGAGATAGTGGGTTCGAACACCAACCTCAAATAATACCCTTTCCGAAAACTTTGTTATCGACGCATTACTATATCTAGGTAGTAATTTTTATAATTTAACAGAGGACAGGAGAAGCTAAGCTTTCTTCTGGGAGGATTTAAAAGGATAAAATTATGTTTCAAACAGCTTGGCTCCTTGAAAAGCTATCAACGATGGTAGACACGTAACTGTTGCCATCGTAGCAACACTAAAATAACGCGGGAAGCGCCCACACACAAAACTCAGCCCACTTTTTGCTTCTCTGTGCTCATCACCTCATTATTTCCTCCTAGAAGGAAGGGAAGAAAGAAAGGAATGCTGGAATAAATATAGCGAGGAGAGAAATTTCACCGTTTTGTATAACCTTCCCAAACAACACCTCCGGGAAAATAGGGAGGAAGATTTACTTGGAGCTCCTTGTGCGAACTCTTAACGTCAATAATTAAGAGTTATTTAGACATTTAAATTTATTCATCACTTTTGTTGTTCATTTGTGTGTGCGTTTCGAACTCCAGAACGTGGAACAAAATAGATCTTTCTTCGTAACAATGAACACCCCCCTTTTGAATGAATCAGTGAAAACAGAAGGGAAACATACATGTCGCCTGGACGTAGTTTGGAGGATAATGGTTTAGGACTGAATTAGATGCGCGGTTTGGGTCCTGTAGTTGTTAGCTGCTGCTTTGGATATGGTTTTCTGTGGTTTTCAATTTTCACACCATGCAGATGCTGGGGATGTATTTTAAAACACAAGACTACGGTCGCCTCCTCCATCCTAGACCTTTTCTATCCCATCATCTCCCAAACTACGTCAGACTACTAGTAGAACGAAGGGTTTTAGCGTATCAGTTTCCTAGGTTTCTAACTGACAGCTTCAATCAACGTAGTAAAAATATTTTCTTACTCTATACTGTTTTTCTTCAATTGAGGGAATTGGTTTTATTTTACTCTTAACGCACTAAATGCTTAAACTAAGTTGGGACCGGCAGTACTCAACTTAGGACACTCCAGGCTAAGAATCCAGAAGACAGTGAACATTCGTCAAGATAACTGACCGAGCAAGACTTCAATATAAATGTCAATGTTAATGATATAATTGGGAAACATTTACGGAATAAAATTAAAATGTTTTTGTAATCATTTTATGAATATTCAGTAACACTCGTGGTGAAATGTTGTACTGGAGGTCCTGAGTTGCAACTTCGTCTTCTTCTTCTTCTTCTTCTTCTTCTTCTTCTTCTTAATCTGTTTACCCTGCAGGGTCGGTTTTTTCCTCGGAAACAGCGAGGGATCCCACCTCTACCGCCTCAAGGGCAGTGTCCAGGAGTTTCAAACTTTGGGTCGGGGGATACAACTGGGAAGATTGGCCAGTACCTAGCCCAGGCGGCCTCACCTGCTATGCTGAACAGAGGCCTTGTGGGGGATGGGAAGATTGGATGGGACAGGCAAGGAAGGGGCCGTGGCCTTTAGGTACCATTTGCCTGGAGGAGAAGTTGGAAACTACGGAAAACCACTTCCAGGATGGCTGAGGCGGGAATCGAACCCACCTCTACTCATTTGACCTCCCGAGGATGACTGGACCCCGTTCCAGCCCTCGTACCACTTTTCAAATTTCGTGTCAGAGCCGGGAATCGAACCCGGACCTCTGGGGGTGGCAGCTAATCACGCTAACCACTACACCACGGAGGCGGACCTGAGTTGCAACTACTGCCCTCAATAGATAGAGTGAAGTATTGGGAAAAGTGCGGGGTAGAATACATATACACTGTATTGAAAGAGAAAATATTTGAAAACGATTTGTTTGTTTAACGCCTTCTTCAATACCGATATGCAAGCAACAATTAAAGACGGTATTTATAGCGTGCCGAAATAGAACTATGGGCAGAAAGCGGTGATGTGAAACAAGAAAAAGTAATCCAGCTGAATTACAGTTACCCGAGAAACATTTTACTCAATTACATTTAAAAATTATTTTTGAACTAGTAATCGGTAAAATTGTAATTAATTACAATTATGTCACAGGACGGTCTTAAGGAAGTTACTGACCCTTTTTGGCGTCCGGCATGACACAACAGTTTGCAAAAAAAAAAAAAAAAAAAATACATGTTACTTAATTTTGCTGTTTTTTAAAATCATAGAGACGATAGGTCTTTTCCCATAATATTTTTCCTATAATTTTTGCTTTAGTGACTTCTAGCGTTTCAATTACTTTGACGTTTGCTCTACAAAATAATCAGTTCTTATAATACTCATCGGGTAAAGTACATCTTTGCATTTGCAGAAAAGACCCTCTACAGGGGCACTTGAAGGAATAAAAACAAACAAAACCCCATGGCGCAACAGCCCTGATGGGCTTTGGCCTACCAAGCAACCGCTGCTCAGCCCGAATGCCTGCAGATTGCGAGGTGTCGTGTAGAAGGCACGACGAATCCTCTCGGCCGTTATTCTTGGTTCTCTAGACCGGACTTGAAGGTACCTCTCTTTAATTTTAAGAAAAAACCCAGCAGCGGTGGATATTGTAGGATATGCATGATGTCTTTGGAAGTACTGGAGAGGCAAGAAAGTACCTCATCCAGTACTGGTGATTACCAGAATGTATCAAAGACAATTTTATTTCAGGAAGTCAATTACGAGAGGAAATTACGTTTTGCAAACATTAATGATTGCATGTAAAAATTACAAGGAAACTATTCGCCACAAATAATTCGAATACTTTCCAAATTGTCCAACGCATTGGCTGAATGATCAGCGTTGACCCCTTCGGTTCAGAAGGTCTCGGGTTCGATTCCCGACCGGGTCAATGATTTTAATCGTGTTTGATTAATTCTTATGGCTCGGGGACTGGGTGTTTGTGTTTGTTCCAACACTTTCCTTTTCTTATTCAGACAACACACTACACTACCAACCACCACAGAAACACGCAATACTGATTACATCCTTACATATAAAGTTGGCGTCAAGAAGGGCATCAGGCCGTAAAAAGGACCAAATCCACATATGTGTGGCACAGTACGCACCCGCGACCCCACAGATGTGGGAAAAACGGTAGAAAAAGAAGAACAAGAATTCGAATACTTTCCAACTCTGGTAGAAGAGAAATTGACGAAGTATGACATAATTCAGTTAAGATGGAGTTTAAAAGCCCTATAACTAATAATAATGGTCAGAACTTAAAGACGAACTCGTAATAGCAGCCAAGTGCACTAACATGCCACCAAGGAAATGTAAACATCGGTGGTGGAACGATACCTGTGATAAGGCATTAGAACTTCGCATGAAAGCGTGGCAAGACTGGAATTCACAGAAATCCACAGAGAAGTGTCATGCCTTCATTAAAATCCAGAAGGAGACATCAAAGATTATAGAATTACAAAAACTTCACCGTGTTGAGATCAGACTGGCAGAAATCGAGTAAGAGTCAAGACAAACAATACTAGGAACTTTTACAGAACCTTTAAAGAAGAACTGACGAGTTATAGAGCACCCACTCTATATTTTAAACGACCGGATGGGACCTTAGAAACAAATAATGAAGAAAACTGTAAACTTTTGGAAGATCATTTCAAAGACATTCTAAATTGCGAACCTCCTACTGACCAATTCACGTTTGAAACATCAGAACCAGATTCAGGTCTAGAGCCTCCAACAGTGGAAGATGTTGAACAAATAATACATGAGTTAAAAACAACAAATCTCCAGGGGAAGATGGTATAATTGCCGAAATGTGGAAACTAGGTAGCAGAAATCTCGCTCAGAAAAGCCATAAAATTCTTACAGATATCTGGACCAGTGAAACAATTCCTGAAGACTGGAAGTGTGCAATAATTCACCCATTACATAAGAAAGGTGATAAAACTGACATAAATAGCTACAGAGGTATTTCCCTTCTAGCAGTCACCTATAAAATTCTTTCAATACTCCTACTCGAGACTTGAAATGCAAACAGAGCATTTGATTGAAAATATCAGTCAGGGTTCAGGAAAGGCAGGTCGTGCGCAGAACATATTCTTAACATCAAGACTATCCTACAAATTTGTAAAAGCAGGCAAACGATGATTACTTTTGTGGACTTCAAAAAGGCATATGATTCTATAGATAGACCGACACTTTTCCTTGTACTGTAAGGATTCAAAGTAGGCAGGAAAACAAGAGAATTAATCATGCAAACACTAACAAGTACCACTTCCAAAGGGGAATTGTCTGGACCATTTGATGTTAAAACAGGAATCCGACAAAGAGATGGGTTGTCCCCTTCGTTGTTTAATCTTGTTTTGGAAAAAATGATTAGGACTTGGGAAAGTTAAATGAATAACCCTTGGCAGATTACGTGAAAACAAAATATTAATTTACAGTGTTTGGCCTTCACTGATGACTTAGCAGTGTTATCCAATAACAGACAGGAAGCGATTGCATCCATGGAAAAACTCCATGAAATTGCATCCAGAACGGGACTCCAGATCTCATTTCCGAAAACTCACTAAATGGAAGAATCCCTTCGGTACTTAGATGGACAACCAATGAAAACCCAAGATGGCAAAATATCCCACGAGTCTAAATTCAAATTCCTTGGAGAAGTCATCCTACCTTCAGGTCTCAATCTTGAAGCAAACAAAGGAAGGGCGTCTAAACTGCAAGCAGCATACATACTCACTTGGAGCAGATATAATAACAATATATATATCCCGAAATGCAAAATTAAGGCATTACAACATTACAACACTGTCGTCAAGACTGAAGCATCTGAAATACTGATCACTGGGGGCAGATCATTGATTAAGGATGTAGAAAAGCAAGAAAGAAAAATCTTAAGGAACATTTTTGGGCCAATCTGTTCAGGGGGAATTTGGATGACAAGGAATTCTCATGATATGTGCCAACACTCAGAGAAAACCTCAGACACATTTAGGAAAAGTTGTTTGAAATTTTATGCACATACTCTCAGAATGAGTAATCAGAGATTGACCAAAAGAATTCTGAACCTGGCCCTATCAATGAAAGTAAAAGAACATTTGGTGCTCGAAGTTGGAAAGGATCTTCAGGAAATAGGCATCACAGATGACAGTGTGCTAGACAGATCTAATTTCAATCACCGCTTTAAACATCATTCAAACACTACCACCAACAAAACCTGGTCAGAAGATCGCAAGAAAAGCCACAGCGAGAAGATGGAGAGATTTTGGGAGAAGAAAAACGCAACGACATCAGCTAAATAAGTTCAATCGCGCTCCTTAGTTGGGCATATTGAAGAAAGAATAATAATAATAATAATAATAATACGAAGGAGAAGAAGAAGGAAAAGAAAAAGAAGATGGTACCACAGAAAGACAATATAGGAGATGATGACTGACACCCTAGATCAGGGATGGCAAACCTTTTCCAACTACCGTGTAAATTAAGGTCTTGTTTAATACTTTTTACTGTCTAGTCTTCCATCAGTTACTTTCCTTTAAAATGACCATGAAATCCCCTCATTTGACCTTGTTTAGGTATTAAATTGCATTCCATATAAATCCATGCGACTGAATGATTCATGATATTATTTTGCAAACATCAATGAAAATTCCATTTTTAAAACAGGTAAATTTTAAGAATAAGATCTATTTTTGCTTCAACCTAATACATTTGGTAAATAATATGGCCATAGAATTAATTGTGAAGTACTTCTTTATCAAAGCCTAATATGTTATATTGGTAGATTTTCGACCTATTTTATAACATGTTAAAAACATTAAAACATGTTAGTATGTTCTGCGGCGTGCCACAGAAGACGTGTTCGCGTGTCATCTAGTGGCACGCCTGTCACTGGTTCACCATCTCTGCCCTCGACCATGCAAATAAAGTACCTTTGGGGTACGAGAATATCAAGTTTTGACCATAGGAGTTAGATTTGTTTGTTTAGTTCGGAATGGAAAGATGGAAGTAAGGAATTTGGTACAAGTAGGCTCTAAGGGAAAATAATATTTGACTCTGATAGAGTAATCATTCTGTGCTCGTAGTATGACGACCCTGGGAAGAGGAGGTAGGACAAGAACAACTATTTGACCACGTGAGATCAGATGGAAGTTAAAATAGAAACACTGGAATCCCTATGCACTTCAATGGCGATGAAATGAAATGGCGTATGGCTTTTAGTGCCGGGAGTGTCCGAGGACATGTTCGGCTCGCCAGGTGCAGGTCTTTTGATTTGACACCCGTAGGTGACCTGCGCGTCATGATGGGGTTGAAATGATGATGAAGACGACACATACACCCAGCCCCCGTGCTAGCGAAATTAACCTATGATGGTTAAAATTCCCGACCCTGCCGGGAATCGAACCCGGGACCCCTGTGACCAAAGGCCAGCACGCTAACCATTTAGCCATGGAGCCGGACAATGGCGATGAGATACCGGGAATCCTGGCTCAGATAGCTTCATTGTATGGAAGCGAAATCTAGGCTGATTCGGAATGCTATTATAAAATGGAGGAAACAGTGGCCGAGTAAAGGCATTAGGTTCAAGTTAGGAAAAAAAAAAAAAAAAAAACGATGGATGAACCTGAACTTGTTGATTATTACAGGTGCTGCGGCCACATATTATGAGCGATAATGTTTAAGATAAAGTATTGTACTTAGCAGTTGACAAGAGAAAGACAAGATAATGAGGCCACGTAATTTATTGCAGAAACTTCTAGATTGAAAAACGGAATGAATCTGCATAATATGCTTTCATTCTTTTAATGGCTTTAAAGTATGTATCTTTTTATGTGCAGTTTACTTAGGGTTCGCACTTTCGGTGTTAGAGGTGCACCATTGTGCTGACTATGCTGTGATCTGTCTAGATCATGACGCCAGGATAACAAATAGTGGCACTCTTATTCGCTACTCACTAAGGTGTTCGTGGTTCGAATCCCGCCAAAAGCACGTGGTACATTTGATGTGAAATGTCATATCCGTGTGTTTGGGATTCCACTTAAACCTGGAGGTTTCATGTCTATCCAGGAAGCATGAACTCAAGTGACTAGCAATTTGCAGATAACAATGTCAATAGCCACGTAAAACTACAAGCTACATTATATCCTTTTTATAATAATAATAATAATAATAATAATAATAATAATAATAATAATAATAATAATAATAATATAATGTAGATTCCTCTCCTCATCCCGAGGTGGTGCACTTCTGATCTTCAAGTACCATCTAATCTACGGGTCTACTCCACCTTTTGTTTCGTTGTAATACACCTTTATCACAGTTTTCTGCTTTGAATCAGAAGAGTAACTCAAAACTACATCTGTGTGTTGCGCAGACAGTATTAGAAGGTTCCTTCCAGGCTTCTCACGAGCAACATAGGGTACTAATATTTCTGGAATACAAGGACTTGAGTCAGTAAATGGAAATTTGCTGAAGTACATCTGCCTCCTTGCAAGTTCTTTTAGTACCGTTGGTATGTGCTTCAACAAGTCCCCTGCTAGATCCACTGAAGTGTAGTATCGGTCTCTAGTTATATTACAGCCAGAATTATGCATTTGTTAGACGACATCAGTAGGTTTATTTTGAAGGCTGACTTCCATGTTTATTCTTCCCTGCATATGGCTCCATGATTAGAATGTATCTTTTGGCTTCCCTGGGTTCTCCTTGAGAAAAACATTGAACGGACACCTTCCGCAAAATAAAAACAAAATTTTGTTCAAAACTGTGTGCTACATTTGGAAAAACATATCTGGGGAATATTTCATTCAATGCATAGTAAACCTCTCGAATTACTATAAATTTATATTCATCTCAGCCCACCTACAAACAGCTTTTTCATCAAATCTAATAATTATCATGTGTGTGTATGTTGTCTTCAGCCCTAAGGCTGGTTGGATCCTCAACAGCTCTGCCATCAGCTGTCATAGATGGCCTAGACATTATTGAAGATGCGTACTAGGGAAATGAAGAGTGAGGTAGTTTCCCATTGCTTTCCTCACCGAGCCAGAAGTTGTAATTACATATCAGTCTACCATGCCCACTGTGAAATGCATGCACCAACCGACTCTATGAGCAACATTTTCACACCATTCATAATAGGGACTGGCTGCATAAGGAATGGCATTACTAGCATCGCTCATACCTCAGTCACTTTCATATTGTCAAAGCCAAGGATAAGACAGAGACAGATCAATGAAAGTAACAAAATTGCTCTAGCCCATACCAGAAGACATAGTGCACTGTAAACACTAGGTCCTCCCAGCAAAGGCATATAATTATCATAATTTGCTGAAATATATTTCCCTGCTCACAGTGTTAGTGTAAATATATTTTCCTGAAACATTCGATCGTAGTCTCGAATAGGTGTGTGACTACCATACGTCCCAGCAAAGTAAACATATCCCACGAGTTCTGTTTCGTTCGTTTCCGTAATATTTAGTCTCATTGCCTCTTCATTTGTTTAGCTGATGCTAATCTGTAATATTTCTGGCACAAAGATATTTTCAAACGATTCATGTATGAAAGACAGTTTTCCTTGATTCCATAATCCTTCGCATCCTCTCACAATGTTCTGCGCTGAACGTTTATTAACACGAGATGGCTGTAAGTTATATACTCCACCATTGCTGGTGACATACCTCCTGTCATTGTCCGTTGGCTCACCTCTAGGCGCTTTGCACTTGTCGTCTTCGTCAGTGGAGAATTGACGTGGAAAGACATTAGTAGACGAATAATCTCGAATGGAATTTTTAAAAGAATCAAAGAAATATGAAGATAAAGTTGGAATTCAAGAGGACGAACTGGGGGAAATATTCGTTTATAGGAAGAGGAATTAGGGATTGGAGTAATTTACCAAGACAGATGTTCGATAAGTATCCAAGTTCCTCGAAATATTTTAAGAAGAGACAAGGTAAACAACTGACAGGGAATCTGCCACCTCGGCGACAGCCCAAAATACAGATCAGTGGGGATTGGTTATTGACTGATTAATTGATTGATTGATTTTTTTTTCTAGTTGCTTTACGTCGCACCAACACAGATAGGTCTTATGGCGACGATGGGACAGGGAAAGGCTAGGAGTGGGAAGGAAGCGGCCGAGGCCTTAATTAAGGTACAGCCCCAGCATTTGCCTGGTGTGAAAATGGGAAACCACGGAAAACCATTTTCAGTGCTGCCGACAGTGGGGTTCGAACCTACTATCTCCCGAGTACTGGATACTGACCGCGCTTAAGCGACTGCAGCTATCGAGGTCGGTGATTGATTGTTTGACTCATTCATTCACTGATTCATTGATTCATTACTTTATTCATTTATTGATTGTCATATTAACTTTCACCACCAGTACCTCCAGATTCTACATCAACATCACATTCAGCACATCCGTTCTCGGTTTCACTTATGTAATCTTCACTAATATATCAAATTCCGAGTCCGGCTCCATGCCTAAATGGTTAGCGTGCTGGCCTTTGGTCACAGGGGTTCCGGGTTCGACTCGCAGGAGGGTCGGGAATTTTAACTATCATTGGTTAATTTATCTGGCACGGGGACTAGGTGTATGTGTCGTCTTCATCATCATTTCATCCTCATCACGACACGCAGGTCGCCTATGGGTGTCAAATCGAAAGACCTGCACCTAGCGAGCCGAACATGTCCTCGGACACTCCTGGCATTTAAAGCCATACGCCATTTAGTTTTTTCATCAAATTCCGAGTCAGAATGTATTACCATTGATGTACTATTGACGTAACCTCTCCTAATATTTCGTCATCAGCCAGACGACGTCCATACATACTAAAATACAGCACCAGTGGTTCAGATGTAATCAACCTAACCTCTAGCGAACAACACAGATACCAGCCACACGCTAACAATGCATGCGAAAACACAGATACAAGCCACACGCTAACAATGCATTCAGTGAACTGGATTACAATTTCAAGGACGCCAGAGTGATGTGTAGTTAACTACAACAGCGCAGTCAATGAACGGAATTGGAAACAATTATAGTGCTCTGAGCAGCCAGGCACACCTAATACCAACAGAGGAGGTACTATACGCGCACTTTTTCTTGAGCCCGATTTTTACGGGGTGAGGAGGAAGGAGGGAGTGCTGCCAGTTCCGGTTATACTGCCAACTGGATGGAAATGAAATCTGAATTGAATCGATAATATGATCGATCGATATGAATTTTCTACACATTTATTATCTTACGTCAACAATTTTGTCACACATACATTATTTAACATTTCTCAATGCGAATCTTCTTACTAGCATGAATTATATAGTTTGGCTTTGCTGTGTAAACAACAACAGTACTAGTTTGCAAAGTGTACGCCAGATGTCGCACAGCGATGAATAAGCGATTCATAGTTTGTGTTTCAAAGGTTGCCGATATGGATGTCGAAGATAACTGAGGTCTACCGATTCAGCACTAGGGAGCACCGGGCTCAAGAAGAAGTGCGCGTATAGTACTCAATGCCCGCCAACAAAAACTACTTTTATCATTTAGAGAAGATACAAACAGAAACAAAATGGAATTATATAGGTATAATAAAAGAGTCCACAATGGACAGTTGCTTCTCTTTCAGAACGTTTAGCAAATATATATTGCAATATAACACACTTTAGTGTGCACAGAATAGCAGTTACGCCCCCCACATTGGGATTACTAGGGTTAAAAACTGATTCTAAACATCGTCGTGTTGGTCTTCATGTGCTTCGCTTGTCTTCTGTGGCCGGGTCCATAGTCGGTTTATAACACTCCTTCATCCTATGGGCTTAACAGCCACTGGGCCGAGGTGTCGGAATTTTGCCCCAATGGAGTTTTTTTAACGTTCTGACACAGTCGATATACAGCTGTCCGATTTCAGCACCTTAAAGGTAAGAATAACAACTATCATTAGCAATGGCCGAATTTTTAAGCAAAGTTAAAGCAAAATGGTAACTGAATGTCCATTTAAAAACCATACATCAGCTTAGCTAATGCTCCAGTGTGTAAGATTATCTGACCGACGAGATTTTTGTAGAACTCAGGGCCTTGATATGGCCACATTTCATCGGTTGAATGAACTAGAAGTTGAAAATATTTTAATAGAGGGGAATGGCCTGAAGAATTTGTAATTTTAGGCCCGAGATGTAGTTATAAAACCGCTTTCGGGTTCACCATTGACGTACGGATGATTCACAGGAGATAATGGTAAGGTCGAACATAATGGTGGCGATGTGCGAGATCATTTTTACACTTTGCTAAACCATAGGTTGCGTCAACCAACACCTGCAAGGTAATTGATGGATTGCAAGTTGGTTGTGTCTGAAAACTAGCCATTTACTTAAAATGCAACCAAGTCGTGCTTCTGTTAGAATTAACAGCAGCAATTGAACCGGCCGTGGACAAGCCTGGCGAAGCCTTACAGCCTCCGTAGTGGTTACGTACTCACTTCGACCCTCACGGCAACGGTTTTAAAACTATGGGTCGAGACCACTGTGTTCCAACTCTAAACGCAAACTTTAAACTTGAAAGCAAGTAAAAATTAGTCCCTAGAAAGCAAATATGGGATACTTAAGTAAGATTTTCAACGCTATCAACTTAAATAGTTACTTAAGGAAATCTCGAAACATTACCAAAACAAATAGTACTTGAATGCAAGACAGCCCCAACATGTGGCTGTAGCGTGCATGCCTCTTAACCGGAGGCCCCAGGTTCGATTCCAGGCCAATATGTGGATTTTAATTCTGAACTGAGGGCTGGAAAAGGGTTTACTCAACGTCGTCAGACCATCTAGGTGCTGTCTGATACGAGAGGCAGAGGACCCGGACAAGAAATCCAACCAATACGGCTGAGAATGTCGTCACGTTGCCACGTAGCACTCCAGTACCTTTTCGCTATCTATCCAGGCATCAGTCGTCTTGGCAGGCCAAGGTACCAAGGAGCTGTATGCACAACGGTTTCTCTTACCTCAATGTAAGTATCAATAATATTGTTGTTTTTTTTTTTCTTTCACTATTTGCTTTACGTCGCACCGACACAGATAGGTCTTATGGCGACGATGGAAGGGGAAAGGCCTAGTAGGAATGGAAAGGAAGCGGACGTGGCCTTCACTAAAGTACAGCCCCAGCATTTGCCTGGTGTGAAAATGGGAAACCACGGAAAACCATCTTCAGGGCTGCCGGCAGTGGGGTTCGAACCCACTATCTCCCGGACACAAGCTCACAGCTGCGTGCCCCTAACCGCACGGTGAACTCGCCCGGTAATAATATTTTCTTATGTGAGTATTTTATTCAAGAACCTTAGGATATAATACTTCACCTACTAGGTTATTTAACATATTGTTCGTAGACCTTCTTGCCACTATCCTACTTACGAACCGAGCGAGATGGCAACGCTACCACTAGGGAAAGAATCTATTTACCTGATATTATACTAATAGGCTTACAATCCTCCTATAGAAACATTAAGTATTAATCAATTACACACTGGGGTGAACCAGTTGTGACATTTTCGGTACAATATAAGCGCTGGCAACAGTTCAGCCTGTTGGAAAATCACGAAAAATCCTGCCAGCAAGCTACGGGATGCATCGGCAGAGTCTCTTCACTGTGCTGTTAGCCAAGCAGAATTCAGTGCTAGAGTTAGAAAGCTATACACCGCAAAACAGCTTGGAATATCAAGGATACAATCCAAAAATAAACTCCCCTTCCTTTTTTCTTCCTTTCTTTCTTAATCCGTTTACCCTCCAGGGTTGGTATTTCCCTCGGACTCAGCGAGGGATCCCACCTCTACCACCAAGGGCAGTGTCCTGGAGCTTCAGACATTGGGTCGGGGGATACAACTGGGAAGCAGGACCATTATCTCGCCGATGCTGCCTCACCTGCTATGCTGAACAGGGGCCTTGTGGAGGGATGAGAAGACTGGAAGGGATAGACAGGGAAGAGGAAGGACGCGGCCGTGGCCTTAAGTTAGGTACCATCCCGGCATTTACCTGGAGGAGAAGTGGGAAACCACGGAAAACCACTTCTAGGATGGCTGAGGTGGGAATAGAACCCTCTTCTCCTCAATTGACCTCCTGAGGCTGACTCGACCCCGTTCCAGCTGTCGCACCACTTTTCAAATTTCGTGGCAGAGCCGGGAATCGAACACGACCCTCCAGGGTTGTCAGCTAATCACACTAACCACTACACCACAAACTCCCTTTCCTAAAAACGAATATTTGCCCCAATTTTTCGTCTTGAATTCCAACTTTATCTTCATATTTTGATCTTTCCTACTTTTAAGAACACCACTCGAACTTATTCGTCTACTAATGTCATTCCATGCCATTTCTCCACTGACAACTCGGAACATACCACTTAGTCGAGCAACTCGTCTCTTTTCTCCCAAGCCTTCTCAGCCCGAAATTTGCAACATTTTCGTAAAGCTACTCTTTCATCGGAAATCGCCCTAAACAAATCGAGTTCCTTAACTTTGTATTTTTTTCCAGTTCTCGAATCAGGTAATCAAGAATCAAGTAGTCCCATACACTGGAACCATACTCTAGTTGGAGTCTCACCAAAGACTTATATGCCATCTCCTTTACATCTTTGCTACAACCCTTAAAACCGGGCGACTCTCAAATACCCTCATAACCATGTGCAGAGATCTGTATTCCATTTTAGGTGCCTAAAATAGACTCTCAAATACCCTCATAACCATGTGCAGAGATCTGCATCCCATTTTAGGTGTCAAAAATAGACTCTCAAATGCCATCATAACCATGTGCAGAGGTCTGCATCCCATTTTATGTGCCTAAAACAGACTCTCAAATAACCTCATAACCAAGATCTGCATCCCATTTTAGGTGTCAAAAATAGACTCTCAAATGCCATCATAACCATGTGCAGAGATCTGCATCCCATTTTAAGTGCCTAAAACAGACTCTCAAATAACCTCATAACCAAGATCTGCATCCCATTTTAGGTGTCTAAAATAGACTCTCAAATACCATCATAGCCATGTGCAGAGATCTGTATTCCATTTTAGGTGTCTAAAATAGACTCTCAAATACCATCATAGCCATGTGCAGAGATCTGTATTCCATTTTAGGTGCCGAAAATAGACTCTCAAATACCCTCATAACCATGTGCAGAGATCTGCATCCCATTTTAGGTCCCTGAAATAGACTCTCAAATACCCTCATCACCATGTGCAGAGATCTGCATCCCATTTTAGGTGCCGAAAATAGACTCTCAAATACCCTCATAACCATGTGCAGAGATCTGCATCCCATTTTAGGTGCCGAAAATAGACTCTCAAATACCCTCATAACCATGTGCAGAGATCTGCATCCCATTTTAGGTCCCTGAAATAGACTCTCAAATACCCTCATCACCATGTGCAGAGATCTGCATCCCATTTTAGGTGCCGAAAATAGACTCTCAAATACCCTCATAACCATGTGCAGAGATCTGCATCCCATTTTAGGTGCCGAAAATAGACTCTCAAATACCCTCATAACCATGTGCAGAGATCTGCATCCCATTTTAGGTCCCTGAAATAGACTCTCAAATACCCTCATCACCATGTGCAGAGATCTGCATCCCATTTTAGGTGCCTAAAATAGGCTCTCAAATATGAAAAAATAGGTTCTAAATGATGTATTTTAGGCAGTTTCGATTAGGCTATATGCATTTTAATAGACATCAATTAAAATGCCTTTGTTATTTTGCTGTCTATAAATTATTGGTAACTCGTTAGGGAGATATACAAAACAAATTTCACTCACCTCTTTGCTACAAACTCCACAGAATATAATTTTAACGTCCGATGTGAAATGGGGAAACTCCCGTAACCACTGTTTAATTAAAGACGACTTGGAAGCTGACACTTTCGGTATAATTCATGCACTAATAATAATTTCCTGTGGCTGTTTCTAGCCGAGTGCAGCCCTTGTAAGGCAGACCCTCGAATGAGGGTGGGCGGCATCTGCCATGTGTAGGTAACTGCGTGTTATTGTGGTGGAGGATAGTGTTATGTGTGATGTGTGAGTTGCAGGGATGTTGGGGACAGCACAAACACCCAGCCCCCGGGCCATTGGAATTAACCAATGAAGGTTAAAATCCCCGACCCGGCCTGGAATCGATCCCGGGACCCTCTGAATCGAAGGTCAGTACGCTGACCATTCAGCCAACGAGTCGGACATTTATGCACTGACCAAACGTAAACACTGAAATGTTTTCTCAGAATGAAATGAAGAGTTTTGTTTCCAGCAGGTCAGTGGACGCTATCTTCCACCTTCTGACTACGAGCGTGTCTGCTGCAGGAGGTCCTTTGTGGTTTACAGCTTCACAATTTTAACATTTTGTTTATAAGGTATTTGAAGAATATCTTCTTCTTCCTATTCTTTATCTGATTTCTCTCTAGGGTAGGTTTTTGCCTCGGACGCAGGGAGGGATCACACTTCTACCGCCTCAAGGGCAGTGCCCTGGAGCTTCAGACTCTGGGTCGGCGGATACAACTGTGGAGGATGACCAGTACCTCGCCCAGGTGGCCTCACCTGCTATACTGAACAGGGGCCTTGCGGGGAGGGGGGATGGGAAGATTGGAAGAGGCAGACAAGGACGAGGGAAGAAACGGCCGTGGCCTTAAGTGAGGTACCATCCCGGCATTTGCCTGGAGGAGAAGTGGGAAAACCACTTCCAGGATGGCTGAAGTGAGAATCGAACCCACCTCTACTCATTTGACCTCCCGAGGCTGAGTAGACCCCATTCTAGCCCTCGTACCACTTTTCAAATTTCTTTTCAGTGCCGGGAATCGAACGCGGGCTTCTGGGGGTGGCAGCTAATCACACTAACCACTACACCACAGAGGCGGGCATTTCAAGAATATACTGTTCAATATACTGAAAACGAGTCAGTAAATATTTTGGTTTCTCGGCATAAACTGAACACATTGTTAATCGATTTAGGGATTAAAATATAGCAATTATAGTAATATAGGCAAATATAGGTTCTAACTTCAAATTAGGCAGATTTAGGCTCTATAGGACCACCATTTATAATCTTATAAACACACGAAACGTGTAAATACAACTTCAATTTAAGTTATCTTTTCAGGAACAAAATAGGTTTTTGCCTAAAATCCTAGGTCTAGTGACATCTCGTAGACCAAGGGTGGGCAAACCTATCTTGAGACCCGAGTTCTCTTGAAGATATATCTCGCTAATCGGCCATCACGGCTACAGTATTCACACACGGTGCAGACAGCAAGGAGAGTACGACTTCTGAGTTGACGCGTCTGACTGGTTTACTCATCGTCAAACTGAAATATTAATTCTAAATTTCAACACTACTTAAGAAGTAGGTAAAGTAAAAGAAACATTTGTAAATAATAAATGTGACTGCTCAACAATTACGAAATCATTTATTGAGGGCAAAAGCTTCACCACCGCTGTCATAGGCTAGGCTTCACTAAACAGGCGTACAAAATAAATGGCAAGTGAAGTAGTTTCCTGTTGCTTTCTTCACTGAACCAGAAGTTGCCACGCTGACTGAAATGCCCACATTAACCGATCTTACGTGTGACACTTTCACGCCATTCGCAACAGGGATTGGTTGCATAAGGAATGGCATTACCAGATTTACTCATACTACAGTCACTTACATCTTGTCAAAACCAGGGATGATACCAAGATAGGTTTGGGAAAGTAACAAAATCCAGCCCGTACCAGAAGGTATAAGCACTATGTCTCACAATAAATAATATGGGCTTACTATTCTATTCTAGGCCTACTATCCTAAATAACTTTCGACCCAATGTGATTCCGACATCCCGGTGTCAGTAAAGGCCATTAACAATTTACAACGGACATTAAAGAAATAGCATATGTATTTATAACTCAAACGTGTCTGATGCTTTCAATTCGGATGTCGAACACAATTGTAGATTGCTAACATGTAAACACACCGGGCGAGTTAGCCGTGCAGTTAGGAGCGCGCGGCTGTGAGCTTGCATCCAGGAGACAGCGGGTTCGAATCACACTGTTGGCAGCCCTGAATATGGTTTTCCGTGGTTTCCCATTTTCACACCAGGCAAATGCTGGGTCTGTACCTTAATTAAGGCCACGGCCGCTTCCTTCCAACTCCTAGGCCTTTCCTATCCTATCGTCGCCATAAGACTTATCTGTGTCGGTGCGACGTAAAGCCACTAGAAAAAAAAACATGTAAAGAACTTTCTGCACTTCCAATGAATCGAACTTGTACGGCTTTACTGTGCCATCGCATTTTGAGTGAAAGGAATGTAGAGCGAGACATTTATTCATGGGAAATATGCGTCGCGAAAATAAGTAAATCACTAATTTGTTTTAGGCATTCTTTTGATGAGATTCACATACTCAGACAAGTATCGTGGCAACGATGGGATAGGACAGGGTTAGGACTGGGAAGGAAGCTACCGTGACCTTCTCTCTTCTTCGCCGTTCGGTAGGGATGTGATACTCCACATTAGTTTGGTAAATCGCAACGCTCCAAGACGACTCCAGAATCGTATAGCAACCTATTACGTGGCATACTATCTCAGGATTGTGACTATGGAGTGAAACAGCAGTGTGCTTGGAGAACTGACTGGCTTAATTATACGGAGCGAGTTGGCCGTACGGTTAGGGGCCCGCAGCTGTGAGCTTGCATTCGGGAGATAGTGGGTTCGAACGCAACTGTCGACAGCTCTGAAGATGGTTTTCCGTGGTTTCCTGTTTTAACACAAGGCACATGATGGGGCTGTACCTTAACTAAGGCCACGGCCACTTCCTTCCCCTCCTAGCCCTTTCCTATCCCGTCGTCGCCATAAGACCTGTTCGTATTGGTGTAACCTAATTTAAAAAAAACTCAATTATGATGACTTTTATTTAATATCCATAAGTCATTACATTCATATCACTGGCCACTTTCTTCAGGCAGAGGGGAAAGAGACATCAGAGAGGTAGCCAAGATTTGATCATGATCCTTACCTACGGCCATCGAACAGGGCTGCCACCTCCCTTATAACATTCCAGTAACACGTATAATACTAGCATCAACCTTCATGAGGTAGTGAAGTCGTATAAACAAAGAATATAAATGAAAAAATCAGACAATAATGTGCGATATTGTAAGAACTTTAAGAAATACCGTTCAAAAGAATACTGGTGGGGACAGGGGAGGGACTGTCCAGCTGGGTTTTCGTGACAACGTTGCCCCGCGCAAATCTGACATGGGTACAGCTGTCCGATGATAGCTACAAAGGGAGACAAGTGGCATCGTTGTGGGTAACTGTCATGTACATAAATAAATAAATAAATAAATAAATAAATAAATAAATAAATAAATAAATAAATAAATAAATAAATAAATAAGAACCATTTTATTTTAATTTTTACGGATAAATGAAGACTGGCAAAACAGCAGCTCATGACTCAAGAGAGACAGCCTGTAGATATAAGGGCAAAGTCGGAACCTGAAATAGAGAGGCAGCACAGAGAACAGTGAAATGAACATTATACCATATGGTATATGTCGCAGGCATGTTGTAGATTAAGTCATTTAATGAAACATCTAGGCATTTTACAAATATCAAATTATCTAACATTTTGTTCTTTAATTTGACATTATTTCTCAGACATACATACGTGTATGTATCGAGAAACACAAATAAAACAATAAGACACACAACTACAATACTAACATTAACAACGACTGTCAGACCGTTCTTACACTCATCACTATTACTGACGGGTAACGATATTCTAAGACGTTAAATGAATTAACAGCAACATCAACAGAAATCTAGAGCATGGTACCATTCCTTGTTTGCATTTTAAATCTGTTTTTAAGTCGTTTCCTTTCATAAGACTGGAAATATCGTTCTACTTCCACTTTGGTTCTATGTTAGAGAGTATGTCACATCATTAAGCTTCTTGATGCTTTCTTGATGGATGCAGCGCTTGACACTGGTCAGTGCAAAATGGAGTTTCCACTCAAATCTGTTTCATTCAAAGCTGTTGCAGTATGGAACCTACTGAGTTCTGGGAGGTGCTAAATAAAGGCATTCATAGGATTGCCACGCTGCATTAGCACCTTCAGTCTTAGTGACGAAAGCAATAGCAAACTGCCTCACTCCTTGTCCTGCTTAGTACGCCTCGTTATGGCCAGAGTCCAGGCAGATGATATAACATAGGCTATATACCGTACGTACATAGATTCATAGGACCAAAGAAAATGTGTTTTTAAGCCAAATGAATTCTTAATGGTCCACTTAGACAAGTTTTGCTCTAATAGTTAGTGTCCTCCTCTATGGTGTAGTGGTTAGCGTGATTAGCTGCCACCCCCGGAGGTCCGGGTTCGAGGTGCTGGAACGGGGTCCACTCAGCCTCGGGAGGTCAACTGAGTAGAGGTGGGTTCGATTCCCACCTCAGCATCCTGGAAGTGGTTTTCCGTGGTTTCCCACTTCTCCTCCGGGCAAATGCCGGGATGGTACCTAACTTACGGCCACGGCCGCTTTCTTCCCTCTTCCTTGTCCATCCCTCCATAAGGCCCCTGTTCAGCATAGCAGGTGAGGCCACCTGTGTGAGGTACTGGTCATTCTCCCCAGTTGTATCCCCGACCCAGAGTCTGAAGCTCCAGGACACTGCCCTTGAGGCGGTAGAGGTGGGATCCCTCGCTGAGTCCGAGGGAAAAACCGACCCTGGAGGCTAAACAGATTAAGAAGAAGAAGAAGAAGAAGAAGAAGAAGAAGAAGTAGAAGAAGAAGTTTGTAACGATTGAAGAAACAAAGCCATTATACTTTGGACTCTAAAGACGTTTGACTGAAAAGTAAGAGACGTTCATTTGATATGATGGTATACCCAAGTATGTTGCCGAAGTTCACTTATAATTGTCACAGTGAGTGTGACAGCTAGCGGAATGTGGCCACCTAGAGCACATTGGATCATAAACATCGTCTAGGCTTTAAGGCGATTACAGAAGTAGCCGAAATATTTGGCCGCCCTAGACGATGCCCTCAACCTTTGAACTCGAGCTCATTAAACAAGCAGTGTCGTCTGGAGCCAAGATTAGTAATTAGCAGTCTAGGCACAAATTAACATTCCTTGGCTTCTGAACTTTAAGAGCCACCACTCAGTGGAGTTGATATACACTCCATTGAGACCACGTGGTATTGTTTATAACAATATATACGAGTACTACGTACAACGAACGTCGTAGCCACGTTGGTACATCGGATCTCCGAAGTTAAGCGACAGTGGACATGGCCAGTACTTGGATGGGTAGCCACATGCTGTTGATTACAGGAGGAATGGAAAGTAAACTCAAATAAGCTTAGATTAATGGAGTATATGAAAACGAGTTCTTCGGCTCGTTTCAGTTAACAACAGAGACCTGGGATCCTGCCTCCAGCGTAACGTTGGGACCCATGGCGATGTTCGTGCTCCTGTCAACGTGACATGGGTGAGATAGGGAGAAGTCACGGGATCTCAATGACAGAAATATGCCAAACTATGGGAATTCTAAGAAGCAGAGGCCAGACCCTGCGTCTAGCCGATTTCAACGAGCTTCGATATACCTGTTGGGGGACACTCAACAGTGACTCGTGTAGAAGGGTTTAGGTCAATACGCTTTCGTTTTAGAAAAAACTGAGGGGATGTCATGACGCAGGATCTGCTTCGGACCAAGTGGAGGTGATAGAACACTAAAAGGCGAACAAACTTTACCTTAACATGTCAGGTCCGCAGCCTGATAATTCTTTTCTTCCTTTCTTAATCTGCTTTCCCTCCGGAGTTGGTTTTTCCCTCGGACTCAGCGAGGGATCCCACCTCTACCACCTCAAGGGCAGTGTCCTGGAGCGTGAGACATTAGGTTGGAGGATACAACTGGGGAAGATGACCAGTACCTCGCCCAGGCGGCCTCACCTGCTATTATGAACAGGACCCTTGGTGGGGGACGGGAAGATTGGAAGGGATAGACAAGGACGAGGGAAAAAAAGCGGCCGTGGCATTAAGTTAGGTACCATCCCGGCAATTGCCTGGAGGAGAAGTGGGAAACCACAGAAAACCACTTCCAGGATGGCTGAGGTGGGAATCGAGCCCACCTCTACTCAGTTGACCTCCCGAGGCTGATTCGACCCCGTTCCAGTCCTCGTACCACTTTTCAAATTTCGTGGCAGAGTCGGGAATCGTACCCGGGCCTCCGGGGGTGGCAGCTAATCACACTAACCACTAATTTCGGAAAAAAGTCATGAATCCCCGATTCAAATACAATGCTGTATATTTGGAGAGTTACACCGCAGTCAACATGAGCGGTGGCCGAGTGGCAATTATTGAATTATGTGTATTTGTACAAAAAAAACGTAGCTACGACCAGACGCGAACTCACGCTGTCGAGTTTCGCATTTAAGTATGATGACCAGTCGACCGCTATTCCCGTCGCCTGCCGTGAAACTCTCCAAGTACTGTATATATGCGTTGCACTGGAATCAGGGATTCATCAATTCTTCGGAAATTGATAGGTTGTGGACCTGATACGTTTACTAAAATTTGTTCGCCTTATAGTGCTCTATCACCACCACTTGGTCCGAAGCGGATCCTGCGTCATGACATTTCACCTCAAACTTTCGAAAACGAAAGCGTATTGAGCTAAATCCTTCTCCACGAGTACCGGGCGAGTTGGCCGTGCGGTTAGGGGCGAGTAGCTGTGAGCTTGCATCTGGGAGATAGTGGGTTCGAGCCGAACTGTCGGGTGTCCTGAAGATGGTTTACCGTGGTTTCCCATTTTCACACCACGCAAATGTTGCGGCTGTAGGCCATGGTTGATTCCTTCCCATTCCTAGCCCTTCCCTGCCCCATCGTCGCCATAAAACCTATCTGTGTCGGTGCGACGTAAAGCAAGTTATAAAAAAAAAAGAAAACATCACGAGTTACTGTTGAGTGTTCCCCTACAGTACCTCGAAGCTCGTTGAAATCGGTTAGACGCAGGATCTCGCCTCTCCTTGGAAGATCTATTTGACAATTGCTCCTCCTGCGGCGTTATATGAAACAGAGTAGTGGGATAACGACAGTCCGCCGACTATCACCTTCACGTTAGGTACTGTAAAGGCGCATGGTTCACTGGGCAATGGATATCTCCCCCGTAGACCGTAAACGCAACAGCACAATCAGGCAACAGCTTAGTGTAGCCCCTGTTCAAGGTAAAATGCATGATACGATGGTACGGTCACATCGCACACAGAGCGCCCGGAACAGTTGTCACTACTTCATGTCATCTTGAGTCCGACTCGTTGGCTGAACGGTCAGCGTACTGGCCTTCGGTTCAGAGGGTCCTGGGTTCGATTCCCGACCGGGTCGGGGATTTTAACCTTACTGTAATAGGTTAATTCCAACGGCACGGGGGCTGAATGTATGTGTTGTCTTCATCATCATTTCATCCTCATCACTGCGCGCAGGTCGCCTACGGACGTCAAATAGAAAGACCTGCACCTGGCGAGCCGAACCCGTCCTGGGATATCCTGGCACTAAAAGCCATACGACATTTCATTTCTGTCATCTTGAGATCTACGGCCAGCGACCGCATAGTTAACCGAAGCAACGCTGGCAGGATCCAATCAATACGGATATGACAATCTGCTACATATCTTGCATATCCCACCATGTCGCACAGGAACAAGTGATGTAGAGATTCAACAACCCGGTATCTGAGGGATAATAATAATAATAATAATAATAATATCACTATATTAAGATGGAATAAATAAGAATGTCCGCCTCTGTGGTGTAGTGGTAAGTGTGATTAGCTTCCACCCCCGGATGCCCGGGTTCGATTCCCGGCTCTGCCACGAAATTTGAAAAGTGGTACGAAGGCTGGAACGGAGTCCACTCAGCCTCGGGAGGTCAACTGAGTATAGGTGGGTTCGATTCTCACCTCAGCCTTCCTGTAAGTGGTTTTCAGTGGTTTCCCACCTCCCCTCTAGGCAAGTGCCGGGATGGTACCTAACTTAAGGCCATGGCCGCTTCCTTCCCTCTTCCTTGTCTCTCCGTTCCAATATTCCCATCCCCCCACAAGGCCCCTGTTCAGCATAGCAGGTGAGGCCGCCTGGGCGAGGTACTGGTCATTCTCCCAGTTGCATCCCCCGACCTAATGTCTCACGCTCCAGAACACTGCCCTTGAGGTGGTAGAGGTGGGATTCCTCGCTGAGTCCGAGGGGAAAACCGACCCTGGAGGGTAAACAGATGAAGATGTCTTTCTACCCAGTCACGAACATACTGTTTTCAGCAGCTACTTTACCTCCCTGTGGTTTATTATTATTATTACGTTTTGGATGTTACGGAAAAGTCATAGTTATTTTCTGAGATCATTTCATCCGAAATTTGGAAAATAACTGTGAATCATCATTAACATTTAAAGTAAGTTTATGTTGCATATAAATGCATATTCCGGCCATGTTTATTGTTTTGTTCATATTTTACTTTATTTAGTGATAAGAACATATTTGGTTATACTTTGAGTATTTTTGTTTAAAATGAGGCGTAGTTTTTAACAAGGTAATGTTATCTGCGTCGAGTTTCGAACACAGGATTTCAAAATATTGTAGTAGATGTATTTTTCTTTTTTTCCCCCGAAACATAATATTGTGTCTGCTGTTTTTTCGCTAATCACTCTTTTAGGTACTATTGCTACGTATTCCTAAAATGCTTGTCATATTTTACCTTTTGTTACGTGATATTTAACTAGATTTTAGGCCATATTTTTTATGAGCGTCCGTGATTGAGGGCGCAGCTCGCCGGATACTCACCGCTGGATACCGTGGCTCAAATCCCAGTCACTCCATGTGAGATTTTTGCTGGACAAAGTGGAAGCGGGACAGGTTTATCTTAGGGTACTCCGGTTTTCCCTGTCATCTTTCATTCCAGCAACACTCTCTACTAACATTTCGCTTCATCTGTCAGTCATTTATCATTGGCCTAGAGGAGTGCGACAGGCTTCGGCAGCCGGCACATTTCCTATCCTCGCCGCTAGATGAGGGCTTCATTCATACAATTCCTGACCCGATCAAATGACTGGAAACAGGCTGTAGATTTTCAGTTTTTTCAGTTAGGCCATATTTCCTTGCATACTTTGAACTTCTTTAGGTCATGAAATTGTTATTATTATTGTCATTATTATAGAGCCTTCGTGGCTCAGGCGGTAGCGCGCCGGCCTGTCACCGTTGGGTTCCTTGAATCAAATCCCGGTCATTCCATGTGAGATTTTTGCTGGACAAAGCGGAGGCGGGACAGGTTTACCTCCGAGAACTCCGGTTTGCCCTGTCATCTTTCATTCCAGCAACACTCTCCAATATAATTCCATTTCATCTCTCAGCCATTAATCATTGTCCGAGAAGAGTGCGTCAGACTTCGGCAGCCGGCATAATACCTATTCTCGCCTCTAGACGGTGCTTCGTACATTCCGTTTCTGAGCCGATCGAATGACTGGAAACAGCCTGTGTGGATTTTCATTATTATTATTATGATTATTGTCAGCTTCACGATCTTCGGTTCAGAGAGTCCCAAATATGAATACATCCCTGCTCACAGAGTTGACGTCAGGAATGGTATCCGGCTACAAAACAGGGTCAAGTTTGCATGTGCGACCCCATGAAGTGAAGTAGCGTATGGCTTTTAGTGCCGGGAGTGTCCGAGGACATGTTCGGCTCGCCAGGCACAGGTCTTTCGATTTGACTCCCGTAGGCGAACTGCGCGTCTTGATGAGGATAAAATGATGATGAAGACGACACATACACCCAGCCCCCTCGTGCCAGAGAAATTAACCAATTATGGTTAAAATTCCCGACCCTGCCGGGAATCGAACCCGAGACCCCTGTGGCCAAAGGCCAGCACGCTAACCATTTAGCTGTGGAGCCGGACTGCGACCCCGTAAGGGTTTGAGAAAGAAGAAGAATATGAAAAAGCTATTTATAAGATTCGATCTCGAAATGCTATACAAAGTTTGTCACCGATGAAAAAGAAGGCAGAAAACTTTTTTTATTTGGATTCGCATGAAAATGCTAAATGTTAAATCAAAATTCCTCTTCCTCTCCACCCTTCTACCAATACTCTAATGATACAAACTTCAGGATTTATTTATTCTGTTAGAGACACTGCACAGTCCACCTGCTGGTCAAAGAACCAAGATAATTTACGCCGCTGTTAACCACTTAGTGCCACAAATCAGCTCCTCTGGAGACAACTCGGCTAATGTTTCATTTCCTGTTTGTTCCACTAAGTTCTTGGAGATTGCCCTCAACATTCACTATCCGAGGTTAAGGAATTCCGCTTCTTTATCATTTATCGGAAAGACTGCATTACTTTCAACAACCGAAACTCGGCTTAGCTGATTTATACGTTAATATTCCTGGCAAAATTTAGTGCCCTTCTATACATAGCCTCGCAGAAACGTCGATAATTCACCATATAAATAAATAAATTAAATAAATAAATAAATAAATAAATAAATAAATAAATAAATAAATAAATAAATAAATAAATAAATAAATAAATAAATAAATACATGGGATTATTATTGTACTTATGTATGTTGGGTATTCATCCCGAAGGCTGGTTTGATCCTCCACAATTCTGCCATCAGCATAATAGGGAAATGAGAAGTGAGGTCGTTTCCCGTTAATTTCCTCACCGAGCCAGATGTTTCTATCACAGATGAGTCCACTAAGCCTAGTAAAATGCATGCATCAACCGACCCTACGAGCAACATTTTCACACCATTCAAAAGAGAAGCAGAAAAGTGAGAAGGAAGGAAAGAATTTAGAAAGGGGAGGCTGGCAGCTGGCATTCTGCGAACCCGAGACGCCCATGATGAAATCATGGAGGCTGATCACTAGACCAGCGGTGCTACAGATATTTATACTCAAATTGCCAACATCTATACAGAATGTTAAATTTAAAGGGCCATTTTCTAGCTTTTCAAAGATGTTTATGTGTGGTCTCCGGAGAGGCCTAGTTCAGGTTTTACATGTCGACGCCCTGTATGTAACTTAACGCGTATGTGATGATATGACCCTATCGAAGATGAATTCTAATGCTGAAGATGGCACAAACACCCATCCGTCAAGCTAGAGGAATTAACTAATGCAAGTTAAAATCCATCACCCGGCCGGAAATCGAACCCGAGACCCGGTGGACCAAAGGCCAGCATGCTAACCATTTAGCCATGGAGCCGGACTTTTGGTTAAATAACAGTCAATGACACAAACCCTCGAATGCACCTCCAAAATTTGAACGAAATTAGTAACCCAATGGCTGTGACCGCCCCTTGGTAGTGTTGAGAACGGTTGTCAAGTGTATTTCAACAATCTCCACCACCGCTACCACTACCACAACTTAATGCTGAGCTTAGGGATAGTGAAAGGCTACTTTCCTTTCATCCATGGGCCTTCATGGTCTATACAGGTAGGCGGCAAGAACTGGAAACGTGCAGCTGTAAACAAACGGTTTTGTACCGTCCCGATATTCTCCAGGAGCTGAAGAACTGCAGGAAGCGACGGATATGCATTTCTAGCAGCCAAATAGATTCATATCCTCTTCTCAGTTGTTTTCTTACACGAGGATGAGTGAAACCATTCGTGACACAGCTGGGAATCGAACCCAGAACAACAAGAGAGAAAGTTGATATGGTAATCTCCGCTACCTGTAGATTTCTCCTCGTCGTATTATAAATTCTACTGTGGAGCATGTTATCCGAGTAATGTCGTCAACTGCGTGTCACAAAAGCGACCACGGCCCGAATCCCGGCCGATTCTTCAGGGATTCTTGAAGTGAAAAGTCACGACGCTGTGATTCGGATTCCACGTAGGTCCCATGGCAATGTTAACAATGTCAACAGTGACGTAAAATTGCTAGCTTACTTGGTTATTTTAAAATTCCAACTCTGTGTCGGAATGAACTTTCTCACGACTTATGATTTTACGACTATTCCAGATAGCTATTCGCAAATTACAAATGTAGTTGAATCATTAGAAGCTACCTTGAGTTTTGCTCACATACGTCAGCCTAGGTGTCGGTAGATTTAGTGGCACGTAAAAGAAATACTGCGGTACGAAATTCCGGCACCTCGGCGTCTCCAAAAACCGAAAAAAGTAGTTAGTGGAGTGCAAAGCCAATAACATTATTATTATTATTATTATTATAATTATTATTATTATTATAATTATTATTATTATTATTATTATTATTATTATTATTATTATTATTATTATTATTATTATTATTATTATTATTATTATTTATGATTATTAGCTACCTGGATAGCTTCCGTGGCTCAGGCGGCAGCGCGTCGGCCTTTCACCGCTGGGTTTCGTGGTTCAAAAACCGGTCACTCCGTGTGAGATTTGTGCTGGACAAAGCGGAGGCGGGACAGGATTTTCTCCGCGTACTACGGTTTTCCCTGTAATCCTTCATTCCAGCAACACTCTCCACTATCATTTCATGTCATCCGTCAGTCATTAATCATTGCCCCAGAGGAGTACGACAGGCTTCGGCAGCCGGCACAATTCCTATCCTCGCCGCAAGATGGGGGGGCTTCATTCATTCCATCCCTGACCCGGTCTCTGACTGGAAAACAGGTTGTAGGTTTTATTAGCTACCTTGAGTGAATGGTTCTTGTTTGATTTCTTTGCATATTGGCTTGTTTGTCCTTAGATGTGAGAGATACGAACTACTTAAAAAGAAGATGCTATCAGGTAACGCAGAATGAAGTCTACAAACAGCAAAGACGAAACTGAAAACTCTTTGGAAGAGTGTTTGGCCGAAAGGGGTTGGACAGTAAAGGGAAGAGGAGCTACAGCAGTTACAAATAATTGGAAGAATAGTCTTCTTACGAAATCGTGTCGATGATCCTCACCAATCGATGTCAATAGTAAATAATAAATAAACTGGGTCACGAGACAGAATTACATCATCGAAGAGGAGAGAAATAAGGACGAAAATTCGCTGCACTAATTTTTTCGTGAATATAGATTTCCTAGAACCAAGATTGAAGGTAATCTCCCTGACAGCTAAATCACGACTGTGAAGAGGGGAGGGATATTTTCAGACCCAGAAACAATGAGCTGAGCTTTTTGAGCCGCGCTTGAAACTTTGTCTTACGAGGTATAACTTGAAAACATAGATTACTATTATTATGCTGGATGAGTGAAGGCCGATGGAAAGGCAAGTCGTCCGGAAATGGAATTATATATTTGGACCTTCTGGCCGGATATCATAAATATTGTATTTATGACACGATCTCGATCATTTTAAGAAAGTTTGAACGGCAGCGCTGGCAGGAGGTGTATTTACCAGGCAGGCTGTGAGTGGATTTGTATGCGTAGAGAAGTCTGTGCAGTTCTTGAGGCGGCCGGCAGATCAATACGGCGAGCAGAAGACACTCTCATCCTATGTTTGTGTACCACACTACGTGTTGCCATCACTTAAATGTCAGGTATCACTGTCATGGACTGACACTTCATGTTGACAGTCTTTAGTGACCGGTACCTACATGGTTCTAATGCTCTCGTAGACATCACTCTAGTGTGAGGTGCCGGGCGAGTTGGCTGTGAGGTTAGGGGTGCGGAGCTGTGACCTTGCATCTGGGGGATAGTGGGTTCGAATCCCACTGTCGGCAGCCATGAAGATTGTTTTCTGTGGTTTCCCATTTCATACCATGCAAATCCTGGGGCTGTAACTTAATAAGGCCACGGCCGCTTCCTTCCCATTCCTAGGCCTTTTCTATTCTATCGTCGCCATAAGACCTATCTGTGTCGGTGCGACGTAAAGCAAATAGCGAAAAACAAAAACAAAAAACAAACTAGTGTGAGGTATCTGCAATAAGGATTGACACTTCGTGTTAACATTCTCTATTAACCGGAACCTATACGGATCCGTGTTACGGCTCCAATGCTCTTAATGGCGTCGCTGTAGTGTCACTCTTTGCTATACAAATGTACCGGACGTCTTGATGTAATAATCATAATTTCGTGTGGTTATTTCTAGCCGTGTGCAGCCCTTGTAAAGCAGACCCTCAGATGAGGGTGGGCGGCATCTGCCATGTGTAGGTAACTGCGTGTTATTCTGGTGGAGGATAGTGTTGTGTGTAGTGTGTGAGTTACAGGGATGTTGGGGACAGCAGAAAAACCCAGTCCCCGGGCCATTGGAATCAACCAATGAAGGTTAAAATCCCCGACCCGGCCGGGAATCGAACCCGGGGCCCTCTGAAACGAAGGCCAGTACGCTGACCATTCAGTCAACGAGTCGGACGTCTTGATGTCACTCTTGTACTTGGTTCCTCCATGATTCCTGTTATACTGTAGTTCTACTACCCGTTTGCATGTGTTTACGTCACTTTGATATCCGTACCTCCGTACTCGGGTTTGAACCCAGCATTCCTTGAATGAAAGCTAAGTGCTATACTGCACGAATAGCGCAACAAACTCGTTTGTTTACTCACTTATTATTATTATTATTATTATTATTATTATTATTATTATTATTATTATTATTATTATTATTATTATTATTATTATTTCTTTTTTCTTACTCAGCGACGGATCTCACCTCTACCGCCTCAAGGGTAGTGTCTTGGAGCTTGAGACTTTGGGTCAGGGATACAACCAGGGAGGAAGACCAATACCTCGCCCAGGCGGCCTCATCTGCTGTGCTGAACAGGGACCTTGTGGGGGGGATGGAAAGATTGGAAGGGATAAACAAGAAAGAGGGAAGGAATTGGCCGTGGCCTTAAGTTAGGTACCATTCCGGCATTTGCCTGGAGGTGAAGTGGGAAACCACGGAAAACCACTTCGAGGATGGTTGAGGTGGGAATCGAACACCCCTCTACTCAGTTGACTTCCCGTGGCTGAGTGGATCCCGTTCCAGCCCCCGCAACACTTTTCAAATTTCGTGACAGAGCCGCTATTTGAACCCGGGCCTCCGGGTGTGGCAGCTAATCACACTAACCACTACACCACAGAGGCTGCGAAGCTGTTTAGAAATATAAGTCGGTGGTACACGGAAGTGAATTATTCAACTATGGTTACTCATCCATATTAGAGAGCTAGGCTTATTATAATGTTTATTATGAGCCGTCTCCGCGGTGTAGAGAAAGCGTGGCTATCTCTTACCCGGAGGCCACGGGTTCGATTGCCGGCCAGGTCAGAGGTTTTTTTTTTACCTGGATCTGAGGGCTGGTTCGAGGTCCACTCAGCCTACGCGATTACAATTGATTTGGTTATTACTATTATTATTACTTTTTATACAATCTGCTCTACGTCGCACTAACAAAGATAGGTCTTATGGCGACGAGGGGATAGGAAAGAGCTAGGTGTGGGAAGGAAGCGGTCGTGGCCTTATATAATGTACAGACCCAGCCTTTTCCTGGAAAATGGGAAAGTACGGAAAACCATTTTCAGAGCTGCCGACAGTGTGTTTCGAACCCACTATCTCCCGGATGCAAGTTCACAGCTGCGTGACCCTAACCGCACTGCCAACTTGCTCGGTATTATTATTATGAATTATTCTTATTTATGTATTTATTACACTCATTATAGGGAGCCAGACCTTTGTATTGGGCTATGAATGTGCTTACTACGACTTGTTACGGTTTTAGGAAACAAGTGGGCTACATAGGGAGCCAGACTCTTTGTAATGGGCTATGGATGTGCTTACTATGACTGTTGTTACGGTTTTAGGAAGCAAGTGGGCTACATAGGGAGCCAGACCCTTTGTATTGGGCTATGAATGTGTTTACTATGACTGATAGTTACGATTTTAGGAAGCAAGTGGGCTACATAGGGAGCCAGACACTTTGTATTGGGCTATGAATGTGCTTACTATGACTGTTGTTACGGTTTTAGGAAGCAAGTGGGCTACATAGGGAGCCAGACCCTTTGTATTGGGCTATGAATGTGTTTACTATGACTGATAGTTACGATTTTAGGAAGCAAGTGGGCTACATAGGGAGCCAGACACTTTGTATTGGGCTATGAATGTGCTTACTATGGCTGTTGTTACGGTTTTAGGAAACAAGTGGGCTACATACTAAGTATGCAAAGTTGGGAGCTCTTTTTATCGTGTTAACGAATCTGTTAGCACCAGTCTGCTGCATTTGACGTAAAAGCTGACAGAACTATTGCCATTCTCACACCACAATGCTCAGCAAAGGTAATTACTCGCCACATCAGCAGACTGCTGCATTACAGTAATATGGACCGTCCTTACAAGAAGTCATATTGTATGATTTTATAGCCATTTTTAGTTGAAGTGCGTTAAATGTTACGTGATTAAAATTCGGTTCAGCAGTTCTCTTTCCATAGGAGAATTGGAACTCGTTTTTAATTTACGTGATGGATTTTCCAATAATCAGCAAGCACATGATCTCTAACGGGTGGCAGTTTGTTTGAATACGGAAGCACCCAGTAAACCTGCTCCTGTTGAACGTCAGTGTTCACACCACGGCATCTGAGAGGCTTAGCACGGATTACTCCTACTGCCTGGTTAATTTTTCATCAATGTATATGTACACAGTAGGTCGAGAGTACGCTACAGTGCTTATTCGTGCTCTGACTCGCATGGAAGTGGTGTTATTTCCTAACGGCGGCCAGTACTCTGCATACAGTTCCATAAATAAAGAGTAATTAGAAATATTACCAACAAAGAGATACCCATTGCCAACTTTTTAATTACACTTTGCTGCGAAGTTATTTTACCTAGACAAATAATAATAACAATAATAATAATAATAATAATAATAATAATAATAATAATAATCTCTCTAACAAACCGTGAAAAACCCACGGCAGGAAGTTGAGACACTGACCTGAAAATGAGTAATTGTGTTTCTGTGAAGTTGCCTAAACTGGCTGAATTTATTTCCTTTGTTTTTGTTTACTTCAAGAAGTTTGAACTTTTCTCCATAGATGTCTTAACAAAAACTGTGGTCATGCACTCTGGTGTAAGACGAAAGAATTAATGGTTTAAAGAAGTTCTGTGTTATTAATTTTTCTCAACTAAATTAACTTTCATTTATTTTGTTATTTCAAGGTTTGCAATACTTCCTTCTCATTCCGCCAGTTTTGAATCTGGCCAATCAGGAGTTTTCTGTAATTAATTTTCAACCAATCACACATTTCTTGTTCATATTGAATTTGCCAATAAAAATGAGAGGGCGTGTCCAGATTTTGTCCAGAACCCTCTCGAACCGTCTCCTTGGGTATATAAGCTGCGGCTTTTCAGGCTATCTTTTCTTTTGATCGCCGTATTTCTGAGTGTATGTGTGTTAAGACAGGAGGCGGAACGCCTCATTCTTCGCCAGGCTGTCCATCAGCCAAGGTAATGACCACCAGTCTTATTTTTCCGTAGCTACATCCGCAGACTTACACGAGGGGAAGGTTCAAATTTCTAATTATGTAACATCCTGTTTTATAAAATGTAAACCTTCTTTCGGCTAATGTAACATTTCATGAAGTCTTAAAACTGTAAATCGGGGATAGAGAGTGCGTTACCCTCTTGAGTTCCCCTTCAGTTTAATTTGAGGTGACTATGATTTTGTAACCTTTTCTCTTTTCTGTAAAGTGTTAGATTAACCTCCATTCTAGTCACCTCAGTAGCTTCGTATTAGCCTTCGCATCATCGGGCCGAGAGCCCAATTAGGGTTTTAATTTTCTAGGAGTGCAAGTGTACGCCTGCATTCATTTTGTGTTTGGGCCAGTAATTTAACCTGCTCTTCTTTCCACAAAGGCCCAGTAGTTTGGGCAATTGATACCCCTGTGAACAAATTTTAAATTGTAAATTGTGCCTAGAGAGGACAGAGATTGTAAGGTTTTGTGTAATGTCGCCTTAAGTGGGCTGTAAGGAATTGTTAATATTGGAGAGCATATAAGCTCTTTTCTAAGTTTACTGTAATATTGAGGGATGCCTTTGGAAGGCCGTAAATTGTTGCTGTTGGAGCCAAGTGCTCGTGAACAGTGTGTATTGGGAGATATCTCTCCTTATCTGGGATATCCCGGCACTAAAAGCCATACGACATTTCATTTTTCTCCTTATCTGACTAACGCAATATTTGCGAAGGGTAAAATTGGAGCTTGAAGCTCAAGACTTGTAAATTACCTATCCTTGGGTTTTCTATTTTGTATCTCTATTGCTATTTTGTACCTGATTACCAGTACCTGAAAATATTGTTTGTTAAGTTTGAGATTCGTCCCCCTCTGTGGTGTAGTGGTTAGCGTGATTAGCTGCCACCCCTGGAGGTCCGGGTTCGATTCCCGGCTCTGCCACGAAAATTTGAAAAGTGGTACGAGGGCTGGAACGGGGTCCACTCAGCCTCGGGAGGTCAACTGCGTAGAGGTGGGTTCGATTCCCACCTCAGCCATCCTGGAAGTGGTTTTCCGTGGTTTCCCACTTCTCCTCCAGGCGAATGCCGGGATGGTACCTAACTTAAGGCCACGGCCGCTTCCTTCCCTCTTACTTGTCTATCCCTTCCAATCTTCCCATCCCTCCACAAGACCCCTGTTCAGCATAGCAGGTGAGGCCACCTGGGCGAGGTACTGGTCATTCTCCCCTGTTGTATCCCCCGACCAAGAGTCTGAAGCTCCAGGACACTGCCCTTGAGGCGGTAGAGGTGGGATCCCTCGCTGAGTCCGAGGGAAAAGCCGAACCTGGATGGTGAACAGATGATGATGATGATGATGATGATGATGAAGTTTGAGATTCTAAAATAAATATAACCTTTATTTAAAGTTTTAAATTAATTCTTGATATCGTAGTTAGACCCATTTAAGCCCACACCTCCTTTCACCTCTCTGCGTTCCATAGATACCCCTGAATAATAATAATAATAATAATAATAATAATAATAATAATAATAATAATAATAATAATAATAATAATAATAATAATAATAATAATAATAATAACTAGCTCTCCGTCAGGTCAGAAGTTTTCTGCTACCGTATGTGACAGGACAGTAAACGGTACTACCTCCGACTGTCTGGCCGAGGGTAGGGCGGCCAGTACCAAACCTGACAACCCATGAGAGAACCAACGGCTTCGGGAGGAGGAGTTCTCTCATGGAAGGCTTAATGAAGCTATTTTGTTTTCAGAAAGAAAAAAACATTTATGGGGTAAAAATGACTGTAAAATGGGGTTGAATTATTTTTATTAGGATACTGGTATCTCCAAAACTGAAGATATTACAGACGTGAAAATTTGTTATTTTGTATTTTATATTTAAAAATAAAGAAACACATTTTGTTTTCGGAAAATTCACTTAAAAGGGTTGTAAAAGGGACTGAAAAAGGGGTTGAATTATTTTTATGAGGATACTTATATCTCCAAAACTGAAGATGTTACGGACATGAAAATTTGTATTTGGAATCTCTTTTAAAAATAAACACGTATTCTTTTGTTTTGGGAAAATCCAGTTACGGGGAGGGGGTATAAATGAATTGAAAAGTGAGTTGAATTCTTTGTTTGAGGATACTTATATTTCGAAAACGAAGGATGTTACGGACGAGAAAATCGGTATTTGGAATCTCCTTTAAAAATAAAGGCGCACGTATTTTGTGGCAGGGGAGAGAGGGGGAGGGGATTGGAATCAATTTAATGGGGTGTAAAAGGAGTTGAATTCTTTTCATGAGGATACAACTAGGAAGAGGACCCCCTAAGGGGTTTTGACTGGGGGTGAAGAACGATGACAAAAGTATGCGTTTATATGAAACCGTCTGAATGGCGAAGTTAATATTTCAAAGGACAAATGATACCCTAGTTATATATATATATATAGAGAGAGAGAGAGAGAGAGAGAGAGAAGGAAGATTCCCGTGCTTCGCTATGGTTTTAAACTGAAAGTTATTATTCAAAGTTTTACATTTTGGACAGTCCACTGGCAGCTGAGCCTATAAAATACGCCCTCATTTCGTACGCGAAACGGTTTGGGGGGAATGATTATTTATTTTCTGATCTAATACTCATTTCAACCCCATACGGAAGAATTTGAATGTTTTAAAACCTATATTACTTAACTTCTAGCATGTAAAAGCGACCAGCCTGAGAAATTTTGATTTTATACGTCGAACGGTAATGGAGGAACTGATACTCCTTTAAGGAGTGAATGCCTTTTCATTTATTAACACCTAGGATATAGAAGACCACCCTTTATAAAAAAAGTTCTGCTCGTGCCTGAAACGGTTTTGGAAGAATGGATATTGTGTTTTTGAGAGTCAAGCACCATCTAAAAATATGGGAGAAGTATTTTCAAGTATACGACATTTTACTCCTAGGACATGAAAGAAGATCTTTCTCGTAAAATTACAACTTTGTACGTCAGACGAATCTGCAGGGATGAGCTAACCTCATTTAACACTTTAGATGTAGAACGTTAACAAATTTCTTATTTTACACCTAGGATTTAAAATATATACCGTTATTTGGAACTTTGTCTTCATACGTTAAAACCGTTTCGGAGGAAGGAATGAATACATTTGTTTTCGGATCTTACCCCCCAGTTAACTGTCTGAGCGGTTAAATTTGTTTCAAACCTTCTGCTATTGAACACGTAGGATATCATTTGAAATTTTAACTTTTCAATTGAAACGGTTTCATATACATGCATTTTTCGGTCATCATATTTCACCCCCCCCCCCCCCTCCCAGTCAAACCCCCTTAGGGTTTTATTGTTTTAAGTCCACTTCCTATTTGTATCCTCATAGAAAGATTTCAACTCCTTTTAAAACCCCCTTAAGTTGATTCCAATCCCCTCTCCCTCCCGCCCTGCCACAAAATAACGGTGTCTTAATTTTTAAAGGAGATTCCAAATACCAATTTTCTCGTCCGTAACATCCTTCGTCTTCGAGTTATAAGTATTCTCTAAGAATTCAACTCATTTTACAATTCATTTATAACTCCTCCCCTTAACTGGAATTTCAAAAAACAAAAGAATACGTGTTTGTTTTTAAGGAAGATTCCGAATGCAAATTTTAAATCCCTGTAACATCTTCAGTTTTGGATATATAAGTATCTTAATAAAAATAATTCAACTCCATTTTACAGTCACTTTACCTCCCTTAATTGTTCTTCCAAAAACAACAAATTAACACGAATTTTTTGTTTTTAAAAGATTAAAAATGCCACTTGTCACGTCTGTAGATATGCTCATTTTAAAAATTCACTCCCTTTAATACTTCCCCTTAAGTTGATTTTGAGAAAGCAAATACCAATTTTTACATCTGTAACATATTAAGTTTTTTTAGATATATTGTAGATATACTCATTTTAAATATTCACCCCCTTTGTCACTCCTGTTACCCCTTCTTAGAGTAGACTTTTCAAAAACTAAAAAATACGTGTTTCTTTGCTTTTAAAGGAGATTCCAAATACCAATTTCCATGACTGCAACGTCTTCAGTTTTTGAGATTTAAGTATCCTCATAAAAGGTATTCAACCCCTTTTTCATCTTCTTTCACCCCCCTTAAGAGGAATTTCCGAAAAAAAATACGTATTTCCTTATTTTTAAAGGAGATTCCAAATACCAATTTTCACGCCGTGAAACTGTTAAGTTATTGAGATATAGATACACCCATTTTAAAATTTCGTCTCCCTTCACCCCCTTGGCGACGGAATATCCAAAAATTCTCCCTTAGTGAGCACCTACATTGTAATATAAATGTATCCTCAAAATTTAATTTCTTTATGTCCAGTAGTTTTGGCTCGGCAATGATGAGTCAGTTAGTCAGTCAGAACATGTTATTTTATATATATAGATTTGCGACCGTGGCCTTAATTAATGTACATCCCCAGTATTTGCCTGGTGTGAAAATAGGAAACCACGGAAAACCATCTTCACAGCAAGCTAATAGCTACGTGACCCCCGAACTACGCAGCACTTGCTCGGTTCTTTCCTCGTACAATTACCTTTTGGCACTATTGCAACTTTAAAATATCGCTCTCTTGACATTGCAACATTTAACTGGTCATGGCTGAAAACGGGTTGAGGTAAATAGAGACTTACACGCCCCGTGGGGTTTACTGATCGTGGAAATTGATGGCTCTTGAAAGAAAATAGAAGTGTTTTATCGGATTTTGTTAAGTCAGTTCATGGGATCAGAGCTCTCTGTCCAGCTTTATCCCCACTTATTATTTCCAAATCTAAGCAATTTTCATACACACTTCTTAGAATTAGGCCCTAATGTGGTTCCGTTTAGGAGCCGTTGGGAAACGTTCAGATTTCGAAGGAGTACTGTATTTAGAATAAGATATGTGGAGCCAAACCATTAATTGGAAGGAATTCAAGAATTATGCAGCAAAATGAAGTAGCTAGCTTTCACCTTCAGTATTAATCTGTTGACGCTAGTATGTGGTTGTGAAAAACTGAATGGGAGGTTTCGAGAAAATAGTCATCTCTCTCATAAACGAACCTTTTGGTAGAAATTTCAATCACGATATCATCATGTGCTAAAAATCTGGTTTGTAGTTCAATAACATTTAATCCGTCACCATCTAAAGAGGGATAGTCGCTGTTATCGATTTCTTGCAAAAAAATCAGCGAATTCCATTTTTATGTAGTTTTGCGCGCATATTTGATGTAAGTGGCGTGTTTTGAAGAAGGGTCAAAGTGGAGACTATTTAATACAATGATAATTGTTTGGCGATAAGCACGTGGCGAAACAGTCAAAACCTTTATGAATCTCCCCGAAGAATAATAATTTTCGCACCATAAGGAATGGAATGTCGTTACCTATGATATATTTTAGAAGGTGATTCACATACATTAATGAATGATTACTTGCCGTTGGGGATTTATCCCATATTCAGCCGTGGATATCGAATATCATCAGCTGTTTTGGAATTCAATTTTAAACCAGACACCGAATTCTCATTTATATGCAGAGGAATTTTAAATGTAATGTGCACTGTTCCAACTGTGGGGGAGCTAAACAGCGACTATTCTTATCCACTTCCGACTACGCATGCGTGCCTACCCCCTTCCACCTCCCCTATCGTGCCACCTGCTCAGCACTACTACGGTTCAGGCGGACTGGAAGTAATGGCGAGCACAGTGACCAAGAAGAATGCTACATTTTTCTTTAATAAGTTAAAAATATACAAAAATAAATATTTATCTTATAAAGGCACGTTGCAAATCTTCAGGCCAAGAGCTTTCGTCTGAACGCTTTAGGATGTCCATCGGTTCAGTCATTCACTCAAAAATCGATGTAAGAAATCAGCCTAGTGTTTTAAATATAATAATAATAATAATAATAATAATAATAATAATAATAATAATAATAATAATAATAATAATAATCGTATAGCCTCAGTTACCGAGTGCAAGCATTTTAATATGACGCCATTTAGACCACCTGCATATCAATTTCGACATTCCATTTTACTCTATCGGGTGGTGATCTTTTTCTGAGTTTTAATTAATTTTGTCGGTAAACACCATATGCACTTCAAAAATCAAACTTCCTCTGTCGAGGTTGAAATCACTATCATAGGATTCGCAGCCGACATTCTAGCACCGATCCTCAGAGGGAGCTACTGAGGTGACCGAAGTGTCCAAGCTCCGTAGCTGAATGGTCATCGTCGCTAAGTTTGGTTTGATATCCGGCTGACTCGGCGAATTTAGCCGTGTATTTCCTCTGGCTTTGGAAACGGGAGTTTGTTTCAATACAATCCTTTTTAAATACACGCAAGATACTAACTAACCCCCGCATAAGCACGCAATTGTGAATATAGCCCTTCACACAGAGTTGTGGTCGGCGGGGCTCCGTGGCTGCAGAGTGGCCACGACTGGTCCGTGGTCCGACAGCTCTGCACTCCGACCGACCAACCGAGCAGAGGAGGGGTGGCTCTACGCCTCTGCATTCGGGGGACGGAGAGGGGCTGGTCCCCAAGGTCGGCTGTCCTGAGAATGGTTTTCCGTGGTTTTCCATTCTCCTGCACTAAAGCGAATGCCGGGACAGTTCCTAGAATAGGCTATGGCCGCCAAACCTCTCACCTTCACCTCACATGTATCTGAGTCCATTTGGCCAGGAGATCAACGACTGTTGATAGTTTGGCCGCCGATGTGTTGTTGCTCGCTTAGCACCACCCGGGAACACGTGCAGGGCAATATGGAGCTAAATCCTGCGGACGTGAGCAACGTTCATTTAGATATCCATGTGTAATTGTTCTTACTTAGTACCATGCATTCTTTGCAGGTTTTTTTTGTATAATAAAGTATATACTTGTCCATAATGTAAATTCCATACGTTTAATAATAATAACCTCACATTTCCTTCTCCGATAGAAATCTCCTGGCCTGAGGGACGGTGTCAGGGTGTATGAGGCCTGCCTCCCCCTTAAGGGGAGGAATGAATACATTTAGTAGCAGTAGGTCATCGCACGCAGAGTGGCCAAGGCTGCTCCGGGGTCCGCCAGCTCTGCACTTCGACCGGCCAACCGAACAAAGATGGGGTGGCCACGGCTCTACCGTGGCTCTAAGCCTCTGGATTCGAAAGACAGACAGGGGATGGTCCGCACCGTCGGCTGTCCTGAGAATGGTTAACCGTGGTTTTCTATTCTCGTGCACTAAGGCGAATGCCGCCATAGTCCAACAGTCCACGGCCACCAACCCTCTCACCTTCTCCACATATCTCCTTCTCCGATACAAATCCCCTGGTCTGATTGGGAGAGACGGCTTCACCGTTTATGAGGCTCGCTTCCCCCCTTCAGGAGAGGAATGAAAACATTTAGTAATAGTAGTGGCGTCGGAAATGACATCCAGCCGTAAAACCGTGCCATATATAAATGTGCGACGTAGTTCAAACCAGTGACGTGTGGAAGAAGAAGAGGAAGAAGGAGAAGAAGCAGTAGAAGAAGAAGAAGGTCAGCTGAGAAGCGCAGTCGGGTAGGCTTTTGACTTTAGTATTTATGGCTGTGAGCACAGTTAGTTATCAGGAAAGAGTCGAAAAAGATGAGAGATCCGTCGTCGTCGTCGGCTACAACTCGTATCCGACTAAATATATTCTTCAGCAGTTTACATTTTCACTCTCACAAAGCTTTGTGAATGTGTTTCATATGACTTAGTAGCCCAATCTTAGCATGAAACATACGTCCACACAGATCACATGAAATGGTTGGCGGAGGGCGGAACTGAGCTTGACGGAGCTTCCGTGCTTGTCGTTTATTCCCTTCATGTCACCGTCGTTCCTCTTCAAACAGCGAAGCTGATGTAGAAACAGTGTAGCGCCAAAGTGTACGATTCTCAGCAAGTGTATCCCAGGATTGAGTGTTAATTCCAGCTCTTTCCGTAGCATGCTTTAGCTGATGCTAGAAACGCCTCAAAGGGGCTCCTTGAGGTCTTGTGCCAGAACAGAGTTCATCATACATAAGTTGACGAATAAGCCTGGTTTCACTCATGCGATGGACGTGTCCTATCCATCTGAGACGGTAGCCAATGACGGTAGCCTCAATGCTTATAAGATATGCTTTCTCAAGAAAGTCTCCCATTTGATGTTCAAGATGGATCTAAGTATATGCAAATGGAAGTGCTCTAGCTGTTTGATATCCTGACGGTAGAGGGTCCACGTTTCACATGCGCAAAGCAGTGTTGAAATGGCAACAGCATGGTATACCATGACCTTGGTATGTATTGTAAGGTCCTTATTCATGAAGAAACGACGAGATAAACGTCCAAATGCTGAGTGGGCAGCACCAATTCTCCTATCAACTTTGTAAGCAGTTAGCATTTGTTGAGACGATACTTACTAGACATAAAAACCTGGTCGACCTGCTCCAGTGGAGTATCCGCAATGGTTCGATCTAGGTGCAGGCTGTGAGAGTACTTTGGTTTTCTGAACATTAATGGAGAGACCTAAACGATTACAAGCGCTCTTGAAACAACTGAATGACTGTTGCAACTCCCCAGGTGTGAGAACAGGGACGGCAGCGTCATTTGAATACTACAGTTGCGCAACGAAGGACATCTTAGTAAGCTTTAGGGAGCGAAGTCTAGCCAGATTGAACAGTCCACCGTCGAAGCGATATCTGACCTTTACACCTTGGTTGTCTTTAGATGTTCCATATAGCATGTCAGCTAGGTAAAGAGCGAATAGTGTTGGAGCAAACACATATCCTTGTTCCAATCCATGAGTGATTGTAAATGGATCGGATATAACATTTTGATGAACGACTTGCCCAGGCGTGTTATCACGAAGAGCCTTGATTAGATCTACAAAATGCTGTGGACAGCCAAAATGTTTCGGAACTGTCCATATAGCTGTTCTCGGGACTGAGTCGAAAGTCTTTTCCAGATAATAGAACACTAGGTATAAAGGGGTCTGTTGTTCTCTGCATTTTTCCTGGATTTGCCTTGCATAGAAGATCATAATTATCTGTTGTGCCTCTGGATGTTCGAAAACCACACTGCGACTCGGGCAGGATCCACTCGGAAATAATCTGAAGGTGATTGAGAAAAATTCTAGCAAGAATTTTACCTGCTATAGATAGCAATGCTATACCGCGATAGTTGCCACAAACACTACGATCACCTTTTTTTGAAAAGAGTAACGACAATTTCATTTTTAAGGTCGCCAGGTATTTCGCAGGTTCCCAATATTAAGAGTATAGGAGTATAAAGTCTGGTCTTTAGAGGTAGGGTTATTCAGGCCAGGAGCCTTGCCAGGTTTCAGTGTACTGAGAGCAACATTGAATTCCTTGAATTTTGGTGGAAGAGCCACCCATGGTTGTTGGGGATGTAGATGCACATCATCGAGAAAATTCTGCAGCATCATTTGATCTCCGATTGAGAAGAGTGGAGAAATGTTCATTCCAACGTTCTAGGATTCCTTGACTACCAGTAATAGTGGTAGCATTATCAGCAGCTTTCAGTGTCCCAGACGAGGAGCGAGTTGGGCCATATAACTCGTTTATTTCCGCATAGAAGTTACTCTGGTCTCGGACATCAGACACACATTGCAGTTCCTAAGCTTTCTGCTGCCGCAAGTTGTCCTTCATCTCTGTTATTTGCCTTTGACATTTACGCTCGTGATCGAGAAAGTGCGCTTTCTTTGCGTCTAAAGATGGATCTTGAAGAAGGATAGATGGGCTTCTTGTTTAGCATTGATGACACAAAAATCTCTGTTGATTTCATCAAACCTGTCTTGTCTTACATTTTTCTTAAAACTAGCGGTTTTACTGGTGATTACTTTCCGCAATGTACCCCATTCCTGCTCAACATTCTTTGTGTTGAGAGATCTGTCGATTAACTGGCACATCAACACAAATACACTTAAGAAAATGAAAATTGCAACACCATGTAGGTATTGGTCGTTTGTGTTGATTTTCAAGATATGGAAAGATACCATGTAGGTATGTAAACGATCAAAGTTTCAGACCCATTGGATTGTTGCTACAGGTTTCCCCACGTGATTGGTCGTGGAGGAATCAACTCCAGTATACGGACTCTGGTGTAGCGTAGTTGACTTACAGTCTGTGCAGTGAAGTGTTCCCGTCAAACATGCCTCGACGACAGAGAAGAGCACGCTATCAACAACTGTCGCCGTTTGAGAGGGCTCGGATATTTGGGCTGTTTGAGGCTGGATTATCGCTAAGGACTGTCGCTGCACGTGTTGGCCGACAAGCATCTACGGTACAACGTGTATGACAGCAGTGGTCAAAGTAAGGTACCCACACTCCTAGACCTGGCACAGGCCCAGCGCGACAGACAACTGTGAGAGAGGATCGATGCATCATTCGGATGGCCCGGATGGAACCCCATGCAACAGCAGCGCAAATTCGAGCAGCTGTGGCACCCCACGTTACACAACAAACAGTTGGTAATCGCCTGCGTGCAGCTGGCTTACGAGCCCGTGTCCTGGAGGAAGGTGCTCCATCGACGAATGGCATAGGGTCGTCTTTAGTGATGAATCGCGCTTCTGTCTGGCCCGCAGTGATTGCCGGAATCGTGTGCGCCGACGTACTGGGGAGAGGGGCTGCCCAGATCTTATTGTCGAGAGGCACACAGGGCCAACACCAAGCATTATGGTCTGGGGAGCTATTGGCTTTAATGTGAAATCACAATTAGTGCTTGTTGAGGGCACTATGACTGCTCGACACTACGTTGATAGGGTACTCAATCCAGTGGTTGTCCCTATGATGGCGAACATTGCTAATGGGATGTTTCAGCAGGACAATGCCCGGGTTCACACTGCACGCATCTCCAGAGAAGCTCTCCACGACATCACAACCTTAGAATAGCCCGCCAGATCCCCGGATCTCAGTCCTATTGAGCATGTGTGGGACATGATGGGTCGACAACTGGTCAGCCACCCACAACTCTGGTACAACTGACCCGTGCAGTGCAGCAAGCATGGGCCACAATTCCTCAGGAAGCGATCCAGGGCCTTATTGACACCATGCCTTGACGAATTTATCAATGTATTGCAGCTCGTGGTGGGCACATCCTGTATTGATTGTTGTCCAAACTTGCAGTCAGAGGAACCTGAAAGTATAATCATCGAATCACAACCAAACACTCGTCCTTCGTGTTCAATTGCAGCAATGTAGGTCCACTCCTTCTGGGTGTTGCAATTTCCATTTGCTTCAGTGTATTTTCACAGGAAAAATACTGGACTTATGACATCTCCAAAATCTGATGGTCGATTATATGCGTAGAAGATTGTTTGGTTTAATATCAGTGTTTTTGTAAACGCCATGGAACAGTGGACGCTGTATGTGCTGTAATGATTATTATTTAATGTGGCTATTGGTAGCCAGGTGCAGCCCTTATAAGGTAGACGTTCCGGAGATGGTGGATGGCATTTTCCATGTAGGGGAAATTCCGTGTTATTGTCGTGGAAGATGATGTTCTGTGTGGTGTGTGACTTGCAGGAAAGTTGGGGACAGCACAAACAGCCAGTCCCCGTGCCAAGGGAATCAACCACTTAAAATTCAAATGTCCGGCCCGGCCGGGAATGGAACCCGGGGGCATTTGTTCCATAGACCACTAAGCTGACCGTTCAGCCATGAAGCTGGACGCTGCTCTTTCTCTGTGATTTTTTATGGAGAACTCCATCAGAAGACCTAGAAAGCACCTTCGACCGAGTATCCCATGAATTCATGGATTTGTTGAAGTTCCAGAAGTTTATATTATGTTATTTTTTAATGCTTAAACGTCACCGGTGGATTAAAGGCCTTTACGTTCTTTAACATCAACGTTGGTGTTCACTAGGACTCAGCTTTGTCATCACCAAGTCCTTTTATTTTGTGAAATAAGCAAGGAAGCAGCATATATCCTGACCCATCATCCCCAAAATTTTATGTATACCGATATTGTCTTGTTGGCAAGCGAAACATACCAATACATAGAACAGCAAACACACTCTTGGAGAGACCACCTTAATACATATGAAATGAATTGACATTTCCTAAAGTGAATACCTGGAGTGTGATGAACAAACATCTTAATATTTATCGATAGGCAACTAATCGACAACGCTTCTGGATTTATTTGTGTTCATCAGATGGAGTCACGTTACGAGAAGTATGAATGCTAACAAATACAGCTTGGGCAAAGTGACGACAGGGGATCGATCGGAGTTCTGTGGGATCCGAATACTCCTGTTTGACTGAAATCCTAACTATATCGCGCTTTGACGGGACCAGTGGTGTTATGTGGAGGTGAATGTTGGCCAGTAACCGATGGATAAGAGCAAATTCTGCACCCCATGTAGATGTGGATACTGCCCTGGTCCTTTAGCTTAACACGACTTAAGCTCGACCAAGTCACCTATGTCGACGTAAGAAAGACTCTTAGCGCCACACCATTACCTGAAGAAAGCTCGCCCGTGAGGGCACTGACATGAAATACGAAATTTCGGGTACACAGTGGTAAGTAGAACATTTCAGCTCGGCATAGGCAAGCGACCACGGGGAAATCCCAAGGAAAAATGGCTCGACTGAATACAGAAAATTCAGGATATAGTGGGTTCGAACCCCACTGTCGGCAGCCCTGAAGATGGTTTTCTGTTGTTTGCCATTTTCACACCAGGCACACCTTAATTAAGGCCACGGCCGCTTCCTTTCCACTCATAGCCCTTTCCTATCCCATTGTCGGTGCGACGTAAAGCCAAATGAAGAAAGAAAGCAAAGAGAATATAGGAAAGCATGTGAGCGACCAGTCTAGAAATAGAACGCTGCAGACAATGGACACAAAGTTCTTGAAGAGCCGACCTTACTCTTGGTGGAAAAAGCAAACCAAATATTTACAGTATGTTAGATAAAAGGTTATTATTATTAGCCCTTTTCCATTTATTTTGGGGTCGACACTACAAGTGGATCTGGACCAATATGTCGGCCAGATGACCTTCCTGACGCTAATGCTATGTGGAGGGATGTATTATTCATTACTGCGTAACTATGCTGTGCGTATATGAAGGGATGTGTATTGAGACAAACACAAAAACCCAGTCCCCGAACCAGAAGATTTAACCGGATGGGCTGAAATTATTATTATTATTATTATTATTATTATTATTATTATTATTATTATTATTATTATTATTATTATTATTATTATTATTATTATTTCCAGTCCGATCCTATTGAACTGTTTTTGGCTGTAATGTTAAATTTTACATAACTTTTTTTTGTTGAGTATTCCGATGAACATAATATTTCGAATTTCTCATTACGGTATCGCATTGTTAGATTTTGAATTACAATGTTCATAACCTTCAAATCTTGTGTGTTTCTTTTCGAACGCGACAGCGAACGCACCTTTCTATGTCTCAGCGTAAGTCTTCTGTGCAAAGAGTATTCGAATGGTTTCGCTGAGGCACTGTTTCAAGTCGAAGAACTGTTACACTCATCCCCATCATCTTACATATTCCCACCTGCGAAGTTGACGTTCCAGTGGTTGGATGACCGAATCTCCACCGGATTCTTTTCTTACTTAATTTTTCAGTGACCAAGTTTTGTGTTCTGTGAGATGTGTACGCTGGTGTTTTATTGCGACATTAAAAGGTCGCGCCAACTGCTCTGCTCTCATCATAAAATGCACTTCATCCTCTCTCCCTCCTCGATGCCAGATTGGGAAGTTACCTTTAGCTTTTATTCATAAGCGAATAGGCTTCTACTGTGTGAGCCCAAGAGTGAAATACATTTTTCATGCACACACATTACATTCTAATTCAAATGAATGTCTGACCCTTATCCCGTTTCTCTACAGGGTCGGGTATGCAGTGAGATAAAACTTCGTAGCGAGTTTTTACGACCGGATGCCCTTCCTAACGTCAACCTCATCCGAGGAGTTAATGAGATGAAATGATAATCATTATGCTATTGTTTTCAGTTCCCACTAACTACTTTGGACGGTTTTCGGAGAAGCCCCGGAAGTTTGTCCCGCAGGAGTTCTTTTCCGTGCCAGTAAATCTACCGACACGAGGCTGACGTATTTGAGCACCTTCAAATACCACCGGAATGAACCGGGATCGAACCTCCCAAGTTGAGGTCAGATGGTGAGCACCTCAACCGTCTGAGCCATTCAGCCCGGCTGAGATAAAATGAATGACGTTATATATGAAGTGAGGAATGGAGAGGGTGAAACCCGGTGCCGGTACGTAACTTACTCCTGACGAATGGCACCAAGGGGTCTGCTCAAGGCTTGACGTCTCTATCCGGCGGACGAATCACAATCAACAACGACATATGCCCTCACTCCATATGAGCACTGCGGACAGGTTTGGAATTGAATCTAGGCTTTTGGCACATATAGTGATACTACTACTGCTACTACTACTACTACTACTACTACTACTACTACTACTACTACTACTAATAATAATAATAATAATAATAATAATCATAATAATGGCCTGTGGCCTCGGGAGAGGCCTGATGAAGGTCTTCCGAGTTGACACCTCATAGGCGACCTGCACATCTGTGAATTTGATGAATTCTAACGCTGAAGACGGCACAAACACCCAGACCGGACCATCAGAATTTATAAAAATAAAGTTGTAGGGGTTTTGTTGGCAACTTCTCAGATGTATATCCGTTTTAGGTAACTCGAGACCGTATCAATGGTGTTTAAGTTTTCGTGTCTGTTTGTCTCTCTCTCTGTTTCTTTGCCTGTTCCAAATCACGGCGAAATGATTGGATAGATCTCGACCAAACTTCATATTTAGAGTATAGTTATCCAGAGGCAGGTTTTGATATGCATATGATTTAAAAATCATATGGTGTTTACGGGAAAATCAAACGCGTTATTTGATAATTTCTCATACACTATTGATTTTTTGTAAAATCTGTAGAATATATGTGAAACGCCCCTTCTTCAAATGAAGGAGAAAATTACGATTTTATACGGGTTTTACGCTCTGCGTCGAGTGACCCTCGCAGACTGATAACGACGATCTTACTAGTACCAAGGCAACGTCTCTGGCTGCTTGCCAGCAGGGAAGTAACGTAATGCCATTTTCGTCATCATTCCTGTAAACTCGTGGTTTTTACCGGGCGAGTTGGCCGTGCGCGTAGAGGCGCGCGGCTGTGAGCTTGCATCCGGGAGATAGTAGGTTCGAGTCCCACTATCGGCAGCCCTGAAGATGGTTTTCCGTGGTTTCCCATTTTCACACCAGGCAAATGCTGGGGCTGTACCTTAATTAAGGCCACGGCCGCTTCCTTCCAACTCCTAGGCCTTTCCTATCCCATCGTCGCCATAAGACCTATCTGTGTCGGCGCGACGTAAAGCCCCTAGCAAAAAAAAAAAAAAAAACTCGTGGTTTTTCGTTTGGGAGAAGGCGAGAGGGACGTCAAGCTGCAATTCTGCGTAATATTAGCCGAATACCGTTGAAGGTAGCCTACTAAGCGTGGACCTTAATATTTTTGCTGTGTTTCTCTTCTAGTTCCGTTTTTTTTTTCATTTACTTTCTTGACTTAGTCTTGCCTCTTTAGGCTTAAGTAATCACTCCATAAGTCATCTTCTTATCTCAATACGTAAGAATTCCTGCGCCTAAATTTCTCCTCTGTTACCACTTTCTTAAATCCGTAACTCATATCATCAGAACTTAGTGAAGAACATTTCATTTTTCCAATACATTCACATGGATCTATATATCTGTCCTATCCGGCTGTCCTCAGTTATTAGTAGGGCCCGGATTCACATGCACTAAAAACTCCGAAAATATGCACGCACATGTGCACTAAAATCTTGAATATATGCACGGAAGTATGCAGTAAAAATAAAACAAAATACAATTATCAAACGCATTATTTAATTTTAACTCAGTTTTAAATTGATAAACAAGTTTCATCCCATAGAAAATGCTGCATGGCAGTAGGTTTCAACAGTTTTCAATGTTTTCAGGATTCAATGACTTTCTGTTGTCGGACGGAAGTAATTTATACGCTGAAATTGATCGTTCTACGTCGACGGACGTAACTGGGAAGTTCTTGTACACCTGCACTGACTGTTCTGAACATTCTTCTGGCAAAGACTTTAGGAATTTTTACAGTTTAATCTGGTAAAACACTGCAATGGACGAAGAGCAAGTTAACAGATGAACGCACTTGTTTAAGCAAACCTTGGGAGGCTACTGTACGGAGAAGGGGAAAGGAATGTCAGAAAGAAGGAAATTCCTGTTGTGAAAAATGTCATTACCCATCTACATACTTGTATTGCGACACTGAAAGCACTTTTCTTGATCGGGGAAGGTTTCTCATATTGCCAAGTGATGCGCAACATACATAGCTCATTAAATTTTCCATTTCGTTCAGAGATCTTAGATAATCGATCACACATAAGAGAAAAATATGTCTGTATATGCATTAACGTTCAAAATATGCATTTGCATATGCGCATATGCATTTTTAAAAAGTCCGGGCCCTAGTTATTAGGTATCATATCTTCAATTAATGTCAACTTTATTAATAGTCTTACTTTGTTCCTTAATTTCTCTCTGTGTACGGGAGTGTTAATCCCGAAACCAGGATTCTCTTTCGTTTGAGTGATACTACGCACTATTTCTCTCGTGCATATTTTCGTTCACAGTCTATGATTTCGCTGATTCAGTCACATAACGTACCCTCCGTTAAATGAACATTATTTGGAGTCAGTAGGTAGGTTGTGACACTTTTGAGAGTCGGTCCCTCTTGCTATTGCAACTAAAAGATGAGCTCCCCTGGAAAATCTTCGTTCAAAGCCTAAAATAACCATTCCACGTCTAGGGCGTCTGAGAATGCTTCTGAATTTGAGGCCAGTTTGGATGTGATCAGATTTAGGGAGATATTTGGGGAAAGATGCTGATAGCAGGCCAGGTTTAGCTCGCAGAGAGAACATCATTGAAAATCTAAGGCGTCTGAGGCTGCTTTTAATAATGTTGCTTTTCATCCCAAGGTTTCGAAAGATACCGAGGGGCCGGATATTTTGTGCCGCGAGAGTTCATCTATGTACAGGTAATAATAATAATAATAATAATAATAATAATAATAATAATGGCGTATGGCCTCTCATAGACGGCCTATTAGGCGACCTGCATGACTGTGAAGATGAGGACCCCACCCAGGATGATTTATAATGCTGAATACGCCACACACATACCCAGCCCCCGAGCCAGTGGAATTAATCAATTAAGGTTAAAATCCCCGACCCGGCCGGGAATCGAACCCGGGACTCTCTGAACCAAAGGCCAGCGTGCTGACCATCCAGCCATCGAGTCGGACTGCACAGGTAGTCATTCTTCTACATACCAACTACAACATTTCCTACTTGAATCAGTGGTTTCATCAATACTTACCCACAGATTTTTGCTGTCACATAGTGTCTGAATTGTTTCTAAAGTTTCTTTGTAATATTTTCGTCTGGAGGCTCAAAATTAATGTATTTTGTTAAGAATTTTTCTCAGTCCAGGATTATTTATTTTTCCAAGAGGAATGTCGGCATAAACAAATTATCTACTTGCATCTAAATAATACTGGGAGTATCTGGATGGACCTAGATTTGAAGAAGTTGGTTCATCTACAGTGACGAACGCATACGTAAATCAGCCGCAATGTGCTTATTTCCAGATAAATGCTGGGTTAATTGAGAACGTTGATCTGCACTTGTTGTTTCAACTCATGGTTGGCAAAATAGTACTTTTCAATCTGTAGTGAAAATATTTATAAATTCCTCTACGTATTCTTGAAGACGCGATCTCGTACTCGACTTCACTTTCGGGATTGTTTTGCAGGTTAAAACACACGTATTTACGGTGAATCACTGTTTAAATAACAAAGATTAGCAGCAGACACTGAAGGAAATATTTCTTGATCTCAGAAATTCAGACAAAATCATACGATGTCGGGAGTGATTTACGCACCCGAACACCTTGTTTCCTGTTAGTGGTTCAACGTCAAACTAACCACATCGGTGGCGACAGACTGGGAAAGGATTAGAATTGCGAAGGTCGTGACCGTGGCTTTACTTAAGGTACAGCCCCAGCACTTGTCTGATGTGAAATTAGGGACCCGAACAAGTAATCTTACGAATGACACAATCCCACTACCTTCTGTTGGGGGAATATATTTCCAGTACGTAGATTAATCTACGGTATTCCTCGTCACCTTATCTCTCTGTGAATGCCTTTCGCTGACATTGCACAAACAAAATCCGCGCTGGCTGACTTGTACCAAATACAGTAGAGACAATACGCAACACTCAGTGAGATATCGAGGGACAGCTATTAGAGCTCTCTCTAGCGGGTAGACCTGAGAACTACTGATTATGTCATAAGAGCACACGTATTTGTGTGTGAAGTTTTTGGTGTCATTTATGCGTTTTCAGTGAGTTGACATAATTAAATAGTAGCGAGTGTCATTCCTTGATATCTCCTCTCAACATGAGGGGAAAGGTATGTGCTGTGTTTGGCTGCAGTAACTATGAAGTAGAGAAGAATGCGCGGTCTTTCTTCCGTTTGCCTTGTCACAAGAAAATGCAAGTAATATTGTGTTTGCATATATATTCTTCCAGTGACAAAGAGATTTTTATAGTACTTCATAATCTTCTGACCTGCTCGACCCATATTTTAACTGGCTTAAAATATAATACGCATATTTTATTGTATAGTGTAGCAGTTAACCTTCAATACCGATGTGTTGTTGTAGGTGTGATCTGTGGATTTTAAAATGTCACAGAAGTGATTTGGATAAGGTGTACAAGAAAGAAGGGACGTTACGCTTATATAGGAATGATAAGTTCTGTTCAGATCATTTCCAGGCCAGCGACTTTAGAAATCCTCTACTATACAGCCAAGGGTATGTTACATTTTTACTCTAATTGTACCTAAATATTCCTCAAAGCATCACTATCGACAACATTTTCATACTTTTCTTTCTTTTATACCTCTTCTCAGATTAAACCCGGGATTTTATAGATTTTCTTTCTGTTAGTAGGCTTCATGTTAAAAGGAAAATTGTCCAGCTTTTAATGTTAATTCATTGCGTCATGTGTGTAAGGAATGTGCCGATATTTTTATTGACAAGTGTCTTAATGTGATGATAAAATGTTTTTTAAATGAGGAAAAAGACAAATCTAACCGTAAAAGTACAGGCAGGAATGCTAAAGAAAAAAAGAGTAATGCATAAATGAAAGATCGAGCGATTTCACTTCAGTCCATTTCACATCTTGTTTATATGTCTAATTTCAGTCTTTAAATAATAACCTTTTAAATAATTCTTCATTCATTTATCCAGAATTGCTTTAGCAACTTCGAAGTTAATATCTCATTAATACTTTCTTTCTAGACGTAATTTATTTATCAATTTTCGTATATGCATTTCCATTGATATTTGAATTTAGCGCGACTTTTCAGGTCAAGTCACTAGGAGCGCCACCGTCGAATTGTCTCCCATTTTAACATGGCTAAATCCGTAAGTGTCGCGTATTGTCCCTACTGTATTTGCTTGTACGGTCATGTAGGGACACAACTTGTGCGGCAAATCAAATCGCTATCTGAAGGTAACGACGTAGCCAGCGATCACCAATTCTGCGAAATTCCGGAGGGAAGTCTACTGTTTAAATAGTCTCAAGATTCCGGAATATGACGTTAGAAACGATACCGTTATCTTAAAATATAAATAAGAGCATCATTGTATAACGCAGAAGAATTTTAAAGTGATCGGTTGAAAGTTCCCGAGTGCAATCATGATCGAACTTGGGAGTGCATTAGGAAAATTCAACAGGTTAATTCTTACTATATAAACAAGTAGACAAATCTTGATTAATCTACATTAAATTAATTCACAAGCATTACAATATTTACAAGGAATGCAATGTACTCAGCTTTATGAATGTAGATTTCTCTCTTCTTTCTTCTTCGCTCATCTCTCTTGAGCCCTGGATCTCCCTGGAAATATGGCTAGTTGGTCGATTGGAGACTCTTTCAGTTGAACTCTGGACCTTGATTCGCGGGCTTAAGAAAGGATAGGGTCGTTCTAACCTGATAACCTTCTAAGACGATTTTTTGGTTTCAGCCTACTTATGCTGAAAAGCTAACTCTGTGTCCTTTTAATTGTAACTCCAACTTGGAGAACTACTCTTTTAATGTCACTGCTATCTGTATGAAGAGTATTTTTGTCTGGCCTTCAGTCAGTCTCCTTCCGTTGCACAAACCAGCATCAGTATTTAGATTGTGAAGAAGAGCATAACGACGTGTCCAACTTTTATGCCTAAATTCTGGGATGGCATGCCTGATGGATGAAGTAGGTGAGAAATTCCAGTGGCATGCGGTGAAAATATTCATTACCCCAGCTGCAAAAAGGTTTTTTAAAACATGAACAATCGTAACCCCACTACACTCTCTAAAGTCAACATTACCATTTTACAAGGCTGCATTTTTCGAGGAAAGGTCTACCTGAGAATGATTTTTCAAGAATATTTTCAACCACACGCTCGTACATACTTCCAAATTGATATTCACAGCAGTGACGACACCATCATAACTTAATGTATAGCAGATTTTCAACAATGCATCCGGTGACGATTCGTGATAGTACAGTCATGGTTTTCACAAAAATACTCTGGGATTAACTATTTGTTTTTTATTTAAAAAGCCTAATCTAAACTAATCAGCAAAATTTAACTGGTATTTTACCGTCGTTGAAGTTTTATAGTTTCACTCGCATACTGAGTGTACGTGCATCAACGACAAACTAGGAAAAATATTTGTCACGTCGTATAATACACGTTATGATCACGAAGAATGTCACAGAACTCGCGAAATCTTCACCTATAATCCAAGAGCAACGTTACAAAAATTCAGTATATAGCACCATCACAGACAACCATTAGCGCTTAACTCTGAGCCTAAATATTTTTCTGCAGCTATCGGAATACACACGCTACACGTGCCACCAATGAATTGCTCGAAAAAACGGTATACATGCCGAAACACAAGACTAAAATATATTCTTCTATATTACAGAAGATGTAGATATTTTTCTTGCAGTCTCTAGAGTGTGGCGTTGAAGACTTCGAGTGTCAAGTATTAAAACTAACACCCCTTACCTAAGCTAGCTGGCCTGTCGCCGTAGATTGCTGTCAGGGGAGGGGCCACAGATTCGCCTCGAGGAAGCTTCAAGTGCATGCGTCACCCAAGCGACCTTAAATTTTGCTGGGAGTAGCTCTCTATCGCGGCGGCAAGGAAACGCAGCTCGCTCCAGAAGCTGAACTGCGGTAGTGCGTGCGGATTGTCGAGAAAGCTGTACTTGGCTTGGCTTAGATGTTCGCAATTTTTTAAACATTATAAAAAGCGTTCTAAGGAATAATTAGAAAATATTAATACAAAGTTATTTTCCCCAGCAGCGCTGGGGTAGATGGGGTTCAGTGCACGCCTCTGAGAATTAAATGCTTAATTTTAAATATTATCAAAATAGAATTCACCTCCCATGTAGATAAAAACCTTATGTATACCGGCAACAATAATTATACCTTTAAGTACAATATTGTTTCTGCGACAAGTATACTTGCGAGGAACTTATAAATTACCAAGCGCTCATTTTTTTTGAGCGACTGTACGTTATTTGATCACTTTTCAAAATGTTCAGGGCCTGTTGATTAACAACGTTTACTTGTTCTGATACTTTCGGGAAAATAATTGTGTTTTCATTACAATGTTTTTTGAAATCTGCTTTTGTGAAATATCAGTAATGCCATTCTGGCCTAGCTCTCCCATTTACTTTAGTTGGGATCTCTAGAAATTCAACTATTTTTAATTTTAAAATTATTTGGGCCAGAGGTTGGAATATTTTAAAATTGACTGAAGAGGGGTCTGAAACAACGAGGATATAAAATCCTGCTGGCACTGACATTTGAAGTCGTTTGAAGTAGTTCAAAACATCCACAGTTCATACGACTGTCGTTTTTAATTTCGTGTCATTATATGTATGTTTATGATTTCCTTTTTTCCTTTTCTATTCTTTTCTTTTCTTTCTAGCCCTCCTGTTTTTGTTGCAACTTCTTTCAACATCTCAATAAACTCAAATCATAATACGCAATACTTGTATTTACTTAACTGTGTACTTCAACTCTGGCAGATGGTTCCAGAACGGAAATTTTCCTCTTGCCTTCTCATGACCAGATTGTTAGATGCTAGCGACTGCTATTTTACCTTCGAAATAAAAGGAATTTCTGTTAATATGGTCATTGCCGAGAATATTATTCAACATTCGTTGAATTCATTGTATCACAGAGCCAAAGCTAACCTAGAAAGGCTAAATAATAAATAAATCCCTCTACAACTTTCAGACCGGGATTAAAATCTGCGGCTAGCTGGAAATCGAACCCGGGCACTTCTAATTAGGAGGTGGATACGCTATACGTACACCAACAGAGGTTTCTTTGATGATTATGATGATGCTTTTGTTGAAAGGGGCCCAATATCTAGGTCATCGGCCCCAGAGGTATTTTTGAAATTGGGATAATAATAATAATAATAATAATAATAATAATAATAATAATAATAATAATAATAATAATAATAATACTAATAATATGAACGTACATATGATCTACAGGTCGAACATCTTCCTGCTGAGCGTCCGGTCGTCATGAGTGTCGTATCGTGGCTTAGGGGAAGCAGTTGGGCACGTGGATTGGTGCTCTTCCGTACCGTCAGCTGAACGGCGGTAGAACTGGTCCCCGAGCAGCCGATAACATCATCCAGTGGTGGAGCGTCGTGATCCGCGAAAGTATTGATTCACGTAATTCGGCTTTCAAAACCAGGTTTCCGTGCACGACGACCGCCAAATGCCAAGCGAAGTAGCACACCGACAACTAGCTTCAAATAAACAAATCGCTCTTGTGTAAGTCGCATCCTTCTGATTTAATCATGTCTTGTTCTTCACCTGGAATAACTTACTAGTAATCATGCCTTCTATTAAGTAATCCTTCCTTCCTTTCTTCCTTCCTTCTTCCTTCCTTCTTTCCTTCCCTTCACGTTTCCGTTTCCTGTTCCTTTGTTTATTCGTGTCTGTTTTTCCTCATTATTTCCCATTATCCCATTCCACTATGTTCATTTCTTCATTCCTTCTTTCCTTTACTCCTTCTTTCCTTCCTTCCAGCCTCCTTAACCTCCTCTGTTTGTTTATTTGTTTGTTTGTTTTTTCCTTGTTTCTTTCATTCTTTCTTTCTTCCTATCTATCCTTTGTTTATTCGTGTCTGTTTTTCCTCATTCTTTCCCATTATCCCATTCCACTATGTTCATTTCTTCATTCCTTCTTTCCTTGACTCCTTCTTTCCTTCCTACCAGCCTCCTTAACCTTCTCTGCTTGTTTCTTTGTTTCTTTCATTCATTCTTTCTTTCTTTCTTTCTTTCTTTCTTCCTATCTAACTTTTTTAAATCCCTTTTTTTTGCATTTCTGTATGATTTCACTCATTTCCCCTTCCCTTCCACTTTCTTTTCTTTTACTTATCTTTATTACTCCCTATTGTTTCAATTTTCTTTAATCTCCTCCTTTACTATTTCCTTTTCATCCTTCTGTTGTTTGCTTCTTAATTCTTGGCCTCTGGACCATCTTTGCTTTCATATTTCCTTCTTTTATTGCTTTATTCCCTCCTTTTCTGGTTCGTACATTAGGCATGTTTGTTTTGAACACCGCGAGGGAGGAAATAAACTTGAGCGCTGGATGTGAAATTCGGAATCTTGAAAGGAAACATGTGGGAAGTAATCGGCGACTGAGGGGGGGGGGGGGGAGGAGGGGGGAGGGCACATCTCATGCCGAGTAGGCCTCGTTATGTTGATGTACCCCCAGGGACGCTGCATTCTAATACAAGAAGTGCTCAAAATGTCCATTGTGCGTCTGAATGCCCGCTTGAACATGCCGCCTCATTGATTGTCGGACACTTTCGAACACTCCAGACATTGTTCCACAAGCTGACGATGTACTGCAATGTGCGTAACCGTAAGCCTGACTTCAAACTTAATACGTATCACGAACTATCCCAGCTAATAACTAAAACAGGCGTAGATCGTTGTCGATCGACCGTAAGGCATATATTTATAGGAACTATTTGTGTTGCTTTGGTGTGTATAATCGCTATCCATCCCCCGTATTTCTTCTCTGTTTGAGAACATCTGTAATGAAAAATGAAATGTCGTATGGCTTTTAGTGCCGGGATATCCCAGGACGGGTTCGGCTCGCCAGGTGCAGGTCTTTCTATTTGACTCCCGTAGGCGACCTGCGAGTCGTAATGAGGATGAAATGATGATGAAGACAACACATACACCCAGCCCCCATGCCATTGGAGTTAACCAATTAAGGTTAAAATCCCCGACCCGGCCGGGAATCGAACCCGGGACCCTCTGAACCGAAGGCCAGTACGCTGACCGTTCAGCCAACGAGTCGGATCTGTAATGAGAATCGTAGTGAAAATTTTGTACGGTACTGTGATATTTTGTAGGCTATATACGTATTATGAGTGGTTTAATTTTACTTAAGTCATGTACTTACAGCGAAGAATACCATAATGCATTTCATTGTGGAAATCTGTCAAAATGAGAGTGATAGAGTATTTTTTTAACTTCGTGGTGTTGGTGATTATAGTTTTGAGAGGAAGTGCAACTGGGCAATCATAATCTCTTACTAATAATCTGAAGAGAGAGAGAGAAAAAAAAAGGAAGAAGTCCAATTACTCGAAGAATGACAATATCAGCACGAGAAAGGGAGGGGCCACGAAGGGCGCGAAAAACGAAGGACATCCTAGGTCTCTCAAACCTTAAAACTGGCGGGGTCGAGAAAGAATATCAGCTGAAAAAAGTGAGGTCAGGTGAAGGAGCCTGGCACAAGTAAGTGGTAGCAATGCCAGGACCCAGGTAAGTAATTGTCCCCTAGACACCAACCTACGCTCCGTAGTTGAGAGCCTCTAGGGTTTCCTCTTTCAGTCGCCTCTTACGACTTGCAGGGGATACTGTGCACGTACTCTACCCCACCATAGAGGAATATTTTTAAACTTATAAGTTTATTATGTAATTTTCACATAACTCGACAAAAGTTAGAGGAAATGTGGTTAGTCATGTGTAGCATAAATGTCACGTAAAGCAGCATGTTTCAAAATTAAGCAGCACGTCATCTTTGAGCATTCTACCTCAAAATTTTGTTCCAATAGCTGAAGAGAATTTAATGAAAATCGGCATGTAAAGCCGGGAAATACGGCTCGAGAATCTAGGCTATAAATAATTTTATTCTCGCTGAGTGAAATGATAGTTTAGGGAAAGGCCTCACATTTAATTCTCAAATACCTATGTTATTAGTAGTAATTTCGATAAATAATACATAACTAAAGTTATATAGAGTTATATTTCCTATTATTTATGTCTTATAAATTTTACAGTACCGGCTATGATAACAGAAATATTCATAAATTTCGAGTTTTGTTGTAAAGTCCATATCAACGCAGAACCATGAGAAAATGAGTGAAAAGAATTTAATGAAAATCAGTATGTCAAGTAGAATATTAAGGAACTATAGTCTAGAATATAAATCGTTTTATTCAAGCTGGATGAAATGGTAGTTTAGTGCAAGGTGCCTAAAATTTCGTTTTTAAATACTTATGTTATTGGTCCTATCAATGAATACTACATAACCAAAGTTATAGAGAATTCAGTTCCCGATCATTTATGTCTTATACAGTTTTACCATTGTGACTATGATAATAGAATTCATAAATTTAGACTTCCTTTATTTAGTCCACATCAACGCCGAACATTGCTATATGGAAATATTGTTCAATCGTGTTAACTCGTGATGGTATCTGTCATGATTGTCATGATGACCCGCGTGGTTATCGGTCCAGTCGGAGGAAAACTAAATGTGAACGGCTACAATATCGAAAGATCATAAAATTGATCAACAATAATACTACATTCACCATTGTTTGTTGTGATGTGGTTTGCCTCTTCCGCTATCACCCATTTCCGATAGATGGCATTGCTGCTTAGTCCAGAAAAGAACATAATGCCTGAATACTGGCGGAAAGTAGCTGGGAAGTTAGATAACTTTGCACATGCTATATGATTATCCTGTTCAGGATGGGACGTTTTAAATAATTTAAGAGTTGCTTCTTACTTCTAACTATTGATAGCTACCAACATTTTTGTCTCAACACTCTACAAAAATCGAGTGTAAATTTTCTAGAGTAAAATCAACATCTCTGAATAGGAAACAAGCGTTCATCTTTTTCTGTTGTTCAAGCCATCGGCGTGAAGATTAATATGCAATATAGGCTCTAATTTTTAGAAAAAATGTATACCGCAAGAAGCAAAACCATAATTTTGTATTTGCTGAAATCAGGACTAGCATACGAACCTTAACCAACAATATAATCATGATGATGATGTTTATTGTTTAAAGGGGCCTAACATCTAGGCCATCAGCCCAATATAATCATCTAAAGGAAAGGTTTTCAAGGTGTGGATGATACGCATGATGGTTCTTGTATATGAATTATAAAGTCTGACCGAGACGTCAAACAAGTAGTAAAAGAAAGTATTGTTACAGTCATTTATGGATATAGAGGAAGCATCCGTATTTTGAGGTACAGTGCTACAGGAACAATGGTACGGAGGTTAGTATGAGATTTTCGGGCTGTTGGTTTTCGATTTTAGCTACAGCCCCTCCATTGAGCCGGTGGGACATTTGAATATTCTTTCCACAGGCGCGTCGAAAACGAATAACATTGCCAATCCCTCTCCTCTGTTCTTTACAGATTCTACCCTCACTTCAATACCACTAGGGAGAAATTTTTCATAACAAGATGGGAAGTATTTTTTGAATGCAGAAACAGTGCTGCTTCCGTCACCTTCTCAAGAAATCAAATCCCATCCTGTTACCTTACTGTTCTCCCGTTCTCTTGTTTAAGCTTTATAACTTCCCTTATCTTTCAACCCTTATAAAACTATTCAGCCTTACGTCTCTTCATCTGACACAGATTTGTCGCCTCCTTGATATTGTATGTTCAAGAACAGCTTAATAATACAATTTTCGGCGTTCCTCCTTACTGTCACTGAAAACTTGTGTTCAATGAGCTGTGTATACTAACAGTTATCAATTTATATGTATGCAGTCCACTAGTATACATTAAGAATAAGCCGAGTAATGAGTTATCAGGGTGTCAGAGAACCACAATACTCACAATACCATATCATCTTATCACCTTAATTCACCGCGGTGTAGGTTCAAGCAAACCCAGAAATGGCGTAGTGATTTTGGTATAGTCCTTCATAATAAATTAAGTCAAAAATTCCATCAGCTCCTTTTAAACATTTTCAGACGGGGTCTTTATAAATGATTGTTGGTAAATCTATGTTACCGGTACTCCATTGCCGGGTGTACTGAAGATGATTGGCTTGAACTCGACCAGTAGCGTAGCCAGGATCGGCCGATGGGGTTTGTAGTTACAAAATGATGGTAGAACACATGGATGTGCGTGAATGACTTATCATTATAAGGACACAGATTTAAGTGAATGACAGATCTGTTGGTTTTATAATTATGTCTCTGAATATTTATTTACTTTATTGTTTAATGACAGTTTTGTTTATTTTCTTTTTGTAAAAATTCCATGGGGTGTGGGGTGGTTCTAACCCCCCAGTAAACCGCCCCCCTCCCCATTGCTACGCCTCTGGACTCAACTAACTTCAGGTATAATTTTATAGGTATCTGTATTATATCTCTTCAAGAACGTAATAACATCATGGTATTTGATTATATATATAAAAAAACCAAACCTACCAAGCGACCGCTGCTCAGCCCGAAGACCTGCAGATTACGAGGTGTCAGCACGACGAATCCTCTCGGCCGTTATTCTTGGCATTCTAGACCGGGGCCGCTATCTCACCGTCAGATAGCTTCTCAATTCTAATCACGTAGGCTGAGTGGTCCTCGAACCAGCCCTCAGGTCCAGGTAAAAATCCCTGACCTGGCCGGGAATCGAACCCGGGGCGTCCGGGTAAGAGGCAGGCACGCTACCCCTACACCACGGGGCCGTATATATATAGTAATTTAAGTGTGTTATGTACAATTGCATTAATTAACAATGCCTGTACATTTGATTTCATGTGACTGGCCACCATGCACAGCACCTGGTAAGTGTACTCTAAAAGATATTGCCAGGATTGAAAACCCGGGTGCCAGATTGGGAGTGTGGATAGACGGCTGCATCTGCGCACCATCGATGAACAAGTTGTTGTAATGCTGTAGTTCATTAATATTGTAACGTTTTCTTTCTGTCTGTACTTTTTAAATATTAACTTGATACATAGCTTTTATAGTCCGCCTCTGTGGTGTAGTGGTTAGCGTGATTAGCTGCCACCCCCGGAGGCCCGGGTTCGATTCCCGGCTCTGCCACGAAATTTGAAAAGTGGTATGAGGGCTGGAACGGGGTCCACTCAGCCTCGGGAGGTCAACTGAGTAGAGGTGGGTTCGATTCCCACCTCAGCCATCCTGGAAGTGGTTTTCCGTGGTTTCCCACTTCTCCTCCAGGCGAATGCCGGGATGGTACCTAACATAAGGCCACGGCCGCTTCCTTCCTTCTTCCTTGCCTATCCCTTCCAATCTTCCCATCCCTCCACAAGGCCCCTGTTCAGCATAGCAGGTGAGGCCGCCTGGGCGAGGTACTGGTCATTCTCCCCAGTTGTATCCCCGACCAAGAGTCTGAAGCTCCAGGACACTGCCCTTGAGGCGGTAGAGGTGGGATCCCTCGCTGTGTCCGAGGGAAAAGCCGACCCTGGAGGGTAAACAGATGATGATGATGATGATGATGATGACATAGTTTGGATTCAGTATTAAGCCGCATAATGTGGTTAAGTGTAAGAGAGGGCCAAGAGCCCTAACTTCGCCAAATAAAGACATCAATAAATAAATAAATAAATATACCGGACAGGACAAAAAATAATAATTTTGTCTGTTTGTCTCTTACAACATCATGGAGGGATGGATTTTCATGAAACTTGGTTTTTAGGATAAGGATCTAAGCTATACTCGTTCAGAAAAAGTCGGCAGTAAGCGGCTTCAGAGGGGGCCTTAAACATAAATCTCGATGATCTCTTTTATGGTTGGTTTTATAGGAAAATTGCTCATGACAAAAGTGATCTAGAATATTATTTACAAACCGTTATTTTTCTGTACGTTTTACCGATAAAGTTAAAAAAATAAGGGAAATATCAGTGCCGGTCGTGCGAAAGTTAGTACCACGAGCCGATAACTAACTCTATGTAGAGTTGCTATGAAAACGGTTAGAGAGCCTAGGTTCGACTCCCGGTACTGCCAGAAATTTAAGAATGACAGGAGGGCTGGTATGTGGTCGAAGTGATACATACAGTTCACCTGCATTGGGTGTGTGCCTCAGAAGAGCTGCAACACCTCGGGATGAGGACAGAAGTCATCCTGGCAACATCTAAAGTCTTTGTACATCTGTCTGTAGTATACTTTTTAATATTAACCTGATACTTGGTGTTTATACCAGAAGGAAAAGGCTCAAATCAAGGGTGGTAATAATGCAAAAGCGATGATATTGCAAAGGACCGCGGAGAGCTAGGAAGCGATTACGTCACGACAAGCTGTTGATAGTTCACCTACGTGCCTCAGAACCTCGAGAGCAACCTGATATATGTATATAATAATGCTAACGTGTCAATGAACACATTTGATGTTTAATGTGAAATAAATGATTCGATGACTCAATGGCCCAGTCATGATGAATATGAAAAAATATTATGTACGATTACTACGTATACAATACTGCACTCCTTGCTTCGAGGCCTGGTGTTTACAGGTATGGTATGGTCTAGAACAAATTCGTTACAACATGAACGTGACAGATATGAGCGACACTAGTAATGCCATTCCTTATGCAGAGGTAGTTTCCCTCCTATGAATGGTGTGAAAATGTCGCTGATAAGGCCAACGTTCCGACTGATACGTAATAGCAATGTCTGGCTCGGCGAGGAAAGCAAAGGGAAACTACCTCTCCCCTCATTTCCATAGAATGCCTCTTCAGTGATGTATAGGCCATCTTGACAGCTGATGGCGTAGTTTTTGAGGTTCCAGCCAGTCTTCGGCCTGCTGAGTAGTCAACATACAAACTCCTTATTTCTGGAAATAATGTAAGAAGTTGGGGTTTCCTTCTCGGCTTTATCCCCAATTATTTGAGTCCAGGACATCATCAATTATGGTCTGACTGTTGAAGTCTCTTTCACCGCTATGCGGTGTTCCTGTTGAAAAATCCTACCAAAATTATTGACATTCCATTCCAGTGCTCTTGAACTGGGGATCGGGTTGCGATGCCACAGTGGAAACGTCTCCTTCCAGTCATCGTTCTGTAAGGATCATCAGGTTATCTCAGTAATTTCTGGGAGTCTCTCTGCTTCATTTAGGATTTTTGGCAGGGATTTTAAGGCTACATCCTTTCCATTTCGAACCTCCTTCTTGAAGGTGGAAAGTCAAGAGTTAAACCCTGTAGCTGATCACGTCTACGAAAATAACGGAACCAGATGGGTGAAAAAACACTTGTTTGATGAGGATTAATGTGAAATATTTAGGACTGATGAGTTTCGCAAATACTGTAAGTGAAGGCCACTCAATGTTGGGAACGAAGATTCACCTACACACCAATATGAAGCGAGTGGTGGATCGATGGTTAGTAGCCTGTATTACCGTGCAGTAGCTACACGGAGAAGCTGTGCTATCTGCAGCAAATACACGTCACTTAGGATATTTATTTCCTTTGTCGTAATTTCGTGTTTACATTCTGGTCGGAGCCACAAGCACTGTGACCCCTTTTTACCGAATGGGTTTGCGTTTGAGCATCTCTTCCAGTGCTTTCCTACCAGCGGTTATTTGAAGACTGCATCTTAAGTGCTGACCTCTGTGGTAAATTAGGTTGATTAGATTAATACTTGTCCTTCGATTCCGGAAATAGGGGTTCGATTGTAATCAAAGTCGGTGCCATTTGAGAGTATTTAAATGTGATTACTCCCTATCGTTGGTTTCCGATATGCAAAGAACTCTTGTGGATCGTAATTCGGCCACCGAGGCGTCCCTTAAAATATATAGTAAACTTTTGGATCGGCTTATACCCTCAACATTCAGTTGTAGGACCTTCAAAGCGGGCCCTATGTCCTTTGTTTGGCTCTGAAAAGAGCCATTTTGATTGGAATAATTTTCCGTCATTATAGTCGAAGCTAAATGTATCCTCTATTTGCTGGGATATCCGTTAAGCAGAGCTTAAGGTCCAGCAGCCAATTTCGTTGCTTATTTAGCACCACCCAGGAGACACGTGTAGGGTAATTTAAGGTTATACCTACGGACGTAAAGCAACGCTGGCTTCACAAGTGGGGAAAATCTGAAGACCCATTCTGTGACTGTGATAATGTGCCTCAGACCATCCAGCACGTTGTTATGGACTGCCCAAAAAGAAGATTCAATGGATCCATTAAAGAACTACATAGTGCCTCTACAGAAGCAGTGGACTGGCTGAAAAGTCTGGACATTAAGTTTTGAATGCTGACTTGTAATCACATACTTATTTAAGAAATATGTATTTATATGTACTTATAATGTATCCTTGTTTTGCCATACGAAATAATAATAATATAGTAAACTAGCATTTACCCACTTTGGCTACCTGTTCTCAGCAATATTCCATCTCCAGTCCTAAGAAGATCAGAATCGCTTTTAAAGGTATGGAATCCAGAGCTACTCATTCACCAAACAGAACATCAAAAGCGAAATCAAGGACACCACCTTGGCGTACAGCAATTAACCTTGAAAGATCCTCCTTCAAAGTTACCATTTCATGGAAAATCCAGTGGAAGCAGTCTTCAGTAGTCAGTAACTGAAGACCATTGTAAGCGAATACAAGGATTCGACCTTACCAGACGTCAGTGGAGGATTACCAACTGGATACGAACCGGACAAGTCAGATGTGGATATCTGCTACACATATGGGGATGGGCTACCTCTGATAATTGTAACCGTGTTGCTTCCTTGCAGACTGTCCATCACATGTCTGATGACTACCCTCTTCGTGCTTTATGAGGAACGATAACGGACATCCACCACACATCACTGGAACCAACAGAATGGGTCAGAGAAATAGACCTAGAATTGTAAAATTGTTCGAGTTTGTGAGTGTGCACATTTCTCCACAAACTTTGTATGTGAAATGTGAAGGTGAAAAACTTTGATTCATCATACGATTGGTAAAATAACCCGCGGGATATACCCGCAATATATCATGTTGTTCATTAATGTCCCCGTAGATGCACTTGCTAAGTTTCGAGGTAATGAAATCATACACATGATCTCTTGTAGTAATAGAATGTAATATTATATCAATAAACACTTGAAAATACATCACAAGCAGAAATTGAATTAATTTTTATGAAGTTTGGCAAACTTTTGAACATTTTGCGAGTTATTGATATCAGTTCGTTACGTTAGTACACATTATCTAACTGTGAAATCATTAATCCAGTGCCGTAGGATAAATAACATTATGTTACACACACATTGATGTAGTACAATCTCATAAACCTGCAACAGTTTCTACTACTAAGCAGATAGTTATGATTTCCTCTAATTATGACGTTGAGTTGAAAGACTCAGAGCAGACTTTCCAATCGTATAACTAAATCGAAGTCTCTACAAAGTCAAGAAAATTACGTATTAAAGTCATTCAGAATTTAAAAAAGCGAAGAGGAATACAAAACTATGGTATAAACGATTGAAGAAAGTAATCCGCACCTGAAAGCAATCATTTCATGCTCATTCATGGAACTGAGGTTAATTTTCCAGAGAATAATTCGCTAGATTGTACCATAGATATCCCTTGCTATTTCAAGTTCCATGCTATTCGTTTGTCCAGTCCATCCGTTTAAGAGTTTTTGTATCAAAAATTGCGTCAACACAAAATCTTCTACCCGTAAATCACATATTAAGAACAGTTTTATTAAATATTTGACGGTATAACTATTTCTACTATTCATCCGACTCATTTATGGGATTGAGGTTAATTTTCAAGAGAGTAAATCGCTGGATTCTATTGTAGACCAAAATGCAGGGAAGTGTCAACGAAGATTATAGTCCTGTACCTCTGTCTGAGATTTGACCATATTCCAGGCTATTCTAACTTCCATTCTATTTGTGTGTCCAATCTATTCTTTAAGGTATCCAAAATGGCGTAGACACATAAAACCTCCCTATATATCACATGTTATAACACATTTTATTTTATTAACTCTTTGACGATATAACTTCCGCTACAACCCGTTCGAGTGCCTCAAGAGTCTTCATGGATATTTTGGTACCGATCAGTGGAGGCGACTGGATTTGTATAACAAACAAACAAGTTGATTTTATAGATATACTAGTAAATGTACCCGTGCTTCGCTACGGTATTCTACATTGTATACGAATATCGACGTAAAGACTGTGCGTGCAATACATGATATTGTTTTAAAATTGCATGTCTCTTAGCGTTATCCGAGAAATAGCACGGGGAGGTCCCCATACGTTGTTTCCAATGTAAAGTGAGGGTTGCGGAGTTTGATGATAAGGCCAGGCTCACTTGCCTACTGCCATTCACAATCGAGTTGGCAAGTTTACATTATAATTGCAGGCCCCATTGTCTACTGCGCGGTCACAATCGATTTGGGGAGTTTTAGTTACAATGGCAGACCCATTTCCTACTTTCAGACAGATTACAGTTGATGAGCTTTTATTATAATAGCAGGCAACTTCCCTACTACCAGTCAAAATTGAGTTGTGCAGTTATCATTATAATGACAGGCCCTTTTTACTGCTGCCAGCCAGCTTACTGCCAGTCACACGGAATTAGTGAGTTTTCATGAAAATAACAGGCCACTATGCCTAATGCTAGTCAAATTTTAGATTGGAACATTTGTTTATAATGGCGGGCACCCTGACCTAGAGCCAAACAGAATAGGGTAAGGGACTTTCGAACAAAACTGCATGATCCCTTGCCTTCTGCAAGACAAATCGGGAAGTGAATTATTCATTAAAATGATAGACCCTCCTTACTAACGCCAGTTACACAGGAGTTGTAGAAGGAACCCATTCCAACTGCCAGCAGTCAAAGTCGGTGTAGGGAGTACTGATTACAATAGCAGACACAGCTTTTCTCGATCGCTACAAATCGACATCAATGAATATATATAGATCGACATACGAAAATATATGCATGTTTACAATATTGCAGACCTTCATTTATAGATTAACTGCTGCTAAACGGTACGTCATATTGACAAAGGATTGTGCCGTAAGGCGCAGTATTTAGCGATCTAAATGGCTAGTCCTATGATATTTTCTCGCATCTCATCTATTCACGGGTCAGATTGAGTCAGAAACGTTGAATAGGTTGAAATTTGTGTAAGATTATCTTACATTGCATTACTTTTCGGATAATTATGTGACATAGGATTTGGCTCACATATGGGCCAATGTTTGTGCAGGGTTTGATCATACTATCCTTCCTGTAAGTGATTGAAAGTATGAATTATATAGGTAAAGAGTCCAAATTTACTTAAAATTGAGGAATAGAGACGAATCTAACGTGTAAGCGATACAGATACGACAAAAAGTCATAAGACCAAGGTTGAAGATCACTCCTAATTCAACGAAGATTGTGTCATCCGTTATGTGATAGGAATTCCCGTTTATCTCACAAAATACCTCGAAACGAAGGTCTGCACCATCATTAAAATTGCTTCCATATTTTGATATTTTTCGGGGATAAAAAATGAAAAAAATAAAGATCTGTGAAGTTTTTCGTTCGTTACAGGCTGAAACGTATAATTTTGCCAAGTTTCAATTTCCTTGCTCGTCTGGCAGATTATGTGCAATCTGGATTTTGGGTGAGGGGGTAAAAATTATGAATTTCAGGAAATTAAACCAAAAAATGTCCACACGATCATTATTACCCCTCAAACGGGTATATGTACGAAAATTTCACCAAAATAGTCAATGTACAGGCACACACAGTCGTTACGATTTTATTTATATAGATAGATAAGGAATCTGCTCCACGTACAACACATTTTGGCTACGTCCCCTGGACTTAACCTGAAAAACCAACTGTTCATGATATCTCACTTATTAATCCTCCTGTCGAAAATTTCACATGAGAAAAACATTTTAGAAATGGATTTCCATTAAGGATTGTAGATTTCGATTAATTTCGGATGTGCATATTTTGAGGAAGTGCGAAATCATGGTTCCAGTTTCGGATAAACCCCCAGTAAATTTAGGTATTCAGAAATAATATTGGCCGTAAAACCTACACAAGGGCAGGTGGATTCTAAATATCAAGTTTGGTAGAAATATATTCAGTAGTTTTCAAGTTATAAAAACTCATAAATCAAACCGACAAACGGACACCAAAGTTAAGAAATATGCAGATGGTCATTATTACAACTGAAACGGATAACTGTACGGAAATTCCGCCAAAATAGCCAATGTATAGACAGATGGTCGTTGCGATTATATTTATATAGATGACAGATAAGCATAGGCACGTTTGAAAGTGCAAACCTTCATTTCGAGATTTACTGCTCATAAACGGTACATCATACCATAAACGGTTTGCACTCTCAGACGTCCCTTTTATCGCTCTACATGTTTGGTGTTGAAACATTTTCTCGTATCTCACATATTTATGGGTTCGACTGAGTTACGATATTTGAATGGGGTGAAATTTGGGTACATTCTCATCATTTTACATTATTTTTCACATACCTATGTGGAAGGTAGAATCATGAAATTGGGTTCCCATATAGCCATTGGTCGTGTCAATGTGCGTGCAAAATTCGATGACTCTACCTTTCGTATAAGTGTGTCAAACTAAGTAATACACGTGTAAAAACACAAAATTTACGAAGCATCGAAATATACAGCCAAATCTACCCTATAAGGGAGAGAGAGATACGGCAAAATATCACAGGACCAAAGTTGTAGATCACTCGAAATTGAACGGAGATCGTGCCATCCGTTTTGTGATAGGACTTACCGTTTAGCCGCGAAATACCTCGAAACGAAAGTCTGCACCGTCATTAAACTGCCTATATTTCGATATTATTCGGCATAAAAAGTGAAATATTTAAAGATCTTGGAAGTTTTTCGTAGGTTACTGGCTAAAACGTATAAATTTGCTTAATTTCAATTTTTCAGCTCGTGTGGCAGATTGTGAGGCAATCTTGATTTTGGGCGAGGGGGGGGGGGAATTTAGGAATCCAGGAACTATAGCAAAAAAAATGCAGCTGGTCATTATTACCCCTTAAACGGAAAGCTTTACGAAAATTTCGCCAAAATAGTCAATGCACAGACACACGGTCGTTACGATATGATTTATCTAGATAGATAAGGAATCTGCTCCACGTATAACACCTTTCGGGCTATGTCCGCTAGACTTAGCCTGAAAACCGACCTTTCATGTTATCTCCCTTATTAATCCTTCCGTTGAAAAATGCACAAGAGAAAAATAAATTAGTATTGGATTTCCAAATAGTTTGATTGATTTCCAGTCAGGTTGGTCTTGTACTTTATATATTGTGGGAGAGTAAAAATCAACATTTCGGTCCCCTATAAAACCCCAGTCCATTCCGGGAATTTGAAATGGTATAAACCTTAAAATCTACCCTTGGAGGGGTGGATGCTAAATATAAAATTCGGTTCAAATATCTCAGTAGTTTTGAAGTTGTAAGAAATACGCTTTACGCGCACCCGCTCTTGCGTTAAGTCCGGTGGGACTTGTACCGAAAAACGGTCCGTTAATGATATCTCTGTTATTAATCCTGGTATCGAAATGATGCACATGAGAAAAAAAGGTTTAGAAATAAATTTCCATTAAGGCAGGTAGATTTCCATTAAGTTTGGTTGTGTATATTTTGAGGGAGGGCAAAATCACGGTTTCGGTTTCGTATAAACCCCGAATTAGTTCAGGTATTTAGAAACAATATTTGCCCTAAAACCTACCCAAGGACAGATGAATTCTAAATATGAAGTTTGGTGGAAATATATCCAGTAGTTTTCAAGTTATAGAAAGACAAACAGACCAAGATACAAACAAACAAAGAAACAAACAAACTAACTAACTAACTAACTAACTAACTAACTAACTAACTAACTGACACCAAGGAAACCTACCCTTGGACAGATGGATGCTATATATAAAAATTTGGTTCAAATATCTTCAGTAGTATTCAAGTTGTAAGAAATACGCTTTACACGCACCCGCTCTTGCGTTAAGTCCGCTGGGATTTGTACCGAAAAACGGTCCGTTAATGATATCTCCCTTATTAAATCCTGTTATCGAAATGATGCACATGAGAAAAAAAGGTTTAGAAATTAATTTTCATTAAGGCAGGTAGATTTCCATTAAGTTCGGTTGTGTATACTTTGAGGGAGTGCAAAATCACGGTTTCGGTTTCGTGAAAATCCCCACTCAGTTCAGGGATTTAGAAACGATATTTGCACTAAAACCTACCCAAGGACAGGCGGATTCTTAATATGAAGTTTGTTTGAAATATATCCAGTAGTTTTCAAGTTATAGAAGGGCAGACAACCGACAAACGGACAAACAGACAAACAGACACCAAACCTAAAAATGATGCAGATGGTCATTATCACACCTGAAACGGATAACTGTACGGAAATTTCGCCAAAATAATCAATGTACAGACACACGGTCGTTACGATTTTATTTATATAGAAGATAGATAGATGACGGATAAGCATGAGCACGTTGAAAAGTGCAGACTTCCACTTCGAGATTCATATCTCCTAAACGGTTCATGATATTAAGAAACGGTTTGCGCCATCAGACGCCTCATTTATCGCTCTACATGCTTGTTTCGGAACCATGTCCTCGTATCCCCGTAATTAAGGGGTAAATAGAGTTCAAAATTTGAATAGGGTGAAACTTGGGTACATTTTTAAAATTTTACATTACTTTTTGCCTACTTATGTATAAGCTAGAATCATGAAATTTGGTCCACATATGGCCCCTGATCGTGCCAATGCGTGCACCCAACTTGATGATCATATCATTCTTATAAGTATGTCAAACAATGAAATTTACTTGTAAAAATCACCAAATTTACGAACAATCAACAAATACGGCCAAATTCAACGTATAAGGAAGAGAGATACGACAAAATGTCATAGGACCAAAGTTGTAAATCACTCCGAATTGAAGGGAGATGGTGCCATCCGTTTTGTGATACGATTTACCGTTTAGCCAAAAAATAGCTCAAAAGGAATGTCTGCACAGTCATTAAAATTGCCTCCATATTTCGATATCTTTGGGGGTAGAAAGTGAAAAATTTGAACATCTTGGAATTTTCCCGTCGGTTAGGGACCAAAAGCTATAATGTCACCAAATTTCAATTTTCTACCTCGTCTGGCAGGTTGTGCCCCATTTTGATTTGGGGGGAAGGGGATAAAAATTAGAAAATTCCCGAAAATGTTTAAGCCCACGAAACTTATAGGTTGTCGTTTTGGGTATATTATACGACTTCGTTCTTATGTTGAGCCCAAAATTCGAGCCCCCTCCCCAGCGTGCCCCCTACAGGGAATTTTGAGAATTTCCGATTCTCTAGGGATCCTGGGATCATCAGCTTCTCCCGTACCAAGTTTCAAATTTCTGAGATTTCTGGAAGTGCCTCATTAATTCACGTCTTTTTTCATTTTTAAATATTTATATATACATCGCTCCAGCCCGACTTGCTTTTATATATATAGATGACGGATAAGCATGAGCACGTTGAAAAGTTCAGACTTCCACTTCGAGATTCATATCTCGAAAACGGTTCATGATATTAAGAAAAGGTTTGCGCCATCAGACGCCTCATTTATCGTTCTACATGTTTGTTTCTGAACCATTTCGTCGTATCTCCCATATTAAGGGGTAAATTGAGTTCACATTTTGAATAGGGTGAAATTTGGGTACATTTTTAACATTTTACATTACTTTTTGCCTACTTATGTATAAGCTAGAATCATGAAATTTGGTCCACATTTGGCCCCTAATTGTGCCAATGTGCGCACCCAACGTGATGATCCTATCATTCTTATAAGTGTGTCAAACAACGAAAAATACTTGTAAAAATCACCAAATTTACGAACAATCCAGAAATACGGCCAAATTTAACGTATAAGGGAGAGAGATACGACAAAATGTCACAGGACCAAAGTTGTAGATCACTCCGAACTGAAGAGACATTGTTCCATCCGTTTTGTGATACGACTTACCGTTTAGCCAAAAAATAGCTCAAAAGGAATGTCTGCACAGTCATTAAAATTGCCTCCATTCGATATTTTTTGGGGTGAGAAGTAAAAAATTTGAACATCTTGTAATTTTCCCGTCTGTTAGGGACCAAAAGCTATAATTTCACCAAATTTCAATAGTCTACCTCGTCTGGTAAGTTGTGCCGGGATAAAAATTAGGAAATTCCCGAAAATGTTTAAGCCCACGAAACCTATAGGCTGTCGTTTCGGATATATTATACGACTGCGTTCTTATTCTGAGCCCAAAATTTGAGCCCCCCCAGCGTTCCCCCTTAACGGAATTATGTGAATTTCCGATTTTTCTAGGGATCCTGGGGTCATCAGCTACTCCCGTACCAAGTTTCAAATTTTTTAGATTTCTGGAAGTACCTCATTAATTCACGTCTTTTTTCATTTTTAAATATTTATATATACATCGCTCCAGCCCGACTTGCTTTTATATATATAGATACAGTGGATGAAGGGACATTAACAAAATGTAATTGAAGCTAAGTGACAAGCACAACGTTTTTGTAACTTCCATAAAGATGAATTAATTAATTTTATTCATAGACTAGAGTGAATTATGTTCTCGCATTTAAGGTGGTAGAAATAACGGGGACAGGGTACCAATCGCACGAGAGTACACACAATAAGGAGAGAAAGGCTTTTAGTTTCAAATGACTGTTAATATCTTGATCAGTAGCCAAAGGACTTCAATTTTTACGTGAAATCCAACAACAAGAACGTGACTTCTCATTTAAAAAATAACACATATATTAGCCGAGATTCAAACCACGGCCACCTTGGCGAGAAGCCATTGATAACGCCACTCTTTTATCACATCCCGTTGTTTATTGTGAACTCTCCACAATTCTCTAAACAAATTCATACTTAATGTAAGATCATATACCTTTAGAAGTCAATATCCAACCGACCTATAATAATAATAATAATAATAATAATAATAATAATAATAATAATAATAATAATAATAATAATAATAATAATAATAATAATTTCCACGGACCGACATTCGTGATGGGTCTTGGCCTACCAAGCGATTGCTGTTCAGCCCGAAGGCCTGCAGAGTGCGAGGTGACGTATGATCAGCGCAACGATTCCTCTCGACTGTTATTCTTAGCTTTGTAGCCCGGGAATGCAATCTCACCGTCAGATAGCTCCTCAACTGTTCTTACGTCAGCTGAATGAACCTTGTACTAACCCCCAGATCCAGATAAAAATCCATGACCTGCACGGGAGTCTCTGATTAAAAGGCATGCGCGCTACCCCTTGATCGCGGGGCCAGAAATACTACTACTACTACTACTACTAATAATAATAATAATATACTACTACTAATAATAATAATATTAATAATAATAATAATACCTATTAACAAAACTACATATTGCAAGTCTATTGAGCCATCTCAGTTACCTTGACATTAATTTACTCTTCCGTTTTCACCATCATTGTAATGGGCGCTATGGTCATCGCTCCAGGTACTGGACCGAAAACGGTATTATGGTTTATAATTATGCAGGGAAATTTGAATTACGGGACATAACAACCGAATGATAACGTCACTAGTTTGTTACCAAGGTGGCCGCAGTTGGAATCCCAGTTGGAGTCCCGTTACTATGATCACCGTATGAACATTCAGGTAAGAGTAGTAGCATACTTCTATTTTAGAGTTAGAAATTTGTCGGATGGAATCCTTAGTGCGAAACAGGTTTATTTTACATGATAAATTAGCGAACAACCTTGTCTTCGCTCGTGAGCAATTTTGAATTTATAGCGATAGGCCTTATGTCATTGTACACGATATTAGGTGTTTTCTGATGTATGTACGTAGCTTTGTGTGGCATTCTTTAAAGGCACTTCAGGCCACCTACTCGTTCCTTTCTCCGTATGCGATATTTAAATCATTCATCCGCTTTCATTAAAACGATGTTACCAGTCAATCATAAATCTTTCTTAAAAATAACATAATATAAAGAGTTTTTTCCTACATTAGTCATTATCGAGGTGAATAAACCATTTTTGACGAGGACTGCATGATTAATCTCAAAATATGTTTTCAAATTTTTAGGAAAATCTTTTCTCACTTACTGTAACGTATAAAAATTACTGAGCTAATTTTCAAGAGTGGATTCATAGAGAAAACAAGTTACACGATCATGGTTCCGGGAATCCTTAGTTTCTGAGTTATTTGAGTTTGAAATGATATCTCGGTGCATTCAAACTTTGAAGATTTAATGTGATTCTTCGTCTTCCTGGCCTTGTTACAAATTTATTGGTGTCGTCACTTGATGTGGATTAAGCCCGTTTTCACGACCAGATGCCGTTCCTGAAGGCAACCGTATGTGGCATGATGTATGCAGTATTGAGTGTTTCTGTGGTGATGGATAGCGTCATGTAGCCTATTGAGGAGAACACAAATACCCAGTCTCCGAACCAGAGGAAAGGTACCGAACAAAACCTATGGTGGTGTCAAAATGAGGCCTATTATGCTGGAAGTGGAGTGAGATGCCATAATGTACCGTTATGTTCGCCACTGAGTCAGAAATTGCAATTGCAGTTCGGCTAATCCCATGAGAACCCTTTTTTTATAACACTCATCACTAGAGCCCGGATTTCCATGCAAATGCATGTTTTTAAATAAGCTGGGTACACTTCGCCGGCCGCGCGGTGTAGGGGTAGCGTGCGTGCCTCTTACCCGGAGGCCCCGGGTTCGATTCCCGGCCAGGTCAGGGATTTTTACCTGGACCTGAGGGCTGGTTCGAGGTCCACTCAGCCTACGTGATTAGAATTGAGGAGCTATCTGACGGTGAGGTAGCGGCCCCGGTCTAGAAAGCCAAGAATAACGGCTGAGAGGATTCGTCGTGCTGACCACACGACACCTCGTAATCTGCAGGCCTTTGGGCTGAGCAGCGGTCGCTTAGTAGGCCAAGGCCCTTCAAGGGCTGTAGTACCATGGGGTTTGGTTTGGTTTTTTTTTTTTTTTTTTTTGTAACACTTCTCAAACTTTGCAAATATTCGTTTTATGAATGATTCCAAATAACCGTTCCTTTTCCGTGCATGTTTGCATGTTTTGACGTTTTTAGGAGAAAATGTATGCATATTTTGAAGATTTTGGATTTAATAGCGAATATTTGGACGTTTATATTGCATAATATGGCTTTTCTTCTATTTTGGCGCATATGTAATGTTAAGTTACACGATAGTGTCTTTTATTAATGTTGATTTTCCAAATTTGGGACAATTTTTCCACGTTACATGTCTATTATTGAGATACGGAAAGAAATAGAATGTATTCATTACATCCTACATGACAACCAAAGTTAGTACATACCGTACAGATCCTATAATCCAATTTACCATCAATGAACGTAATGACACTGATTAGGCGTAATATCACTTAGTTGAATTAATTTCTTCCGGTTTTAGGTCATAGACAGTGTTCCAGTAGATGCGCAAATGGAATTCAGCAAAAAGCATGAGCAGCAAGACTTAATGTACAAGGTAAAAATTAAAATTTTTGGATATTGCCTGTTGCGATAACAAAGTTGGAAGCTACAGATCTACCCCTTGTCGAATATTTATCTGTTATTGAAGATATTCAAACGTGTCTACAATCATCGCATGGAGAAGTAACTGCGGCAGCTAGAGATAAGCTGAACAAAGTGATCCGTCACATCCTGATTTTGATTTCGTCAAGCTTATAGAAGACATTTTGTGTGGTGAAAACGCAAAAGATGTACAATTTGACCTCACATTGTTCTAAATGTTTTCATTTAAGTATGGGCCTGTCACTTGTGAGTAGAAAGATCATTTTTTCTGTGTTTAAGTATGTACTGGCAGATAAACAGATGAGCTTAAGACAATTTGGAAAAATGAGTTGTTGTTCAATGTTTTAAGAGGAATTGAAAATGTAACCATGTTGAACTGAATTTTGATACTGCATATTTCCACGTTATTGTGAATGTTTTGCTATATGTTAGTGCATGAATGCATGCATATTTCGAGATTTGTTAGTGTATGGAAGTCCGGGCTCTACTCATCACCCATCCCTATCTCAGCAGTTTCCATATTGTCATAGCCTAAAGACTGAGACTTCGGTGAAGGTTGCATTTTACTGTAGCCATTGCCAAGAAACACGTAAAAAGTACTACATCCATCAAGTAATAACAACAGACGGTTTATATTGTATGTAGATGATCTAGCGAAGGGAATTCTCCTGTATTAAAAAACCACCGAAATCTATCGGGAGACCTATCTGTTAAACTAGTAATATGAACACCCCCATTCACTAGATACGGCTACAGATTCAAGGAAAACCGTATCTGAAGTGACAGTGATAACATACTGAAATTTATATTTTATGTCTTTCATTTATTTATCATATGAGTTGTTTATTATTACGGAGGCAACTAAGATACCCGCTGTCAGTCCCGAATTTCAACGATGATTAATGACTTAAATGATGAAATAGTAATTTGACCTAACATCGTCTGTAAACGGGCAAGAACGGAACATGGTAACTTATGCATTTAATAAGCATCTAATCTCAGCTACATAAAAATTACTAAACGAAAACCCACAAACAAACTATAGCCTACCTCGATTATAGAAAGCCACAAGATAACACTAATAGAATTCAACATAGCCTAGTACGTAAAAATATGATAATGAACAGCGGAATGTTAACCAAAAGATAAATCAGAGCGTTAATTTGGTACTTGAAATGAGTAACCTTTATAACAATAAAGCCATAAGACAAGACAATAATGAAAATCGATGTATTTTATACAATAATATTGTGTAAGTGGTACAACTACTAAAAAGCGTCAAAGAGACAATAAAATCTGAAGACAGTATATGGTAGAGAAAGGTTTATGTAAAATTGAAAATGAGTTTGAAATTTATACTCTTTTTAAAATGAAGAACAGCAAAACTATGTAATATTATCAGAAAAATATGGGAAAGGAGATCTAAGGAAGGTGTAACATTATTATGATACTTACTGATATAAAATATACTCTCCACACACTGGGCGTCATTCGTAAATTTACTAATTCTTCCTTGCCTTGAACTTGAAATAAATCATTTAAATAAAAAATAAATAAAAACCCCAATCCCCCATGGCACTATAGCGCTTGAAGGGCCTTGGCATACCAAACGACCACTCCTCAGCCCGAAGGGCTGCAGATTACGAGGTGCCGTGTGGTCAGCACGACGAATCCTCTCGGCCGTTATTCTTGGCTTTCTAGACCGGGGTCAGTTAGCTCATAAATTCTAATCACGTAGGCTGAATGGACCTCGAACCAGCCCTCAGGTCCAGGTGAAAATCCCTGACCTGGCCGGGAATCGAACCCGGGGCCTCCGGGTAACAGGCAGGCACCCTACCCCTACACAACAGGCCGGCAAATAAATAAATAAACAAATAAATAAATAAATAAATAAATAAATAAATAAATAAATAAATAAATAAATAAATAAATAAATAAATAAATAAATAAATAAATAAATAAATAAATAAATAAATAAATGTCAGTAATTTGGGAGCCAGAGTTCACCAAAATGGGTCCCTCGAATTTAGATAGAGGATGATAATTTTCTCTTCACTCCTAGGACATGTACATGAGGCTGGTACTGGTAAACCCCCACGGGCCTAACCATTTTTCAAATGACTAAGCGGGTGGAAATTGCTCCTAGGTTCTTCAATAATTTCTCCGCACATGCTGTAACGGTTCAAATCCCGTTACAAGGTGATATCTGTATCTTTATTATTGTTATTATTATTATTATTATTTCATATGTGATATTATTATTATTATTATTATTATTATTATTATTATTATTATTATTATTATTATTATTATTATTATTATGTCAGTATTATTCAGTTCAATTCTGCAATGCTTGTCGCTTGCGTGATTATAGTTGAATATGCATATATACGTGTGTGTAGATTAACACTAAATACATGTACAGTAAAGAGTTGCTGTATGTCAGATGTGGATATGACATTGCTACATTGTGCAATACTGCTGGAGTAAATGCAGAGTCATCGCTACGTCATGGCTACGTCATCGTGAGCATTTAGCGAGGAGCTCGGTTTCTTTGAGTATCCCTGGCCGCTCCGGGCTATTTCACCATTGTATCTAATATCTGTCGCGAGGTGGGAGTAGATAATAGTTATTTCTGGAGATTGCGTATGTGCGTCAACCTAACGTCTATAAAAGGTGGCTGCATATTGTAGCGTCAGTCATTATTCTACTGGAAGGAGAGGCCACAGTTGGCCATTAACTGAACGAGATGGAGTGGCCTCAGTCAGTCAACGGGAGACATTAGTTAAACGGAAGGTGAAGAGAGAAGAAGTAAAGTGGATGGTGAACAGATGGAGTCATAGAAGGACACACTTGCAATGAAGTCATACCATACAGATTTACCAAGAAGTCATATGATATGGGGAAAAAGCAGTCACATGGATACATCACCAAATTAGGCGTAACACATCTACAGTAAACACCAGATCTAAGGAATACGTCGTAATTACACTCAAAGTGTTGAAGGTACAGTCATGTGAACCAGTGAGGGATATATTTCGTATAAATTGTTAAATGTTCGGTCAAGAAGAATTCAAACTCGTGCCTAGTTTCTTTCAGTTGCAATGTCATAATTTCATATTCACATCCGTTTTATCGCAGCAAGAGTTACTATTTTTTATATACAATTTAAAGAAATATATTTGTTCTATCAAATTAATTCATAGTATTATTTCAATGACAGAATTTAACCTCGAATTAAATGGGCAAACCGAACGCCAATCTCCTTTTTCCAGAACTTATATGGTATATTGTCAAAAGTAAGCTTATTACCCCACACCCTAGAGATAGTCAAGATTCTCATTCTATTATTGCTGCACTGAGTGGTAGCTGGCGCCCATCAAATAACGTATGTGTAAGTAAGCAGGTAAGAAGTAAGTGTGAGTACAAGGTCCGACGATTGTGTATTTTATTTAAGGAATATTAATTTTCATATTTTTCAATTTAAATGCAGTTTAATAAGTTTCAAAAGATAGTCAGCGAGTTAGGAACCTCATACAATGCGTACAAACATCGTCATTATGGACTATTATCCCTTTCAGTGTTTACTCTGCGAACTTCTCTGAATTTACTAAACGCTTCCACATTCCGCTCTTTGTAACTGGCTTTATGGCCTTGTTTAGTTCCATATCTCTTATATTTAAAAAATTAGAAATAGAGTCTAACCATCGTCATCTTGGTCTCCCTCTCTCTGATCCTCCAAGACCGAGTGCATTGTTCTTCTGGGTAACCTATCCTCCACCATTCACCTCACATGCTCCCACCGCCGAAGCCCGTTTATGCATATGCATACCACTTCATCCATCGAGTTCACTCTTAACTTAGCCTTTATCTCCTCATTTTGAGTACCCTCCTGCCAATGTTCCTACCTGTTTGTACCAGCGATCTTTCTCGCTACTTATTTGTTATTGCACTTCTAACTTATAAATAAGATATCCTGAGTCCATCCAGCTTTCACTACCGTAAAGCAAAGTTGGTCTGAAAACAGACCGGTGTAAAGATAGTTTCGTCAGGTAGGTGTCTTCTTTCTTACAAAACACTGTTGGTCTAAATTGTGAGCTCATTACATTAACTTTGCTGCAACTCAGTTCACTCTCACCAAATACACTACCATTCCAACCTGACATTCATTTCTTTAAAGTTTATTTCTTACTGACACCCTTAAGACTTGGAAACGCTAATTTTCATAAAATCACACTCACTGCCCATATTTTCAAGTTCCAACACATTAGACTGGAGGCTTTCAGCACAGTCTGTCTTTAAGATCAAGTCGTGTGCATAGGCCAAACGCTTATTACATTTCCACCCATCTGAGTCCCTTACTGCCACTTTATACCTTTCAGTAGATAATCGATGTAATCTATGAACAAAAAAAGTGGAAGATAACAGCCTTGTCTAACCACCGTGAGTACCTTGAACGAAGAACTCATTCTACCACCAGTTCTCACTGTAGAACAATTGTCAATATAAATGCCTTTGATCGTTTTCAATAATCTATACTTAATCCCATAATCTCTCAATAAGGGTAACTAGAATGGGTAAAAAAAAAGAAGTAACTGAAATGAAACAGGCTGATTTTGTAAGTTCAAAGCCTTTAACTGATAAAATAACTAATCGTATATTTACTGAGGATAAACGACCTGTTGCTTTCAGTCGAATTTCAATGCTAAAAGTCTTTGGTGAACAACCAGGGAAATATTGTATCAGGTATTGTTATTCGGATGCTATAGAGCAAGCTGCATATGTGAGTATTGTTAAAAGACAAAAGAGAAAGAGAAAGAGAAGGAATAAACACACTCTTGAACTGTAGCATGTTCATCTAATACCAAAATATTCCAACCCAAGACCAATAAATCCAAAAAACTTAATTATATTAATGACCCTTTGAAATATGTTCCACCCACTCACTATTCATTTTACAATAGTCTGGTATCTCAAAATAGAACTAAAGAAGATGAAAATATACAACATATCATGGAGGATGATGGTGAAGACATGTCTTATATTCTTGATTATGTGTAGTACTGTGTAATCATGCAAAAAGCATACTGAAACTGTATACAAAACTGCAAAGCTTTTGCTTGCAATGATAAGTGTATAATCTTAATATTTTACTAACGGAACCACTTTATGTAATGTTTTGTCACTTTAAATTCATATTAATACTTGTAAAAGAACTATTAGGATGAAAATATAATTCAATACATTTATTCAAATAACTTTTTCACTCTTTCCCACATACAAACAAATGTCAGTGCAACAGTGGTCTAACCAAGGAAAAGTGTTGCAGGTTCCACGTAAAAATTGCAACATATCGAAAACTACTTAACAAAAGAATTTTGGTGATAATGTCGCTTGTCCGTAATAATTTCTCCTTTGACCGTAATGCCGTAATCGTGAGGTGAAATCCGTTAACTGTTAACTTGTCTTTCTTGTAGCCAATTTATAAAATTGTGGTTAGGGCCTACGTTAACTAAACGTCATGGGATACATAACTACAAAATTAATGGGATTTCCAAATTCCAAGAAAAACCACAATTATATAACTTTAAATTGCTGTTTCTCTACTTTTTTAAAAAGTGGCTTAAACCACTGTTCAGCTGACCCCTCGTTTTATCAATGTTTAAAATGAACAATGGAAACATAATACTCGTAATATAAACTAGGTACCTGCCTCCCCCAGTTCACCAACAGGGATGAGAATAACAGCAAATATTAGTTAAAAATTAAAATGCCATACTTTTAGGTAAAATTTTAACGGAAGATATTACTTTATGAGTTATAATTATTTTTCAGCGAGTACCTACTATAAAAAATAAAAGTATATCCATAAAATATTTATCCTCTTAAGATGGGCTCTCAAACAGGAAATATTTTTCCCTCTAAAATATAATACTTGAATATTAGGGACAAAATATAATTTTTGCTAGCTGCCCTCACAGCTTTTAGGCACTTAATGAAATGTCCTGAATCTAATTGCTCGAACTCTTATAGTTCGGAAGAATAGTGAATCTGAATATTAAATATGCCATTTTTGAAAATGTAATACCTATTAGCTGACATCTGACGGAGAGTGTCGGTGGTGCCGGCATACTTAAATAGTCATTTAAATTGCACTTTTCTTGCGGGAAAATGCTCGTCTTATATACTGTAATTTTGGATTCAGAAAAGCTTATCCGATTGAAAGATTGAAAGAAGTGGAAAACCAAAATATGAAGTATAGGATCACTATTAATGTCCAGAGGGTGAATAAAAGATTAACTTTCTGATTGCAATTGATTTATATAATATATATTATACTCCTTGTCAACGATAGCGAGTTGTGCATTTTTACCACCCTCAAATGACAATGACCTCAGCCGGTATTGGAGCTGCTGTCTCGGGAAGAGAAGGGCAATGACACTGATGACACTTCTAAGATTAGCGGTCGACTTTGTACGTTGAGTATTCAGACCGAAGGCTGGGTTGATCCTCAAGAGCTCCTCCAGCAATCTGTCAAACATGGCCTAGGCGTCACTGAAGAGGTGTACTAGGGAAATGAGGAGTAAGGTAGTTTCCCGTAGAAGTTGCTATTATATATCAGTCCACCAAGTCTACTGAATATTAAATAATATTCCCATAAATAGAGAGATCAATAATGAATAAGAAGACTAAATCGATTGTTAAATATATTTCTTAGGATTTTTCTCAATTTAATGGGTCGGTAAGAGCTGTGGATGTGGCCCAGTTTTACGACCAGATGTCCTTCCTGATTTAGATCTGATGTGAAGTGATACATTTACTATTGTGTGTTTATCTGGTGGTTGGTATCTCTAGTGTATTGTGTGTAAATGAAGATGAGTTCAAAGGCGATCACAAATATCCAAGCTCCGCGGCTGAGTAATTTACCATATGAAAATCCAGTTTTAACCGGGTCAGAAATGGAACGAATGAAGCCCCCATTTAGCGGCGAGGATATGAACTATACCGGCTGCCGAAGCCTGTCGCACTCCTCTGGGGCAATGATTAATGACTGACAGATGAAGAGAAATGATACTGGAGAGCGTTGCTGGAATGAAAATTAATTAACAATATGCAGTTACAGTCACCCACCTAGTATGAAAACCAGGGGTCTCTGAATTGAAGGCAAGTGTGTTCTGTCAAGGAGCCAGACAGTGCTCTTGGATGACTGATATGTGAAATAACCTTCTGGCCAGTTAGGAAAGCAACGGGACACTGCAACACCCCCACTTTCTTTAGGGTGCCTCTCCAGCACAAGCTACGCTATCCTTGGCAGCTGATGGGGATTCGAAGTGAATACTCAATGCAATAATAATAACAACAATACTACTACTACTACTACTACTATTACTACTACTACTAATAATAATAATAATAATAATAATAATAATAATAATAAGATATTTTGATCAACTTTTGAACTGTCCTGAACCAAGTCATAAATTATAATTTCAAGATATTGATGACAATTTGGAAGAAGACATACCACCAACTATAAAAGAAATTGAAGAAGTAATTTAAACCCTCAAAAACAACAAAGCTAGCGGAGAAGATTCTATTACAGCGGAACTTTTGAAGTGGTCCTTGCCAAATATAGCAAATGAGCTACAATTACTCTTTGAAGAAATCTGGAAAACTGAAAAACTTCCTGAGGAATGGAAAGTAGCCTTGATACATCCACTCCACAAAAAAGGTAATAAACAGGACGTTAATAACTATAGAGGAATATCTTTATTAGCAGTGGCATATAAAATATTTTCCAAAATTTTATTAAACAGAGTAGAAACAACACTAGACAATCATTTGTTTGAATATCATGGTGGTTTCAGGAAAGGAAGACCATGTTCAGAACAAATATTTAATCTTAAGTCAATAATTCGCCACAGGTTACTTAATTCAAAGGACATTGTAGTCATGTTTGTAGATTTCAAAAAGGCTTTTGATTCTGTTGACAGAGAAACTATATATAAAATAATTCGAGAATTTGGCATAAAGTCTAAACTGGCAAATCTAATCCGTGAAACACTTACAGACACAGTCTCTAAAGTGAAATTTCTGGGAGAGATATCACAGCTTTTCAAAATAAAAACTGGTGTACGACAAGGCGACGGACTATCCCCAATTCTTTTTAATTGCGTCCTAGAGAAAATAGTGAGAATTTGGAACGAAAAACTTATTGAACTCAACATTTCACCGATAAGGTTAGGAAGAGGAAACAAAAGGATCGAAATAAATTGTCTTGCATTTGCAGATGACTTTGCAATACTTTCTGAAAATGTGACATCTGCTATAACCCAAGTAAATGTCTTGAAAAGAATCGCCAGCAGAACTGGCTTAAGAATTTCTGCAGAAAAAACAAAATTTTTAAGAAATATTTGGGATGCACCAAAATTTCTGAAAACAGATATTGGCCAAATAGAGAGGTTAAAAAAATTCAAATATCTAGGGGAAATAATCCAAGAAAATGGTTTAGAAAAATCTGCAGTAGAGGAGAGGGTACATAAAATGGAGAGAGCTTATGGTGTCACCAAAGATATCTACAATAAAAGATGCCTATCCAAAAATGCAAAAATAAGGCATTACAACACAGTAGTGAAGCCAGAATGCCTATATGCAAGCGAATGTCTGGCATTAAAAGGCGAATCATGAGGAAAATATTAGGCCCACAAAACACAGAAAAAGGTTGGAAATTACGAAGTAATGCTGAAATATATCAAAAAATATAAAATATATCGGATGTAATGAGGAAAAGGAGACTTACGTTTTTTGGACATTTATATCGAATGCAAGATAGTAGATTAACCAGTAAGATTTTCAGATATTTGTGGGGTAAGAAATCAACGACAAGCTGGGTCAATGAAGTAAGAAAGGATTTAGAAAAAAACAATATAACAACAGAAGAAATAAATAATAGAGAAGCCTTTCGGGAAAAAGTATTGAAAATAGAAGGATTCCAAGGTAGGAAAGTAAAAAAGACTGGTACAAAGTGGTCTGAAGACAGAAAGAAGAAACATAGAGAACAGATGAAAGCGTACTAGAAGAAAAGGAAAGAACAAAGAAGAAGGAATTGAAATTGGCACGTGGTCCTCTGGTGGCCCATTCGAAATAATAATAATAATAATAATAATAATAATAATAATAATAATAATAATAATAATAATAATAATAATAATAATAATAATAATAATAATAATAATAATAATAATAATAATAATAATAATAATAATAATAATAATAATTTACTACTAATGAGAGTGTTAAATAAAAAACTTTAAAGATAAAATCGCATGACTAATAAAAGCTAGGCAGAAACTATTAATGTAAAGGCTAGTTTACACGACGACGCTAGGTTTCGCAGCTATTGAATGCGTGAATTACAATTGCGACACTAAGTTACTAAACTAGCAACTTTCGGCTACTTCCAACTTTTCTTGAAACTAGAATGGTATTGTTGGGGTTGTGAACGTTTTAATCCTTTACTTGATTTGCAAAATGAAGCAGGATGTGAAGAAATTGTGAAATGTCTCGATTTGTACGCAGTCCAGACGTGTTTATGGTTTTTAACGTCGTTATTTTTAAAATAAAGTTGAATGCACTACTGGTATATTGAATCTGTTGTGGAAAGTAGTAATACGGATGGACTGTCAGTTGATGAAGTCAAAAACAAAATCATTTCTATTAGGAATACCTACAGGAATGAACTCATATTAAGGAAGGTAGAGAATAGTAAGAAGTCCAATAGTGGCACGGAATAAATTTATAAGCCGATAATTCTCTAGTTCAATATTGCTGATTCCCTCCTGACGAAAACAGTTTCTGCAAGTTATTTAAATGTGTTACGCATGATTTATTAACGTTTACAAGATATCACATTAAGATATAGGCCTAGACTTAGATATTTACTCTTTAGATTCGGTTTTCTACAATTATCTTTTTCAGTAAGGCTGCAGAACATTCTGACCTCCTAAATGTGATCTTCTATATATCCATTTCCCATTCCATATCCATTTGTTTCTTTAGAAAGGAAATCACAATCCAAGGAGAGATTTGCCGATGATATTGTTATCTGGAGATCTGGAGAAATTGCTGAATGGTATGGATACGGTGTTTGGTAAGGAGTACAAGATTAAAAAAGTAAGTCGAAAACAAAAGTAATGAAGTGCAGTCTTACGAAGTCAGGCGATGAAGGTAATATTAGATTAAGAAATTAAGTTTTATGATGCTTGTGATGACGGTGCTTGTTGTTTAAAGGGGGCCTAATATCTAGGTCATCGGCCCCGAAATGAAGATTTACAGGAAGTAGATGAATATTGTTACTTGGGTAGTAAAATAACTAACGATGGCAGAAGTAAGGAGGACATAAAATACAGACTGGCACAAGCAGGGAAGGCCCTTCTTAAGAAAAGAAATTTGCTCACTTCGAACACTGATACAGGAATAAGAAAGATGTTTTTGAAGACTTTAATCTGGAGCGTGGCATTGTATGGAAGTGAAACATGGATGATAACTAGCTCAGAAAGAAAGAGAATAGACGCTTTTGAAATGTGGTGTTACAGAAGAATGTTGAAGGTGAGATGGATAGATCGAATCACGAATGAAGAGATACTGGATCGAATTGGTGAGAAGAGAACGATTTGGCTAAATTTGACTAGAAGAAGAGAGAGAATGATAGGACACATCTTAAGACACCCAGGACTTGTTCAGTTGGATTTTGAGGGAAATGTAGGCGGGAAGAATGGTAGGGGTAGATCGAGATATGAATATGACAAGCAGATTAGAGCAGATGTATGGTGCAGCGGTTACGTAGGAATGGAAAGGATAGGGTGGCATGGAGAGCTGCATAAAACCAGTCTCTTACTCAAACAACAACAACACCACCCCCAACAATAACAACAACAAGCCTTTAGAACCACTAGCAACGTTTCTGCCACGATTGTAGTTGCTGCAAGGATGTGAGCATCTATAATAATTGGATAATACTGAAGTAAAACGCAGAAAATATCATGAAACTACAGTATGCACTAGTATCTCCAAGTGAACAACCATCCATGAAATTACGTTGATGAAATTTGTTTCATAAAATTAGTTGAGAAACCTAGTGTCGTCAAAATATACGCTAGATCTGATAATCTCGCTACTCTCCTTTCCCACGTAACCGTGTATCGCCTAGAAAAGTTTCTGTTTGCACTCGTTGTTTAAGAACAATGGCCGATGTTCAATATATGGATTAATGGACGGACGGATGGACAGCCTGTACTGGGGCGGACGTATTGATCCTCAAGGTTCTTGCGAGGTCTCAATTGCCTTCCCCGCGCGGCCCAAGGCCTCTATTATCTTCGCACAATGCAGTTTTCCGGATATTCTACTCAAAACTCGCACAGGTATTTAAAAAGCGTGGTATTACTTCGTTATACACATAATGAGTGGCTTGCACATAACAAGTTCGCTGTTTCTGTTCTGAGTCCTTACTCCATACTGACTGAACTGTTATCTTAATACATTCATAACTTTATTTTATGAAACTGAATTTTTGTCCAATTTACGTCACGTATAATAACGTCTCTCCTTCAAGTTATATCGTGATAATATCAAGCATTTCCCCAAAAAAGTATGATGTTTCAAGAAACGTCTCCAATAGCGTGTATAGATAAATTTTATTTAAATATTTATATGATTGCTATTTATCATCTTAAGCTAGTACTAAGTCATAGATAAATGTTATTGATAAATAGATACATAAATTGTATAGATAAATATTCATGTGATTGGTGTTTATCATCTTAAGCTAGTACTAAGGCCAACTCAATCTGCTGAAAATCGCATTGTTAATTTACTGGAAATATGTAAGTTATCTGTAAATTTGTAGGCTACATAACTCGTAATGACTTTTGTCCGACTACCTGAAATAGTAGTCACCCTAGAGCCCTCGGTTCAGAGCGTTCTGGGTTAGATTCTAGGCGGGGTGGCGGATTTTAATTTGCCTTGCTAGTGGAGTGAATGTTTGTGTTTATTCCAATATCTCTACTCTTCATACACACAAGCAGCACATCACACTACCGAGCACCAAAGTAACAAGCAATAGTGAATACGTCCCTCCACGTAGGGTTAGAGTCAGGACGGGCATCCAGCCGTAAAACAGGGCGAAAACCACATGTTCGACACAGATCGCAACCGTGACCTCACATGAGAGAAAAGAATAACCATGGAATATTGCCGGTTACAATTTGACAATTCTTAGTGTACCTCTCAGTGGGTTGTAATTATGTTCCACTGCATGTAAGGAAATATTTATGTCAAGTTATTTAAATTTCTTGTTACTTTCTATGCGGTTGTTTGTAATTGTTATGTTACATTACTCGCAAGAAATTTTGTAATTGTTATGTGTATCTCATGTATCTCATTCTTTATTCTTCTCCTTTCGTTTTCAGTAAATGTCTTGTTTTTATATAATTCGTTGTGACATTCTAGTTTCATGGAATTGTTGCCTTGTCTTTTTGATAGAAATATCATGTATATTTGATTTTTTTTCACTACTACACCACTGTAAGCATGCATTGATAACAGGATAGCTCCCAGTTGCAATATATTTGTTAAAATAGGTTAATAATTGTTTGTACGTCTCACTTGGATTTGTGGCTCATAGGATAAACATTGATTGTTGTACTTCTTTCTTAACCGATAAGTTATGTAACAACTAGCCACCCTGATTAGAATGCCTCTTTGGTAGTCGTATAAGTTTTCTTAAGGTTTTCTTTGACATTATCGTGCATCCTACTGATCTTTGAAGATCTCACTAACCCCTAGGTTATTTTTCCGTTCCTGCTTACTTCATCTAGAAAGCAATGTCACGACTGAGTATATGTCACTCTGAAGGTAGATTTCTTCATTGTTTCACACTCCTCTGAAAACATTTGGGAAGCTTATAACCGTCTCTTGTCTCAGCCCGTTTTCTCTGAACAAATTGTTTGGATTTACGAGTCAATTGTTTATCATTGGCCATGGGGATTTAATGATTTATAACATATGAAGCAATTGGTCTCTAACTTTAGACAGACATGGATTTGTTTCACTCTTTCTCTTCTCATTTAATTTGTGCTTCATTTACAAATTATTCCTTCTGACTTTCGTCGTTCCTACCCATCTCTATTTAATCCTATTCTCCTCTTTTCCTCCATTCCCCTGATACTCTTCTCTAATACCGTCAGTTCTTTCTATTATATATCCATCTACACCTTCACCTTGATTTCCTCTTAAATTTTCTCTTTCTTATATTCAAATTCTTCTACACCGTTTATTCTCTTCCCTCACTCATCATTACCTGTTCCCTCTGGATTGGCCAGTAAGTGCACGTTACCGAGATGTTCGGTGCTGCTGTTTTGGCTCTTGAATTCCCTTCTCAATTGTTCCCAGGTCACATTTGGCATTTTAGAATTCTTCATTGTTAGAAACCCACGTAGGTGGATTATTTACGTATCAAAGAACAATTTTATGAGCGAAACTCAAATTCTCTGACGTCATTTCAATACAAATAACGACAAAATAGGCACTAGATATAAATTAAAATTCAACATACTTAAATAGGCCTACGTCTTCATTATAGACAGTTACGTCTTTCAGTGCACAGTCTGCCAACTTGCGTGAATGAACTAATAGATCTTCCTCACATCTTATTTTTAATTTAACCATCGTCATGTCGGTCTCCCTCTGTTTCTCTTGCTCTCAGTAGTCGAGGTCATTGTTATTCTCGGTAACTTATCCTCCGCCATTCGCCTCACATGACTCCATCACTGAAGAAAGTTCATAGGCACAGTTTCTACATGCTATTTGCTTTACGTCGCACCGACACAGATAGGTCTTATGTCGACGATAGGATACGAAAGGCCTAGGAAATGGAAGGAGGCGGCCGTGGCTTTAATTAAGGTACAGCCCCGGCATTTGCCTGGTGTGAAAATGGGAAACCACGGAAAACCATCTTCAGGGCTGCCGACAGTGGGTCTCGAACCCACTATCACCCTATTACTGGATACTGGCTGCACTTAAGCGACTGCAGCTATCGAGCTCGGTACGCACAGTTTCATCAGTCTAGTTCATTCCTAATCAAGCCTTTATCTCCTCATTGTGAATGCCCTCCTGCCATTCTTCCCACTCGTTTGTATCAGCAATTATACTCGTTACTTTCACGTCTGCTACTTCCACTTTGTGCCTTTGTTGGCGAGACCTAGTGTTTACCTCGAGCGTAGCCAGGATCGGCCGATGGGTGGTTATAGTTGCAAAACGATGATAGGATATAAGGAAAGTGCTGTGGGTGTGTGCTGTGTGCATATATGAGTATTCTTATAAGGACACTCATACAAGTAAATTATGTTAATATTCAGATTGCAGTACCAGTACACTACTAAATCTTACCAGGGTGCGAAATCAAAAAGAAATGGCGGTGGTGGTGGGGGGGTGAAGAAACATAAGGGCTTAAGTACTAGTGTTTATTCCAATCAGTATCCGTCCGGGGAGGGGTATATAATTCCCCTGTAAGTAAATTACCCCCTCCCGCAGAAAAATGTACATTTTAAATCTTTTGTTTGAATTCTGTTGTTATAAGAAGAATGATACACTTTAGAAAGTCATTCCAGTCATCTGAGAAGTTTATGAGAGACGGTGTCTTTCACATGGAAGGCCAGGCGATTTATTTATTGCTTTATTAGTGGAACCTTCCTCTACCAGCGCTATGTGCTGACTGAACAAATTTGTCGGTTTGCGCACACCTTAAGTGAATATTGTTCTATTCATACATATCGGAAACACATGCTCTCCAAGAAGTACAGGAGTGGCGTAAGTTCGAGCTACTTAGAGCAATGACAAGGGAGGAGAGCTTCAAGTAATTTACACTGACTGACAGAGCAAATGCAACACCAAGAAGGAGTGGTCAGAACTTTATGCCAATTGCAGGGTAGACTGACGTCACTGAGATATGCTCATGATGTGAAATGCGCCGCTGTGCTGCGCACGTAGCGAACGATAAATGGGACACGGCGTTGGCGAATGGCCCACTTCGTACCGGGATTTCTCAGCCGACAGTCATTGTAGAACGTGTTGTCGTGTGCCACAGGACACGTGTATAGCTAAGAATGCCAGGCCGCCGTCAACGGAGGCATTTCCAGCAGACAGACGACTTTACGAGGGGTATGGTGATCGGGCTGAGAAGGGCAGGTTGGTCGCTTCGTCAAATCGCAGCCGATACCCATAGGGATGTGTCCACGGTGCAGCGCCTGTGGCGAAGATGGTTGGCGCAGGGACATGTGGCACGTGCGAGGGGTCCAGGCGCAGCCCGAGTGACGTCAGCACGCGAGGATCGGCTTATCCGCCGCCAAGCGGTGGCAGCCCCGCACGCCACGTCAACCGCCATTCTTCAGCATGTGAAAGACACCCTGGCTGTTCCAATATCGACCAGAACAATTTCCCGTCGATTGGTTGAAGGAGGCCTGCACCCCCGGCGTCCGCTCAGAAGACTACCATTGACTCCACAGCATAGACGTGCACGCCTGGCATGGTGCCGGGCTAGAGCGACTTGGATGAGGGAATGGCGGAACGTCGTGTTCTCCGATGAGTCACTCTTCTGTTCTGTCAGTGATAGTCACCGCAGACGAGTGTGGCGTCGGCGTGGAGAAAGGTCAAATCCGGCAGTAACTGTGGAGCGCCCTACCGCTAGACAACGCGGCATCATGGTTTGGGGCGCTATTGCGTATGATTCCACGTCACCTCTAGTGCGTATTCAAGGCACGTTAAATGCCCACCGCTACGTGCAGCATGTGCTGCGGCCGGTGGCACTCCCGTACCTTCAGGGGCTTCCCAATGCTCTGTTTCAGCAGGATAATGCACGCCACACACTGCTCGCATCTCCCAACAGGCTCTACGAGGTGTACAGATGCTTCCGTGGCCAGCGTACTCTCCGGATCTCTCACCAATGGAACACGTGTGGGATCTCATTGGACGCCGTTTGCAAACTCTGCCCGAGCCTCGTACGGACGACCAACTGTGGCAAATGGTTGACAGAGAATGGAGAACCATCCCTCAGGACACCATCCGCACTCTTATTGACTCTGTACCTCGACGTGTTTCTGCGTGCATCGCCGCTCGCGGTGGTCCTACATCCTACTGAGTCGATGCCGTGCGCATTGTGTAACCTGCATATCGGTTTGAAATAAACATCAATTATTCGTCCGTGCCATCTCTGTTTTTTTCCCCAACTTTCATCCCTTTCGAACCACTCCTTCTTGGTGTTGCATTTGCTCTGTCAGTCAGTGTACATTCTTGCCCGGGTTTCAGATGGACTTGCCAGAGTGAAACATGAACAATACGCTTCAGGTCCGGATTGCCACTGCTGCTTTGTGTTATTGCTCAAGGTCTGGCAGTCATTTGAATTATTGGTGATGTTTTTATGAAAATATGGACAGTAAAAAAAATTTCAGTAATACATTATATGTGTTCTACATTTTCCTGATTATTTTATAATAAAAGAATCTCCCCTCCACCCCGGGCAATTGTAGTCGGGTGGAAGTTTTAAGATAAAATCGTCTGAGGTGGTGGTGGTGGTGGGGGGGGGGGCGAGTCCCTCCCTTCGCACCCTGAATCTTACATTAAAATACAGGGCAAGAACGTTATGATCAAAGTCTACAGTCCTGCAGTAATAAAATGTCGTATGGCTGTTAGTGCCGGGATATCCCAGGACGGGTTCGGCTCGCCAAATGCAGATCTTTCTATTTGACTCCCGTAGGCGACCTGCGCGTCGTGATGAGGATGAAATGATGATGAAGACAACACATACACCCAGCCCCGGGCCGTAGGAATTAACCAATTAAGGTTAAAATCCCCGACCCAGCCGGGAATCGAACCCGGGACCCTCTGAACCGAAGGCCAGTACGCTGACCGTTCAGCCAACGAGTCGGACAGTCTTGCAGTGATTGGCATGTTTATATTATAATTTAAAATACAACTTTTGGGGCTTCTTAGAAAATAAACTCAAGAGATCTGTTGGTTTTACAATTACGTCTCTGTGAATGCTCAAAAGAGTCAACCTATTGCGTCGAATTTCACTCGTTTACTGTCAGTTTCTCTTTATTTTCTTCTGTAAAAGCTCCACGGGCGGGGGGTGTACGGGTCTAAACCCCCAGTAACCCTACTTGGCTACGTCCCTGGTGTTTGTCTTCTGGAATAGTCTAGATCAAACGTGTTATTTTCATTGACGTGTCTTAGTCTCATCTTGGCTTTGACAATATGAAGGTGACTGAGGTTTGAGCGATGCTAGTAATGCCATTCCTTATGTAGACAGCCCCTGTTTAGAATGGTGTGAAAATATCACTCATACAGTCGTTTGATGCGTGCATTTTAATGGGTTTGCCGGACTTATATGTGATAGCAAACGTCTGGGCTGTGATGAAAGCAACGAGAAACAACCTCACAGCTCATTTCCCTAGTATGCCTCTTCGGTGATCCCTACGCCATCTACGACATCTGATGCGGGAACTGCTGCTGATCAAACCATCCTGCGGGATGAATACTCTTCCAAATTATAAATAAGGTATCTGAGTCCACCCAGCTTTCACTTCCCGAAGTCGCTCTGAAACCAAATCGAAGTAATGATAATTTCGTCAGAGAGTTAACTTCTTACATATTAATGTTGAAGGCAACTGCGAGCTCTCTGCAATAACTTTACTGCACCTTGATTCAATTAAAACTGTTAGCTGTCGTTGGAGTAGAAATGTAAGCATTAACGATCAGTGATGCTGGAATCATAAAAGAGCCGGAACCAAAATAGGGAGTATAGTTCCACAGAATGTGCCAAAGCAAGGAAAGAATGTTCTTAATGCTTTCCCTCATCAAGTTAGATGAGGGCAACATCCGGAGGTAGAGCCATTACTAAATATTGTTCGTAAAATAGTGACTTGGTGTTTATAAGATCAAGAATCTATTTTACTGGCAGAGATAAAATGAAGCTGAGTATAAATCTTACACATTAAGGAGCACCCAAGTAAATTCTAAGATTCTGATGGAGGGTGTTACCAAAGGACCTTATTTTGCAACAACGGTGAAACCGCGGGGTATCATCGCAAGTACAGGTTCATACTTACTGACCTATGTCTCTCAACGAGCTAATTTTCTTCATCTTTCATTCCTTCGTTCTGATTCTTGATTGCTGTTACGTGTCGACAATGAGAATAACCTTGTTCAGTCGGCGTGGCTTCAACTGGTTCAAGATTTGTGGTGATTGCTCCTTTCTCTCACGTCTAAAAGCTAAAATAAGTTCGACCTCTGTTCTCCTACACCATAATGTTGAGCAAGAGAAAGTATCTCTATTGGAGTACATACAACAAGAGTGAAGTGTTTCTGAGAAATACGAAGTGTTGATACGATAGTCACCGGGAAATGCTTCATTATGCCATACCTTGACCCGCTGTGCATCGTTTACCTTTCTGCAGAAAGACAACAAATCCACAAATCCTGATTTTACAGGAATGACAAGAAACTGTTTTGACACTTTATTTTCAAACTCAGGTTTTTCAATTTTTTTCAACTTATTTAACGGTTAGTATTGGTCTAAAAGATATATACAATTTTTTATGTATTTGTTTATAAGTGTAGAATATTTTTTAAAAATATGAACATGATTCATTTTTGCGGTAAATGAGGTTTAAAAATGAAAAAGACTTGCTAAAATCTTGAAAAATGCTCTATTTTTGCAACACTATTGTCATTATGCTATTTCGTAGTTTTAATATCGTAATAACTGATGCACAGGTACTACTTAAGAGTTTCATTTATTCAGTTGGTTGATCATCTTTAATGGACACATAAGTTACAGACCATGACGTTATTTCATTCCAAAATTGGAGCTTTTCATCCGGAATATAAACCAATGTTTTCTTTATATCCACAATTTTTGAGTGGTTGATGGGTAATACAGCTGAATAGGCTTTATTAGTTGGTAGTTAAAAGTCTCCCATAGTGTTTTATAAGCGAAAAATATCACTTGTCAATCCAGCAATATGAATACTGCATTCAATTTCTCCTGGTTCATCAGAAGAAACTGACATCTTACGGTATTTTGGGATTGAAAACCTACATTTTCTACATTTTTCCCATATGAGTCATTGCTTAAGCATGTTCTCTTCTAAAACTTGGTCCACCAAGCCCCATAGTCAATGAAATCTTCAAATGACATTTTCTTCATACTAAACTTTCCAGGAATTTTTGAGGAAGTGTTTCATAATATATCTCTTTTCTTAGTTTTATTCTTATAATTCCAAAGTCACGGTCATTAGGCATAGCCTAAACGAACAGGAAACACAAAATCTCTTAGTTTTACAAAGAGCCATCATAAGTCTAACAAGGGTGTAGTTCTTGTTTTAACCAGCACAGTTGTCACCAAAAAGGTGTAAAGTTTTAATTTCATTTGAAATTATTTTATATATACGACATAAGCATAGAGCAAACTTCATTTGAACCATTACCGCCTTCCCCTTCGTGATAAATAAAAAAGTCATTTTTCGGGAAGCAATATCTTGAATTCCAATGACGTTCACGGTAAGTTGCCTGAAATAAGCATCTTGTACTGGTATGCACGGTAATGCCACATTAGCCATGTAATCTACACACAATCCAAATTGTTTAGGGTCTTTTTTGCATTCCTTTGTAGTACCCTTCACTTGTTTGTAAAACTTTTAGCCCTCTTATTGTGGACCATAAGCTCTGCTATTGCGGCTCTTTTCGCATTTTCGTTAAGAAAACGTCTTTTTATTTTCATTTCTAGCGCCTCACAGGTCACACATGCGTGTTTTGCAGGTTTGCCAAAACCTAATAAGTAATTTTCTTTGAAATATTGCCAAACATATTTACATGACAACCTGCTCTCACTGCCAAGTGTAGTTAAAAGGAAATCTTTCTGTTTGTTTATAAACATTTCATACATGCTTTTACGTCCAAATTAGCTGGTAAGTATTCTTTATCTCTTCCAGTATTGTGTTCAGTTTCTGTAAGATATTGTTCAATATGTACTCTCAAACGAGTGATTACAGAGACAGGAATGGCATTACCAGAATCATTTCCGCCTCGTTCATCTACTTAATTTTTGTTTAGCTGTAACAGATGTGAGAGTTTGTAACACTGTTACATACACCCGTATGATTTCATAAATCCATTTTACATACATTTAGTCCCCTCCCCCCCCCTTGTGCATAATGTGATACTTCACTATGAAGGATTTAGGCTTTGCTGAAGAAGAATCTGGTCTAGGCCTTTAACGGTCAACTGGGGAAGCCTCCATTAGTGACTGCAAGCAGATGTCTTGCTGAGTTCCATATCGTGTAGCTTGGTAAATATTTCCACCATTGCATCCTCCATGTAAATCTCCAAGCAGTTTTCCTTGCAACTGAAATAAAAATGTTTAGGCCTATCTATGTTTTAATATCCAGATTTAAAAACACATAAGCTAGGTTTCTACCATAAGCTGTTAATGGTTAGGAAATTTAACTACTAATTTGCTACATAGCTTTATTTATGTAGTTGAAATCACTTTTAAGGTAATCTAGCTTTGTTCCAAACGCATGAATGCAACATTTTATGACACATAATGAATACATAATGTGCAGAAAAGCCTACAATTGTTGTACATTGCCCTAGGCCTATTTTTTTTTTTTTGCCAAATACACGACATGTATCAGTAACATATTTTAAAAGTTTCCTAAGGTATAAATTACTGAAATATTATAAAAATTATTAAAAATAAATAGATAAAAGCTTACCTGCAAATATTAGATGCGGGTTTCTTGACTGATATTGTTTTTCCAGCCCAGTTTATACTATGTTCTTTTCTTGTCACTTTAGCCTTCTTAATTACAATCCTTTTATATACGTCTGCATCAATTATTCCTTTCTTCTCTTTAAAGGAATGTCATCTTCATCCGAACAACTCATTTTCACAAACAATAATATTATAAACTATGTAACAACCACAATTTTATTATTTTTAGGTTAAACTTGATAGAAATATTGAGAGAAAATATAATCATGTATCAGCTGAGAGTAGCTGCCACTAGCGCCACTGGTGTTTAGAACAGTAAAAAGTGCTTTAGAACTATTGTTTACAGCAGAAGAGGAACAAGTCCCGGACGTATTTCCTATCTGGAGTAAAAGCAAAATTCAAACTGTTGCCATACCTATAAAAATGATGCCACACGTTCCCCTTCAGCAGTGAACGGCACGTCTACCCATTTAGAACTGATTTGTGCTGAAAAGTGAATATGTGAATTTTGAGGACTAGTTGCCTTTCTGCAGTTCCTTTATTCAGATCAACAGTAGTCTAATGCAATTAGAATAAACACGCAGTGTATTCACTTGTAAATATTATTCCGTAACTTGCTGTACCCGTGAACTCAGCTATACGTAAGAATAAAAATGGGTGTATGAAGAAAGGCTCTACAAATAATGCACATTCTCACCACAATGGACCATATTTGGTGTATGCATATTGAGGACTCAGCCCACAGGGCGCTTAGATCTTAACAGTTCAGCCATCAGTTGTAATACATGACCTAAATGTCACTGAAGAGGCGTACTTGGGAAATGAGTTTCGCAGTTTCCCGTTGATTTCCTCACCGAGTCGGAAGTTTCTATTCCATGTCAGTCTGCCAAGCCCACTGAAAATCATCCACCAACAGACACTATGAGAGACATTTTCACACCATTCGTAGCAGGGGCTGCCTGCATAAGGAATGACATTTTTAGTATCGCTCACACCTAATCATTTTCATATTATCAGAGCCAAGGATGAGATTGAGAGAGGGAAATGAAAGTAATGAATTTGCTCTATCCTATGTCTTCAGCAAAATTATCGTGTAACATACAGTAATAATACTAAAATTGGAATCTTCAAATTAAATAGCTATTACTTATTTTCTATAGATGTGAAAGAATTGTTCAACTTCAGGATAGACAGAGCTCGTAACACTATACTGCACTACAACCGGCTTTTCGCGTCGCACCGACACAGATAGGTCTTATGGCGACGACATAACACTGTAAATAATATATGTAATGCTATTGTTTGACATCCTACTAACTACTCTTACGGTTTTCGGAGACGCCGAAATTTTGTCTCAAAGGATTTATTTTACGTGCCGGTAAATCTACCGACCACTTTCGAATACCATCGGACTGAGCCACGATCACACCTGTCAACTTGGGGCAACACTACTAATAACTGACAGGACAGCCAGTAGGTGATAACACTACATGGTTTGGTGTTTGTAGTAACAGATCAGAACGTCGTCAGTCTGAGACACACGTGTCCGTTAAGTAGAGGAAAATGTTGAAACAACATTCGTGTTTCATCAAAATAGAAGGTTTTGATAACTGAGTGAATCCACCTTTACAATAGAGTACAAAGTTATTCCTTTTTTACTGTATTTTAATTTCAAGATTTAATTCCGATTTTGAACACTGTGATCATCATATGAATTTTAATTTTGAGTATCAAAACTCAATGGAACTTTCATCATTTAGTAATTGGTCTTTTTAACAACATGAACTGTTTTTTAAACTGTGTTTATATTTGACAGATTGAGTCATTTTAACATTTTAAGGATGAATGTTAAGAATATCATGTGTTTATCACTACAGTATTTTTAGGCTGAAGATGTCTCACAAGGAAGAGATGAAACCTGTCCCTTTAAAAAAAAGTAAAACGGAATAACATTATTGTATTGTAAAGGAGGAGTCACTCAATTATAAGACTTTCTATCCTGTTGAGGCTGACAATACGAATAAATTATGAAATTTATTTCTTGTGGTTCGTGTTTCATGGTGACGTTCAAACGAAGACTTCGTGGTATGATTCAATTCCCATGCAAAGACCAGAAAAACTATTACAAAGTGTGCTTGTGCTCCAAGTTAACGCACGCCAACAATGTTGTGTTCCCGCTGATTTGTCTAATGGATCACCCACCTTGCAGCCAAGATCTCACTTCTTTGGTCTGATGAAGAAAGTCGTGAAGAATAAGCGTTTCACCACAATTCAAGTAGTTCCCGATGCTGTGGAAGAGCGATTCAACCAGCAACCAGCATCCTTCGTTGTGGAGGGTAAAGAGAAAGTTGGTGGCACCAGGTGCCTGAACGGCGAGGGTAAACTCTCAAACTATCATCAGTATGCTGTTGTTTTGATATAGTGTATGCTGTCCAAGATTATAGAGATCATTCTTTTATTTGAATAATGTTCTTACTTTTTGAACGTCAGTACATGTGTTTTGTTCAAAAGTATCAGAAATATCTGGCTTCAGTGCCCTCAGTACCCTCTCTGAATCAGCGGTGAAGCGTCATCCTTCGGATACCACGATCACGGATTCAAACCCGACAGAGGAAGTCGGATTTTTGAAGGATAGAAAATAATCCGTATGTTTGGAGCAAGGATTAGAAAGGAAATGGGCGTGCACTTTAGAAAGACAAAGCTAGCTGAAAGAGAAAAGCATGAGAAATTGTAAGATTCCAACAGCATTGAGTGGTGTATAGTAGTTATTTTAACTTCCAGCCACCTTTTAGCCCTTTAACTTGCAGCTGCATGTGAAAAGGCACCAGCAAATACGAATATTTATGTAGATGTTAATAGTTGGCAACCGACAACATTTGAATTAAATCTTATATTCCTACTCTGAAGTATTGTAGTGTCGTAAACGATTTTCGTTCTCTGATGATCCTAGGAGAAGATTTATATCATTTTTAATTAGTGCGTTTAATTCAGGATTGAAATCAATTTGAGTACACTTCCCGCACTAAAAACGCTATGCAAACGAAGACTCAGTCCGGGTTGAGTCTCATGGTCGATAAGGTAAAATCTGGGATCATATCGTACCAGTTAGAATTGAGTTCCATGTAAACGCGGAACGTTCTGTGATCGTATTGGAAACGACTGCTCGTCCATGTTAGTTTTGCCGAAAATAATTTTTATGGTGGAATTTCTGCTATTAATCTTCATTCATAATCGATACCCGATTGAATACTTACAGACAAGAGAATCGCGAGAAAATTAAGAATGATCATCCACAGATGTGCCTTAAATACATCCATAATTAACTTACTAGGATACTCCACTACGCTATGCTATTTAGAAAACACCCATGAGAATACAGTAGAAACATTACAATCGATCACTTCGAGATAGATTACATCGATCAAAGAATATAGGTGGTATTACCTCGATTCCGTATCGTTTATTTATGTCGATGCTGCTTGTAGGATTTAATACAATACTGAGCACTACACGTAAACGGGGATCGTATTCAGTATGGTAAGTGTACTCAGATCGATTTCAGTCCCCATGTAAATGTAGCAAATCTTCCGCTTTGTATAGACATACAGTCGTCACGCTAGCTCAGCGGGTTATCTTCTCTTGCTGAGACTCCAAATTCTCCACTATAAATACTAAAATGTTACTGGATTTATGTCCCACTAACTATTTCTTCGGTTTTCGGAGCCGCAGAAGAAACCTTCAGTATTTCTCAAATAGTAAAGCATCGCACTTAGTAGCACTCATTATTCTTATTCTTAGAAGTGGAGTTCTTTTTTCTAAAGTTGTTAAAACCAAAGTCATTTCGAGTGAAGCAAGCACACCATTACCGCTTTGATAAGGCAGCCCTCGAGCCACTATATACGAGCCGAAGCTAAAAGGAAGGGTTAATAATAATACTTTGCATTCCCAACAGGTGGTCTGTGCTCCTGGACACGGAAGATGCAAAAATCAATGCCGTGTTGGTAGTGAGAATGCGTAGAGGAGGCTATTTGTTATAGCTGTAATATTAGGGAGACTAAAAATCAGAGGAGACTTCACTCTGGTATCATACGCAGTTGCGCAGACCATCTTGTGAAACATGGGTTTTACTTCCGCTCTCGTCATCGATCTTAATAAATGCAAGAACATTCTTTCAAACGATATACAGTAGTTGTCTTCGGCGGATGCAGAGTAGGCTTCGGCCTAAACGACAGCTCTACACCCCGATCGACCGACCGACCGACCGACCGACCGACCGACCAACCAACCAACCGACCGACTGAGCACACGGCGGGAGACAGAGAGAGGCTGGTTCCCACCGTCGGTTGTCCTGAGAATTACTTTTCGTGGTTTTCCATTCTCCTGCACTTAGGCGAATATCGGGACAGTTCTTAGTATAGGCCACGACCGATAACCCCGAAGCTTACTCCAGACATCTCCATCACCACCACAAATGCTGGCCTGTCTCTCCGCTTCAAGGGAGGAATGAAAACAATTGTAGCTGAGCGAAATGTCTGTGCAACGG